>NW_028270180.1:27624298-27927579 GCF_037043375.1 Chiloscyllium plagiosum
GGGAGAGTGTGACAGTGAGGATTAGGGAAGGACAGCGAGGATTAGATGGTGCCAGTGAGGATGAGGGAGAGAGTGACACTGAGGATTAGAGAGAGAGTAACAGTGAGGACTGGAGAGAGAGTGACAGTGAGGATTAGAGAGTGACAGTGAGGAGAAGGGAGTGACAGTGACGATTAGAGAGAGAGTGACAGTGAGGATTAGGGAGAGAGTGACAGTGCGGATTAGGGAGAGAGTGACACTGAGGATTAGAAAGGGAAGACAGTGAGGATTAGGGAGTGACAGTGAGGATTAGAGAGAGAGTGACAGTGAGGATTAGGGAGAGAGTGACAGTGAGGATTAGTGAGAGAGTGACAGTGAGGATTAGGGAGCGAGTGACAGTGAGGATTAGAGAGAGAGTGACTGTGAGCATTAGGGAGAAATTGACAGTGAGGGTTAGAGAATGACAGTGATGATTAGAGGGAGAGTCACAGTGAGGTTTAGGGATAGAGTGACAGTGAGGATTAGAGAGAGAGTGACTGTGAGGATTAGAGAGTGACAGTGAGGGTTAGGGAGAGAGTGACAGTGAGGATTAGAGCGAGTGACAGTGAGGATTAGAGAATGACAGTGAGGATTAGAGAGAGTGACAGTGAGGATTAGGGAGCGAGTGAGTGTGAGGATTAAAGAGAGAATGACAGTGAGGATTAGAGAGAGAGTGACAGTGAGGATTAGGGAGAGAGTGACAGTGAGGATTAGGGAGAGAGTGACAGTGAGGATTAGAGAGAGAGTGAGAGTGAGGGTTAGAGAGAGAGTGACAGTGAGGTTGACAGAGAGTGACAGTGAGGATTGGAGAGAGAGTGACAGTGAGGATTAGAGTGTAAGTGTCAGTGAGGATTAGAGAGAGAGTGACAGTGAGGATGATGGAGAGAGTGACACTGAGGATTATAGACAGAGTAACAGTGAGGATTAGAGAGAGAGTGACAGTGAGGATTAGAGAGGGAGTGACAGTTAGGATTAGGGAGAGAGTGACACTGAGGATTAGGGAGAGAGAGACAATGAGGATTAGAAAGAGAGTGCCAGTGTGGATTCGGGAGAGAGTGACAGTGAGAATTAGGGAGAGAGTGACAGTGAGAATTCGAGACAGTTTGGCAGTGAGTATTAGAGAGAGAGTGACAGTGAGGATTAGAGAGTGACAGTGACGATTATGGAGAGGTGACAGTGAGGATTAGGTGGTGACAGTGAGGATTAGAGAGTGACAGTGAGGATTTGGGGGAAAGTGACAATGAGAATTAGAGAGTGACAGTGAGGGTAAGAGAGTTACAGTGAGGATTAGAGAGTGACAGTGACGATTATGGAGAGTTTGACAGTGAGGATTAGGGAAAGACAGCGAGGATTAGAGAGTGCCAGTGAGGATGAGGGAGAGAGTGACACTGAGGATTAGAGAGAGAGTAACAGTGAGGATTAGAGAGAGAGTGACACTGAGGATTAGAGAGTGACAGTGACGATTGGAGAGAGAGTGACAGTGAGGATTTGAGAGTGACAGTGAGGATGAGGGAGAGAGTGACACTGAGGATTAGAGAGAGAGTAACAGTGAGGATTAGAGAGAGAGAGACAGTGAGGATTAGAGAGAGAGTGACAGTAAGGATTAGAGAGTGACAGTGAGGATTTGGGGGAAAGTGACAGTGAGGATTAGAGAGTGACAATGAGGATTAGAGAGACAGTGACAGTGAGGATTAGAGAGTGACAGTGATGATTTGGGGGAAAGTGACAGTGAGGATTAGAGAGTGACAGTGAGGATTAGAGAGAGAGTGACAGTGAGGATTAGAGAGTGACAGTGAGGATAAGAGAGTTACAGTGAGGATTAGAGAGTGACAGTGAGGATTCGGGAGAGTGTGGCAGTGAGGATTAGGGAAAGACAGCAAGGATTAGATGGTGCCAGTGAGGATGAGGGAGAGAGTGACACTGAGGATTAGAGAGAGAGTAACAGTGAGGATTTGAGAGAGAGTGACAGTGAGGATTAGAGAGTGACAGTGAGGATTAGGGAGTGACAGTGACGATTAGAGAGAGAGTGACAGTGAGGATTAGGGAGAGAGTGACAGTGCGGATTAGGGAGAGAGTGACACTGAGGATTAGAAAGGGAGTGACAGTGAGGATTAGGGAGTGACAGTGAGGATTAGAGAGAGAGTGACAGTGAGGATTAGGGAGAGAGTGACAGTGAGGATTAGTGAGAGAGTGACAGTGAGGATTAGGGAGCGAGTGACAGTGAGGATTAGAGAGAGAGTGACTGTGAGGATTAGAGAGTGACTGTGAGGGTTAGGTAGAGAGTGACAGTAAGGATTAGAGCGAGTGACAGTGAGGATTAGAGAATGACAGTGAGGATTAGAGAGAGTGACAGTGAGGATTAGAGAGAGAGTGACAGTAAGGATTAGAGAGTGACAGTGAGGATTTGGGGGATAGTGACAGTGAGGATTAGAGAGTGACAGTGAGGATTCGGGAGAGTGTGGCAGTGAGGATTAGGGAAAGACAGCAAGGATTAGATGCTGCCAGTTAGGATGAGGGACAGTGTGACACTGAGGAGTAGAGAGAGAGTAACAGTGAGGATTAGAGAGAGAGTGACAGTGAGGATTAGAGAGTGACAGTGAGGATTAGGGAGTGACAGTGAGGATTAGAGAGAGAGTGACAGTGAGGATTAGGAAGAGAGTGACAGTGAGGATTAGTGAGAGAGTGACAGTGAATATTAGGGAGCGAGTGACAGTGAGGATTAGAGAGAGAGTGACTGTGAGGATTAGAGAGTGACTGTGAGGGTTAGGGAGAGAGTGACAGTGAGGATTAGAGCGAGTGACAGTGAGGATTAGAGATTGACAGTGAGGATTAGAGAGAGTGACAGTGAGGATTAGGGAGCGAGTGAGAGGGAGGATTAAAGAGAGAATGACAGAGAGGATTAGAGAGAGAGTGACAGTGAGGATTAGAGAGAGAGTGACAGTAAGGATTAAAGAGTGACAGTGAGTATTTGGGGGAAAGTGACAGTGAGGATTAGAGAGTGACAGTGAGGATTAGAGAGAGAGTGGCAGTGAGGATTAGAGAGTGACAGTTAGGATAAGAGAGTTACAGTGAGGATTAGAGAGAGACAGTGAGGATTAGGGAGAGTGTGACAGTGAGGATTAGGGAAAGACAGCGAGGATTAGATGGTGCCAGTGAGGATGAGGGAGAGAGTGACACTGAGGATTAGAGAGAGAGTAACAGTGAGGATTAGAGAGAGAGTGACAGTGAGGATTAGAGAGTGACAGTGAGGATTAGGGAGTGACAGTGACGATTAGAGAGAGAGTGACAGTGAGGATTAGGGAGAGAGTGACAGTGCGGATTAGGGAGAGAGTGACACTGAGGATTAGAAAGGGAAGACAGTGAGGATTAGGGAGTGACAGTGAGGATTAGAGAGAGAGTGACAGTGAGGATTAGGGAGAGAGTGACAGTGAGGATTAGTGAGAGAGTGACAGTGAGGATTAGGGAGCGAGTGACAGTGAGGATTAGAGAGAGAGTGACTGTGAGCATTAGGGAGAGATTGACAGTGAAGGTTAGAGAATGACAGTGATGATTAGAGGGAGAGTCACAGTGAGGTTTAGGGATAGATTGACAGTGAGGATTAGAGAGAGAGTGACTGTGAGGATTAGAGAGTGACAGTGAGGGTTAGGGAGAGAGTGACAGTGAGGATTAGAGCGAGTGATAGTGAGGATTAGAGAATGACAGTGAGGATTAGAGAGAGTGACAGTGACGATTAGGGAGCGAGTGAGTGTGAGGATTAAAGACAGAATGACAGTGAGGATTCGAGAGAGAGTGACAGTGAGGATTAGGGAGAGAGTGACAGTGAGGATTAGAGAGAGAGTGACAGTGAGGATTAGAGAGTGAGTGAGATTGAGGGTTAGAGAGAGAGTGACAGTGAGGTTGACAGAGAGTGACAGTGAGGATTGGAGAGAGAGTGACAGTGAGGATTAGAGTGTAAGTGTCAGTGAGGATTAGAGAGAGAGTGACAGTGAGGATGAGGGAGAGAGTGACACTGAGGATTATAGAGAGAGTAACAGTGAGGATTAGAGAGAGAGTGACAGTGAGGATTAGAGAGGGAGTGACAGTGAGGATTAGGGAGAGAGTGACACTGAGGATTAGGGAGAGAGAGACACTGAGGATTAGAGAGTGAGTGAGAGTGAGGGTTAGAGAGAGAGTGACAGTGAGGTTGACAGAGAGTGACAGTGAGGATTGGAGAGAGAGTGACAGTGAGGATTAGAGTGTAAGTGTCAGTGAGGATTAGAGAGAGAGTGACAGTGAGGATTAGAGAGAGAGTGACAGTGAGGATTAGAGAGTGACAGTGAGGATTAGAGAGAGAGTGGCAGTGAGGATTAGAGAGAGTGACAGTGAGGATTCGAGAGTGACAGTGAGGATTAGGGAGAGAGTAACAGTGAGGATTAGAGAGAGAGTGACAGTGAGGATTAGAGAGGGAGTGACAGTGAGGATTAGGGAGAGAGTGACACTGAGGATTAGGGAGAGAGAGACACTGAGGATTAGAAAGAGAGTTCCAGTGTGGATTCGGGAGAGAGTGACAGTGAGAATTAGGGAGAGAGTGACAGTGAGGATTAGAGAGAGTGACAGTGAGGATTCGAGAGTGACAGTGAGGATTAGGGAGAGAGTAACAGTGAGGATTAGAGAGAGAGTGACAGTGAGGATTAGAGAGGGAGTGACAGTGAGGATTAGGGAGAGAGTGACACTGAGGATTAGGGAGAGAGAGACACTGAGGATTAGAAAGAGAGTGCCAGTGTGGATTCGGGAGAGAGTGACAGTGAGAATTAGGGAGAGAGTGACAGTGAGAATTCGAGACAGTTTGGCAGTGAGTATTAGAGAGAGAGTGACAGTGAGGATTAGAGAGTGACAGTGACGATTATGGAGTGGTGACAGTGAGGATTAGGTGGTGACAGTGAGGATTAGAGAGTGACAGTGAGGATTTGGGGGAAAGTGACACTGAGAATTAGAGAGTGACAGTGAGGATTAGAGATAGAGTGACAGTGAGGATTAGAGAGTGACAGTGAGGATTAGAGAGAGAGTGACATTGAGGATTCGAGTGTGACAGTGAGGATTAGAGAGTGACAGTGAGGATTAGAGAGAGAGTGACAGTGAGGATTAGAGAGTGACAGTGAGGATTAGAGAGAGAGTGACAGTGAGGATTAGAGAGAGAGTGACAGTAAGGATTAGAGAGTGACAGTGAGGATTTGGGGGAAAGTGACAGTGAGGATTAGAGAGTGACAATGAGGATTAGAGAGACAGTGACAGTGAGGATTAGAGAGTGACAGTGATGATTTAGGGGAAAGTGACAGTGAGGATTAGAGAGTGACAGTGAGGATTAGAGAGAGAGTGACAGTGAGGATTAGTGAGTGACAGTGAGGATAAGAGAGTTACAGTGAGGATTAGAGAGTGACAGTGAGGATTCGGGAGAGTGTGGCAGTGAGGATTAGGGAAAGACAGCAAGGATTAGATGGTGCCAGTTAGGATGAGGGAGAGAGTGACACTGAGGATTAGAGAGAGAGTAACAGTGAGGATTTGAGAGAGAGTGACAGTGAGCATTAGAGAGTGACAGTGAGGATTAGGGAGTGACAGTGACGATTAGAGAGAGAGTGACAGTGAGGATTAGGGAGAGAGTGACAGTGCGGATTAGGGAGAGAGTGACACTGAGGATTAGAAAGGGAGTGACAGTGAGGATTAGGGAGTGACAGTGAGGATTAGAGAGAGAGTGACAGTGAGGATTAGGGAGAGAGTGACAGTGAGGATTAGAGAATGACAGTGATGATTAGAGGGAGAGTGACAGTGAAGGTTAGAGAGTGACAGTGAGGATTAGGGAGAGAGTGACAGTGAGGATTAGGGAGAGACAGCGAGGATTAGAGAGTGACAGTGAGAATGAGGGAGAGAGTGACACTGAGGATTATAGAGAGAGTAACAGTGAGGATTAGAGAGAGAGTGACACTGAGGATTAGAGAGTGACAGTGAGGATTAGAGAGAGAGTGACAGTGAGGATTAGAGAGAGAGTGACAGTGAGGATTAGGGAGAGAGTGACACTGAGGATTATGGAGAGAGAGACACTGAGGATTAGAAGGAGAGTGCCAGTGTGGATTAGTGAGAGAGTGAGAGTGAGAATTAGGGAGAGAGTGACAGTGAGGATTAGAGAGTGACAGTGACGATTATGGAGGTGACAGTGAGGATTAGGTGGGACAGTGAGGATTAGAGAGTGACAGTGAGGATTTGGGGGAAAATGACACTGAGAATTAGAGAGTGAGAGTGAGGATTAGAGATAGAGTGACAGTGAGGATTAGAGAGTGACAGTGAGGATTAGACAGAGAGTGACATTCAGGGTTAGAGAGAGAATGACAGTGAGGATTAGAGAGGGAGTGAGAGTGAGGGTTTGAGAGAGAGTGACAGTGAGGTTGACAGAGAGTGACAATGAGTATTGGAGAGAGAGTGACAGTGTGGATTAGAGCGAGTGACAGTGAGAATTAGAGAATGACAGTGAGGATTAGAGAGAGTGACAGTGAGGATTAGGGAGCGAGTGAGTGTGAGGATTAAAGAGAGAATGACAGTGATGATTAGAGGGAGAGTGACAGTGAGGATTAGGGAGAGAGTGACAGTGAGAATTAGAGACAGTTTGGCAGTGAGTATTAGAGAGAGAGTGACAGTGAGGATTAGAGAGTGACAGTGACGATTATGGTGAGGTGACAGTGAGGATTAGGGGGTGACAGTGAGGATTAGAGAGAGAGTGACAGTGAGGATTAGAGAGTGACAGTTAGGATAAGAGAGTTACAGTGAGGATTAGAGAGAGACAGTGAGGATTAGGGAGAGTGTGACAGTGAGGATTAGGGAAGGACAGCGAGGATTAGATGGTGCCAGTGAGGATGAGGGAGAGAGTGACACTGAGGATTAGAGAGAGAGTAACAGTGAGGACTGGAGAGAGAGTGACAGTGAGGATTAGAGAGTGACAGTGAGGAGAAGGGAGTGACAGTGACGATTAGAGAGAGAGTGACAGTGAGGATTAGGGAGAGAGTGACAGTGCGGATTAGGGAGAGAGTGACACTGAGGATTAGAAAGGGAAGACAGTGAGGATTAGGGAGTGACAGTGAGGATTAGAGAGAGAGTGACAGTGAGGATTAGGGAGAGAGTGACAGTGAGGATTAGTGAGAGAGTGACAGTGAGGATTAGGGAGCGAGTGACAGTGAGGATTAGAGAGAGAGTGACTGTGAGCATTAGGGAGAAATTGACAGTGAGGGTTAGAGAATGACAGTGATGATTAGAGGGAGAGTCACAGTGAGGTTTAGGGATAGAGTGACAGTGAGGATTAGAGAGAGAGTGACTGTGAGGATTAGAGAGTGACAGTGAGGGTTAGGGAGAGAGTGACAGTGAGGATTAGAGCGAGTGACAGTGAGGATTAGAGAATGACAGTGAGGATTAGAGAGAGTGACAGTGAGGATTAGGGAGCGAGTGAGTGTGAGGATTAAAGAGAGAATGACAGTGAGGATTAGAGAGAGAGTGACAGTGAGGATTAGGGAGAGAGTGACAGTGAGGATTAGGGAGAGAGTGACAGTGAGGATTAGAGAGAGAGTGAGAGTGAGGGTTAGAGAGAGAGTGACAGTGAGGTTGACAGAGAGTGACAGTGAGGATTGGAGAGAGAGTGACAGTGAGGATTAGAGTGTAAGTGTCAGTGAGGATTAGAGAGAGAGTGACAGTGAGGATGATGGAGAGAGTGACACTGAGGATTATAGACAGAGTAACAGTGAGGATTAGAGAGAGAGTGACAGTGAGGATTAGAGAGGGAGTGACAGTTAGGATTAGGGAGAGAGTGACACTGAGGATTAGGGAGAGAGAGACAATGAGGATTAGAAAGAGAGTGCCAGTGTGGATTCGGGAGAGAGTGACAGTGAGAATTAGGGAGAGAGTGACAGTGAGAATTCGAGACAGTTTGGCAGTGAGTATTAGAGAGAGAGTGACAGTGAGGATTAGAGAGTGACAGTGACGATTATGGAGAGGTGACAGTGAGGATTAGGTGGTGACAGTGAGGATTAGAGAGTGACAGTGAGGATTTGGGGGAAAGTGACAATGAGAATTAGAGAGTGACAGTGAGGATTAGAGATAGAGTGACAGTGAGGATTAGAGAGTGACAGTGAGGATAAGAGAGTTACAGTGAGGATTAGAGAGTGACAGTGACGATTATGGAGAGTTTGACAGTGAGGATTAGGGAAAGACAGCGAGGATTAGAGAGTGCCAGTGAGGATGAGGGAGAGAGTGACACTGAGGATTAGAGAGAGAGTAACAGTGAGGATTAGAGAGAGAGTGACACTGAGGATTAGAGAGTGACAGTGACGATTGGAGAGAGAGTGACAGTGAGGATTTGAGAGTGACAGTGAGGATGAGGGAGAGAGTGACACTGAGGATTAGAGAGAGAGTAACAGTGAGGATTAGAGAGAGAGAGACAGTGAGGATTAGAGAGAGAGTGACAGTAAGGATTAGAGAGTGACAGTGAGGATTTGGGGGAAAGTGACAGTGAGGATTAGAGAGTGACAATGAGGATTAGAGAGACAGTGACAGTGAGGATTAGAGAGTGACAGTGATGATTTGGGGGAAAGTGACAGTGAGGATTAGAGAGTGACAGTGAGGATTAGAGAGAGAGTGACAGTGAGGATTAGAGAGTGACAGTGAGGATAAGAGAGTTACAGTGAGGATTAGAGAGTGACAGTGAGGATTCGGGAGAGTGTGGCAGTGAGGATTAGGGAAAGACAGCAAGGATTAGATGGTGCCAGTGAGGATGAGGGAGAGAGTGACACTGAGGATTAGAGAGAGAGTAACAGTGAGGATTTGAGAGAGAGTGACAGTGAGGATTAGAGAGTGACAGTGAGGATTAGGGAGTGACAGTGACGATTAGAGAGAGAGTGACAGTGAGGATTAGGGAGAGAGTGACAGTGCGGATTAGGGAGAGAGTGACACTGAGGATTAGAAAGGGAGTGACAGTGAGGATTAGGGAGTGACAGTGAGGATTAGAGAGAGAGTGACAGTGAGGATTAGGGAGAGAGTGACAGTGAGGATTAGTGAGAGAGTGACAGTGAGGATTAGGGAGCGAGTGACAGTGAGGATTAGAGAGAGAGTGACTGTGAGGATTAGAGAGTGACTGTGAGGGTTAGGTAGAGAGTGACAGTAAGGATTAGAGCGAGTGACAGTGAGGATTAGAGAATGACAGTGAGGATTAGAGAGAGTGACAGTGAGGATTAGAGAGAGAGTGACAGTAAGGATTAGAGAGTGACAGTGAGGATTTGGGGGATAGTGACAGTGAGGATTAGAGAGTGACAGTGAGGATTCGGGAGAGTGTGGCAGTGAGGATTAGGGAAAGACAGCAAGGATTAGATGCTGCCAGTTAGGATGAGGGACAGTGTGACACTGAGGAGTAGAGAGAGAGTAACAGTGAGGATTAGAGAGAGAGTGACAGTGAGGATTAGAGAGTGACAGTGAGGATTAGGGAGTGACAGTGAGGATTAGAGAGAGAGTGACAGTGAGGATTAGGAAGAGAGTGACAGTGAGGATTAGTGAGAGAGTGACAGTGAATATTAGGGAGCGAGTGACAGTGAGGATTAGAGAGAGAGTGACTGTGAGGATTAGAGAGTGACTGTGAGGGTTAGGGAGAGAGTGACAGTGAGGATTAGAGCGAGTGACAGTGAGGATTAGAGATTGACAGTGAGGATTAGAGAGAGTGACAGTGAGGATTAGGGAGCGAGTGAGAGGGAGGATTAAAGAGAGAATGACAGAGAGGATTAGAGAGAGAGTGACAGTGAGGATTAGAGAGAGAGTGACAGTAAGGATTAAAGAGTGACAGTGAGTATTTGGGGGAAAGTGACAGTGAGGATTAGAGAGTGACAGTGAGGATTAGAGAGAGAGTGGCAGTGAGGATTAGAGAGTGACAGTTAGGATAAGAGAGTTACAGTGAGGATTAGAGAGAGACAGTGAGGATTAGGGAGAGTGTGACAGTGAGGATTAGGGAAAGACAGCGAGGATTAGATGGTGCCAGTGAGGATGAGGGAGAGAGTGACACTGAGGATTAGAGAGAGAGTAACAGTGAGGATTAGAGAGAGAGTGACAGTGAGGATTAGAGAGTGACAGTGAGGATTAGGGAGTGACAGTGACGATTAGAGAGAGAGTGACAGTGAGGATTAGGGAGAGAGTGACAGTGCGGATTAGGGAGAGAGTGACACTGAGGATTAGAAAGGGAAGACAGTGAGGATTAGGGAGTGACAGTGAGGATTAGAGAGAGAGTGACAGTGAGGATTAGGGAGAGAGTGACAGTGAGGATTAGTGAGAGAGTGACAGTGAGGATTAGGGAGCGAGTGACAGTGAGGATTAGAGAGAGAGTGACTGTGAGCATTAGGGAGAGATTGACAGTGAAGGTTAGAGAATGACAGTGATGATTAGAGGGAGAGTCACAGTGAGGTTTAGGGATAGATTGACAGTGAGGATTAGAGAGAGAGTGACTGTGAGGATTAGAGAGTGACAGTGAGGGTTAGGGAGAGAGTGACAGTGAGGATTAGAGCGAGTGATAGTGAGGATTAGAGAATGACAGTGAGGATTAGAGAGAGTGACAGTGACGATTAGGGAGCGAGTGAGTGTGAGGATTAAAGACAGAATGACAGTGAGGATTCGAGAGAGAGTGACAGTGAGGATTAGGGAGAGAGTGACAGTGAGGATTAGAGAGAGAGTGACAGTGAGGATTAGAGAGTGAGTGAGATTGAGGGTTAGAGAGAGAGTGACAGTGAGGTTGACAGAGAGTGACAGTGAGGATTGGAGAGAGAGTGACAGTGAGGATTAGAGTGTAAGTGTCAGTGAGGATTAGAGAGAGAGTGACAGTGAGGATGAGGGAGAGAGTGACACTGAGGATTATAGAGAGAGTAACAGTGAGGATTAGAGAGAGAGTGACAGTGAGGATTAGAGAGGGAGTGACAGTGAGGATTAGGGAGAGAGTGACACTGAGGATTAGGGAGAGAGAGACACTGAGGATTAGAGAGTGAGTGAGAGTGAGGGTTAGAGAGAGAGTGACAGTGAGGTTGACAGAGAGTGACAGTGAGGATTGGAGAGAGAGTGACAGTGAGGATTAGAGTGTAAGTGTCAGTGAGGATTAGAGAGAGAGTGACAGTGAGGATTAGAGAGAGAGTGACAGTGAGGATTAGAGAGTGACAGTGAGGATTAGAGAGAGAGTGGCAGTGAGGATTAGAGAGAGTGACAGTGAGGATTCGAGAGTGACAGTGAGGATTAGGGAGAGAGTAACAGTGAGGATTAGAGAGAGAGTGACAGTGAGGATTAGAGAGGGAGTGACAGTGAGGATTAGGGAGAGAGTGACACTGAGGATTAGGGAGAGAGAGACACTGAGGATTAGAAAGAGAGTGCCAGTGTGGATTCGGGAGAGAGTGACAGTGAGAATTAGGGAGAGAGTGACAGTGAGAATTCGAGACAGTTTGGCAGTGAGTATTAGAGAGAGAGTGACAGTGAGGATTAGAGAGTGACAGTGACGATTATGGAGTGGTGACAGTGAGGATTAGGTGGTGACAGTGAGGATTAGAGAGTGACAGTGAGGATTTGGGGGAAAGTGACACTGAGAATTAGAGAGTGACAGTGAGGATTAGAGATAGAGTGACAGTGAGGATTAGAGAGTGACAGTGAGGATTAGAGAGAGAGTGACATTGAGGATTCGAGTGTGACAGTGAGGATTAGAGAGTGACAGTGAGGATTAGAGAGAGAGTGACAGTGAGGATTAGAGAGTGACAGTGAGGATTAGAGAGAGAGTGACAGTGAGGATTAGAGAGAGAGTGACAGTAAGGATTAGAGAGTGACAGTGAGGATTTGGGGGAAAGTGACAGTGAGGATTAGAGAGTGACAATGAGGATTAGAGAGAGAGTGACAGTGAGGATTAGAGAGTGACAGTGATGATTTAGGGGAAAGTGACAGTGAGGATTAGAGAGTGACAGTGAGGATTAGAGAGAGAGTGACAGTGAGGATTAGTGAGTGACAGTGAGGATAAGAGAGTTACAGTGAGGATTAGAGAGTGACAGTGAGGATTCGGGAGAGTGTGGCAGTGAGGATTAGGGAAAGACAGCAAGGATTAGATGGTGCCAGTTAGGATGAGGGAGAGAGTGACACTGAGGATTAGAGAGAGAGTAACAGTGAGGATTTGAGAGAGAGTGACAGTGAGCATTAGAGAGTGACAGTGAGGATTAGGGAGTGACAGTGACGATTAGAGAGAGAGTGACAGTGAGGATTAGGGAGAGAGTGACAGTGCGGATTAGGGAGAGAGTGACACTGAGGATTAGAAAGGGAGTGACAGTGAGGATTAGGGAGTGACAGTGAGGATTAGAGAGAGAGTGACAGTGAGGATTAGGGAGAGAGTGACAGTGAGGATTAGTGAGAGAGTGACAGTGAGGATTAGGGAGCAAGTGACAGTGAGGATTAGAGAGAGAGTGACTGTGAGGATTAGAGAGTGACTGTGAGGGTTAGGGAGAGAGTGACAGTAAGGATTAGAGCGAGTGACAGTGAGGATTAGAGAATGACAGTGAGGATTAGAGAGAGTGACAGTGAGGATTAGAGAGAGAATGACAGTAAGGATTAGAGAGTGACAGTGAGGATTTGGGGGAAAGTGACAGTGAGGATTAGAGAGTGACAGTGAGGATTCGGGAGAGTGTGGCAGTGAGGATTAGGGAAAGACAGCAAGGATTAGATGCTGCCAGTTAGGATGAGGGACAGTGTGACACTGAGGAGTAGAGAGAGAGTAACAGTGAGGATTAGAGAGAGAGTGACTGTGAGGATTAGAGAGTGACAGTGAGGGTTAGGGAGAGAGTGACAGTGAGGATTAGAGCGAGTGACAGTGAGGATTAGAGAATGACAGTGAGGATTAGAGAGAGTGACAGTGAGGATTAGGGAGCGAGTGAGTGTGAGGATTAAAGAGAGAATGACAGTGAGGATTAGAGAGAGAGTGACAGTGAGGATTAGGGAGAGAGTGACAGTGAGGATTAGGGAGAGAGTGACAGTGAGGATTAGAGAGAGAGTGAGAGTGAGGGTTAGAGAGAGAGTGACAGTGAGGTTGACAGAGAGTGACAGTGAGGATTGGAGAGAGAGTGACAGTGAGGATTAGAGTGTAAGTGTCAGTGAGGATTAGAGAGAGAGTGACAGTGAGGATGAGGGAGAGAGTGACACTGAGGATTATAGAGAGAGTAACAGTGAGGATTAGAGAGAGAGTGACAGTGAGGATTAGAGAGGGAGTGACAGTTAGGATTAGGGAGAGAGTGACACTGAGGATTAGGGAGAGAGAGACAATGAGGATTAGAAAGAGAGTGCCAGTGTGGATTCGGGAGAGAGTGACAGTGAGAATTAGGGAGAGAGTGACAGTGAGAATTCGAGACAGTTTGGCAGTGAGTATTAGAGAGAGAGTGACAGTGAGGATTAGAGAGTGACAGTGACGATTATGGAGAGGTGACAGTGAGGATTAGGTGGTGACAGTGAGGATTAGAGAGTGACAGTGAGGATTTGGGGGAAAGTGACAATGAGAATTAGAGAGTGACAGTGAGGATTAGAGATAGAGTGACAGTGAGGATTAGAGAGTGACAGTGAGGATAAGAGAGTTACAGTGAGGATTAGAGAGTGACAGTGACGATTATGGAGAGTTTGACAGTGAGGATTAGGGAAAGACAGCGAGGATTAGAGAGTGCCAGTGAGGATGAGGGAGAGAGTGACACTGAGGATTAGAGAGAGAGTAACAGTGAGGATTAGAGAGAGAGTGACACTGAGGATTAGAGAGTGACAGTGACGATTGGAGAGAGAGTGACAGTGAGGATTTGAGAGTGACAGTGAGGATGAGGGAGAGAGTGACACTGAGGATTAGAGAGAGAGTAACAGTGAGGATTAGAGAGAGAGAGACAGTGAGGATTAGAGAGAGAGTGACAGTAAGGATTAGAGAGTGACAGTGAGGATTTGGGGGAAAGTGACAGTGAGGATTAGAGAGTGACAATGAGGATTAGAGAGACAGTGACAGTGAGGATTAGAGAGTGACAGTGATGATTTGGGGGAAAGTGACAGTGAGGATTAGAGAGTGACAGTGAGGATTAGAGAGAGAGTGACAGTGAGGATTAGAGAGTGACAGTGAGGATAAGAGAGTTACAGTGAGGATTAGAGAGTGACAGTGAGGATTCGGGAGAGTGTGGCAGTGAGGATTAGGGAAAGACAGCAAGGATTAGATGGTGCCAGTGAGGATGAGGGAGAGAGTGACACTGAGGATTAGAGAGAGAGTAACAGTGAGGATTTGAGAGAGAGTGACAGTGAGGTTGACAGAGAGTGACAGTGAGGATTGGAGAGAGAGTGACAGTGAGGATTAGAGTGTAAGTGTCAGTGAGGATTAGAGAGAGAGTGACAGTGAGGATGAGGGAGAGAGTGACACTGAGGATTATAGAGAGAGTAACAGTGAGGATTAGAGAGAGAGTGACAGTGAGGATTAGAGAGGGAGTGACAGTTAGGATTAGGGAGAGAGTGACACTGAGGATTAGGGAGAGAGAGACAATGAGGATTAGAAAGAGAGTGCCAGTGTGGATTCGGGAGAGAGTGACAGTGAGAATTAGGGAGAGAGTGACAGTGAGAATTCGAGACAGTTTGGCAGTGAGTATTAGAGAGAGAGTGACAGTGAGGATTAGAGAGTGACAGTGACGATTATGGAGAGGTGACAGTGAGGATTAGGTGGTGACAGTGAGGATTAGAGAGTGACAGTGAGGATTTGGGGGAAAGTGACAATGAGAATTAGAGAGTGACAGTGAGGATTAGAGATAGAGTGACAGTGAGGATTAGAGAGTGACAGTGAGGATAAGAGAGTTACAGTGAGGATTAGAGAGTGACAGTGACGATTATGGAGAGTTTGACAGTGAGGATTAGGGAAAGACAGCGAGGATTAGAGAGTGCCAGTGAGGATGAGGGAGAGAGTGACACTGAGGATTAGAGAGAGAGTAACAGTGAGGATTAGAGAGAGAGTGACACTGAGGATTAGAGAGTGACAGTGACGATTGGAGAGAGAGTGACAGTGAGGATTTGAGAGTGACAGTGAGGATGAGGGAGAGAGTGACACTGAGGATTAGAGAGAGAGTAACAGTGAGGATTAGAGAGAGAGAGACAGTGAGGATTAGAGAGAGAGTGACAGTAAGGATTAGAGAGTGACAGTGAGGATTTGGGGGAAAGTGACAGTGAGGATTAGAGAGTGACAATGAGGATTAGAGAGACAGTGACAGTGAGGATTAGAGAGTGACAGTGATGATTTGGGGGAAAGTGACAGTGAGGATTAGAGAGTGACAGTGAGGATTAGAGAGAGAGTGACAGTGAGGATTAGAGAGTGACAGTGAGGATAAGAGAGTTACAGTGAGGATTAGAGAGTGACAGTGAGGATTCGGGAGAGTGTGGCAGTGAGGATTAGGGAAAGACAGCAAGGATTAGATGGTGCCAGTGAGGATGAGGGAGAGAGTGACACTGAGGATTAGAGAGAGAGTAACAGTGAGGATTTGAGAGAGAGTGACAGTGAGGATTAGAGAGTGACAGTGAGGATTAGGGAGTGACAGTGACGATTAGAGAGAGAGTGACAGTGAGGATTAGGGAGAGAGTGACAGTGCGGATTAGGGAGAGAGTGACACTGAGGATTAGAAAGGGAGTGACAGTGAGGATTAGGGAGTGACAGTGAGGATTAGAGAGAGAGTGACAGTGAGGATTAGGGAGAGAGTGACAGTGAGGATTAGTGAGAGAGTGACAGTGAGGATTAGGGAGCGAGTGACAGTGAGGATTAGAGAGAGAGTGACTGTGAGGATTAGAGAGTGACTGTGAGGGTTAGGTAGAGAGTGACAGTAAGGATTAGAGCGAGTGACAGTGAGGATTAGAGAATGACAGTGAGGATTAGAGAGAGTGACAGTGAGGATTAGAGAGAGAGTGACAGTAAGGATTAGAGAGTGACAGTGAGGATTTGGGGGATAGTGACAGTGAGGATTAGAGAGTGACAGTGAGGATTCGGGAGAGTGTGGCAGTGAGGATTAGGGAAAGACAGCAAGGATTAGATGCTGCCAGTTAGGATGAGGGACAGTGTGACACTGAGGAGTAGAGAGAGAGTAACAGTGAGGAATAGAGAGAGAGTGACAGTGAGGATTAGAGAGTGACAGTGAGGATTAGGGAGTGACAGTGAGGATTAGAGAGAGAGTGACAGTGAGGATTAGGGAGAGAGTGACAGTGAGGATTAGTGAGAGAGTGACAGTGAATATTAGGGAGCGAGTGACAGTGAGGATTAGAGAGAGAGTGACTGTGAGGATTAGAGAGTGACTGTGAGGGTTAGGGAGAGAGTGACAGTGAGGATTAGAGCGAGTGACAGTGAGGATTAGAGATTGACAGTGAGGATTAGAGAGAGTGACAGTGAGGATTAGGGAGCGAGTGAGAGTGAGGATTAAAGAGAGAATGACAGAGAGGATTAGAGAGAGAGTGACAGTGAGGATTAGAGAGAGAGTGACAGTAAGGATTAAAGAGTGACAGTGAGTATTTGGGGGAAAGTGACAGTGAGGATTAGAGAGTGACAGTGAGGATTAGAGAGAGAGTGGCAGTGAGGATTAGAGAGTGACAGTTAGGATAAGAGAGTTACAGTGAGGATTAGAGAGAGACAGTGAGGATTAGGGAGAGTGTGACAGTGAGGATTAGGGAAAGACAGCGAGGATTAGATGGTGCCAGTGAGGATGAGGGAGAGAGTGACACTGAGGATTAGAGAGAGAGTAACAGTGAGGATTAGAGAGAGAGTGACAGTGAGGATTAGAGAGTGACAGTGAGGATTAGGGAGTGACAGTGACGATTAGAGAGAGAGTGACAGTGAGGATTAGGGAGAGAGTGACAGTGCGGATTAGGGAGAGAGTGACACTGAGGATTAGAAAGGGAAGACAGTGAGGATTAGGGAGTGACAGTGAGGATTAGAGAGAGAGTGACAGTGAGGATTAGGGAGAGAGTGACAGTGAGGATTAGAGAGAGAGTGACTGTGAGGATTAGAGAGTGACAGTGAGGGTTAGGGAGAGAGTGACAGTGAGGATTAGAGCGAGTGACAGTGAGGATTAGAGAATGACAGTGAGGATTAGAGAGAGTGACAGTGACGATTAGGGAGCGAGTGAGTGTGAGGATTAAAGACAGAATGACAGTGAGGATTCGAGAGAGAGTGACAGTGAGGATTAGGGAGAGAGTGACAGTGAGGATTAGAGAGAGAGTGACAGTGAGGATTAGAGAGTGAGTGAGATTGAGGGTTAGAGAGAGAGTGACAGTGAGGTTGACAGAGAGTGACAGTGAGGATTGGAGAGAGAGTGACAGTGAGGATTAGAGTGTAAGTGTCAGTGAGGATTAGAGAGAGAGTGACAGTGAGGATGAGGGAGAGAGTGACACTGAGGATTATAGAGAGAGTAACAGTGAGGATTAGAGAGAGAGTGACAGTGAGGATTAGAGAGGGAGTGACAGTGAGGATTAGGGAGAGAGTGACACTGAGGATTAGGGAGAGAGAGACACTGAGGATTAGAGAGTGAGTGAGAGTGAGGGTTAGAGAGAGAGTGACAGTGAGGTTGACAGAGAGTGACAGTGAGGATTGGAGAGAGAGTGACAGTGAGGATTAGAGTGTAAGTGTCAGTGAGGATTAGAGAGAGAGTGACAGTGAGGATTAGAGAGAGAGTGACAGTGAGGATTAGAGAGTGACAGTGAGGATTAGAGAGAGAGTGGCAGTGAGGATTAGAGAGAGTGACAGTGAGGATTCGAGAGTGACAGTGAGGATTAGGGAGAGAGTAACAGTGAGGATTAGAGAGAGAGTGACAGTGAGGATTAGAGAGGGAGTGACAGTGAGGATTAGGGAGAGAGTGACACTGAGGATTAGGGAGAGAGAGACACTGAGGATTAGAAAGAGAGTTCCAGTGTGGATTCGGGAGAGAGTGACAGTGAGAATTAGGGAGAGAGTGACAGTGAGGATTAGAGAGAGTGACAGTGAGGATTCGAGAGTGACAGTGAGGATTAGGGAGAGAGTAACAGTGAGGATGAGAGAGAGAGTGACAGTGAGGATTAGAGAGGGAGTGACAGTGAGGATTGGGGAGAGAGTGACACTGAGGATTAGGGAGAGAGAGACACTGAGGATTAGAAAGAGAGTGCCAGTGTGGATTCGGGAGAGAGTGACAGTGAGAATTAGGGAGAGAGTGACAGTGAGAATTCGAGACAGTTTGGCAGTGAGTATTAGAGAGAGAGTGACAGTGAGGATTAGAGAGTGACAGTGACGATTATGGAGTGGTGACAGTGAGGATTAGGTGGTGACAGTGAGGATTAGAGAGTGACAGTGAGGATTTGGGGGAAAGTGACACTGAGAATTAGAGAGTGACAGTGAGGATTAGAGATAGAGTGACAGTGAGGATTAGAGAGTGACAGTGAGGATTAGAGAGAGAGTGACATTGAGGATTCGAGTGTGACAGTGAGGATTAGAGAGTGACAGTGAGGATTAGAGAGAGAGTGACAGTGAGGATTAGAGAGTGACAGTGAGGATTAGAGAGAGAGTGACAGTGAGGATTAGAGAGAGAGTGACAGTAAGGATTAGAGAGTGACAGTGAGGATTTGGGGGAAAGTGACAGTGAGGATTAGAGAGTGACAATGAGGATTAGAGAGAGAGTGACAGTGAGGATTAGAGAGTGACAGTGATGATTTAGGGGAAAGTGACAGTGAGGATTAGAGAGTGACAGTGAGGATTAGAGAGAGAGTGACAGTGAGGATTAGAGAGTGACAGTGAGGATTAGAGAGAGAGTGACAGTGAGGATTAGAGAGAGAGTGACAGTAAGGATTAGAGAGTGACAGTGATGATTTAGGGGAAAGTGACAGTGAGGATTAGAGAGTGACAGTGAGGATTAGAGAGAGAGTGACAGTGAGGATTAGTGAGTGACAGTGAGGATAAGAGAGTTACAGTGAGGATTAGAGAGTGACAGTGAGGATTCGGGAGAGTGTGGCAGTGAGGATTAGGGAAAGACAGCAAGGATTAGATGGTGCCAGTTAGGATGAGGGAGAGAGTGACACTGAGGATTAGAGAGAGAGTAACAGTGAGGATTTGAGAGAGAGTGACAGTGAGCATTAGAGAGTGACAGTGAGGATTAGGGAGTGACAGTGACGATTAGAGAGAGAGTGACAGTGAGGATTAGGGAGAGAGTGACAGTGCGGATTAGGGAGAGAGTGACACTGAGGATTAGAAAGGGAGTGACAGTGAGGATTAGGGAGTGACAGTGAGGATTAGAGAGAGAGTGACAGTGAGGATTAGGGAGAGAGTGACAGTGAGGATTAGTGAGAGAGTGACAGTGAGGATTAGGGAGCGAGTGACAGTGAGGATTAGAGAGAGAGTGACTGTGAGGATTAGAGAGTGACTGTGAGGGTTAGGGAGAGAGTGACAGTAAGGATTAGAGCGAGTGACAGTGAGGATTAGAGAATGACAGTGAGGATTAGAGAGAGTGACAGTGAGGATTAGAGAGAGAGTGACAGTAAGGATTAGAGAGTGACAGTGAGGATTTGGGGGAAAGTGACAGTGAGGATTAGAGAGTGACAGTGAGGATTCGGGAGAGTGTGGCAGTGAGGATTAGGGAAAGACAGCAAGGATTAGATGCTGCCAGTTAGGATGAGGGACAGTGTGACACTGAGGAGTAGAGAGAGAGTAACAGTGAGGATTAGAGAGAGAGTGACAGTGAGGATTAGAGAGTGACAGTGAGGATTAGGGAGTGACAGTGAGGATTAGAGAGAGAGTGACAGTGAGGATTAGGGAGAGAGTGACAGTGAGGATTAGTGAGAGAGTGACAGTGAATATTAGGGAGCGAGTGACAGTGAGGATTAGAGAGAGAGTGACTGTGAGGATTAGAGAGTGACTGTGAGGGTTAGGGAGAGAGTGACAGTGAGGATTAGAGCGAGTGACAGTGAGTATTAGAGAATGACAGTGAGGATTAGAGAGAGTGACAGTGAGGATTAGGGAGCGAGTGAGAGTGAGGATTAAAGAGAGAATGACAGAGAGGATTAGAGAGAGAGTGACAGTGAGGATTAGAGAGAGAGTGACAGTAAGGATTAAAGAGTGACAGTGAGGATTTGGGGGAAAGTGACAGTGAGGATTAGAGAGTGACAGTGAGGATTAGAGAGAGAGAGTAGCAGTGAGGATTAGAGAGTGACAGTTAGGATAAGAGAGTTACAGTGAGGATTAGAGAGAGACAGTGAGGATTAGGGAGAGTGTGACAGTGAGGATTAAAGAAAGACAGCGAGGATTAGATGGTGCCAGTGAGGATGAGGGAGAGAGTGACACTGAGGATTAGAGAGAGAGTAACAGTGAGGATTAGAGAGAGAGTGACAGTGAGGATTAGAGAGTGACAGTGAGGATTAGGGAGTGACAGTGACGATTAGAGAGAGAGTGACAGTGAGGATTAGGGAGAGAGTGACAGTGCGGATTAGGGAGAGAGTGACACTGAGGATTAGAAAGGGAAGACAGTGAGGATTAGGGAGTGACAGTGAGGATTAGAGAGAGAGTGACAGTGAGGATTAGGGAGAGAGTGACAGTGAGGATTAGTGAGAGAGTGACAGTGAGGATTAGGGAGCGAGTGACAGTGAGGATTAGAGAGAGAGTGACTGTGAGCATTAGGGAGAGATTGACAGTGAGGGTTAGAGAATGACAGTGATGATTAGAGGGAGAGTCACAGTGAGGTTTAGGGATAGATTGACAGTGAGGATTAGAGAGAGAGTGACTGTGAGGATTAGAGAGTGACAGTGAGGGTTAGGGAGAGAGTGACAGTGAGGATTAGAGCGAGTGACAGTGAGGATTAGAGAATGACAGTGAGGATTAGAGAGAGTGACAGTGACGATTAGGGAGCGAGTGAGTGTGAGGATTAAAGACAGAATGACAGTGAGGATTAGAGAGAGAGTGACAGTGAGGATTAGGGAGAGAGTGACAGTGAGGATTAGAGAGAGAGTGACAGTGAGGATTAGAGAGTGAGTGAGAGTGAGGGTTAGAGAGAGAGTGACAGTGAGGTTGACAGAGAGTGACACTGAGGATTGGAGAGAGAGTGACAGTGAGGATTAGAGTGTAAGTGTCAGTGAGGATTAGAGAGAGAGTGACAGTGAGGATGAGGGAGAGAGTGACACTGAGGATTATAGAGAGAGTAACAGTGAGGATTAGAGAGAGAGTGACAGTGAGGATTAGAGAGGGAGTGACAGTGAGGATTAGGGAGAGAGTGACACTGAGGATTAGGGAGAGAGAGACACTGAGGATTAGAAAGAGAGTGCCAGTGTGGATTCGGGAGAGAGTGACAGTGAGAATTAGGGAGAGAGTGACAGTGAGAATTCGAGACAGTTTGGCAGTGAGTATTAGAGAGAGAGTGACAGTGAGGATTAGAGAGTGACAGTGACGATTATGGAGAGGTGACAGTGAGGATTAGGTGGTGACAGTGAGGATTAGAGAGTGACAGTGAGGATTTGGGGGAAAGTGATACTGAGAATGAGAGAGTGACAGTGAGGATTAGAGATAGAGTGACAGTGAGGATTAGAGAGTGACAGTGAGGATAAGAGAGTTACAGTGAGGATTAGAGAGTGACAGTGAGGATTAGGGGGAGTTTGACAGTGAGGATTAGGGAACGACAGCGAGGATTAGAGAGTGCCAGTGAGGATGAGGGAGAGAGTGACACTGAGGATTAGAGAGAGAGTAACAGTGAGGATTAGAGAGAGAGTGACAGTGAGGATTAGAGAGTGACAGTGAGGATTAGGGAGTGACAGTGACGATTAGAGAAAGTGACAGTGAGGATTAGAGAGATTGACAGTGAGGATTAGGGAGAGAGAGACACTGAGGATTAGAAAGAGAGTGCCAGTGTGGATTAGGGAGAGAGTGACAGTGAAGATTAGTGAGAGAGTGACAGTGAGAATTAGGGAGAGAGTGACAGTGAGGATTAGAGAGTGACAGTGACGATTATGGAGAGGTGACAGTGAGGATTAGGGGGTGACAGTGAGAATTAGAGAGTGACAGTGAGGATTAGTGAGTGAGTGACAGTGAGGATTAGAGAGAGAGTGACAGTAAGGATTAGAGAGTGACAGTGAGGATTTGGGGGAAAGTGACAGTGAGGATTAGAGAGTGACAGTGAGGATTAGAGAGAGAGTGACAGTGAGGATTAGAGAGTGACAGTGAGGATAAGAGAGTTACAGTGAGGATTAGAGAGTGACAGTGAGGATTAGGGAGAGTGTGACAGTGAGGATTAGGGAAAGACAGCGAGGATTAGAGAGTGCCATTGAGGATGAGGGAGAGAGTGACACTGAGGATTAGAGAGAGTAACAGTGAGGATTAGAGAGAGAGTGACACTGAGGATTAGAGAGTGACAGTGAGGATTAGAGAGTGACAGTGACGACTGGAGAGAGAGTGACAGTGAGGATTTGAGAGTGACAGTGAGGATGAGGGAGAGAGTGACAGTGAGGATTAGAGAGAGAGTGACTGTGAGGATTAGAGAGTGACAGTGAGGGTTAGGGAGAGAGTGACAGTGAGGATTAGAGCGAGTGACAGTGAGGATTAGAGAGAGACAGTGAGGATTAGAGAGAGTGACAGTGAGGATTAGGGAGCGAGTGAGTGTGAGGATTAGGGACAGTGTGACAGTGAGGATTAGAGAGAGAGTGACAGTGAGAATTAGAGAGAGAGTGAGAGTGAGGGTTAGAGTGTAAGTGTCAGTGAGGATTAGAGAGAGAGAGACAGTGAGGATGAGGGAGAGAATGACACTGAGGATTATAGAGAGAGTAACAGTGAGGAATAGAGAGAGAGAGAGACAGTGAGGATTAGAGAGGGAGTGACAGTGAGGATTAGGGAGAGAGTGACACTGAGGATTAGGGAGAGAGAGACACTGAGGATTAGAAAGAGGGTGCCAGTGTGGATTCGGGAGAGAGTGACAGTGAGAATTAGGGAGAGAGTGACAGTGAGAATTCGAGACAGTTTGGCAGTGAGTATTAGAGAGAGAGTGACAGTGAGGATTAGAGAGTGACAGTGACGATTATGGAGAGGTGACAGTGAGGATTAGGTGGTGACAGTGAGGATTAGAGAGTGACAGTGAGGATTTGGGGGAAAGTGACACTGAGAATTAGAGAGTGACAGTGAGGATTAGAGATAGAGTGACAGTGAGGATTAGAGAGTGACAGTGAGGATAAGAGAGTGACAGTGAGGATTAGAGAGTGACAGTGAGGATTAGGGAGAGTTTGACAGTGAGGATTAGGGAAAGACAGCGAGGATTAGAGAGTGCCATTAAGGATGAGGGAGAGAGTGACACTGAGGATTATAGAGAGAGTAACAGTGAGGATTAGAGAGAGAGTGACAGTGAGGATTAGAGAGTGACAGTGAGGATTAGGGAGTGACAGTGACGATTAGAGAGAGTGACAGTGAGGATTAGAGAGATTGACAGTGAGGATGAGGGAGAGACTGACACTGAGGATTAGGGAGAGAGAGAGAGACACTTAGGATTAGAAAGAGAGTGCCAGTGTGGATTAGGGAGAGAGTGACAGTGAGGATTAGAGACAATTTGGCAGTGAGTATTAGAGAGAGAGTGACAGTGAGGATTATAGAGTGACAGTGACGATTATGGAAAGGTGACAGTGAGGATTAGGGGGTGACAGTGAGAATTAGAGAGTGACAGTGAGGATTAGAGAGAGAGTGGCAGTAAGGATTAGAGAGTGACAGTGAGGATTTGGGGGAAAGTGACAGTGAGGATTAGAGAGTGACATTGAGGATTAGAGAGTTACAGTGAGGATTAGAGAGTGACAGTGAGGATTAGGGAGAGTGTGACAGTGAGGATTAGGGAAAGACAGCGAGGATTAGAGAGTGCCAGTGAGGATGAGGGAGAGAGTGACAGTGAGGATTAGGGAGTGACAGTGACGATTAGAGAGAGAGTGACAGTGAGGATTAGGGAGAGAGTGACACTGAGGATTAGAAAGGGAGTGACAGTGAGGATTAGGGAGTGACAGTGAGGATTAGAGAGAGAGTGACAGTGAGGATTAGGGAGAGAGTGACAGTGAGGATTAGTGAGAGAGTGACAGTGAGGATTAGGGAGCGAGTGACAGTGAGGATTAGAGAGTGAGTGATTGTGAGCATTAGGGAGAGATTGACAGTGAGGGTTAGAGAATGACAGTGATGATTAGAGGGAGAGTGACAGTGAGGATTAGGGAGAGACAGTGAGGATTAGAGAGAGTGACAGTGAGGATTAGGGAGTGACAGTGAGGGTTAGGGAGAGAGTGACAGTGAGGATTAGAGCGAGTGACAGTGAGGATTAGAGAATGACAGTGAGGATTAGAGAGAGTTACAGTGAGGATTAGGGAGCGAGTGACAGTGAGGATTAAAGAGAGAATGACAGTGAGGATTAGAGAGAGAGAGACAGTGAGGATTAGGGAGAGAGTGACAGTGAGGATTAGAGAGAGCGACAGTGAGGATTAGGGAGAGAGTGACAGTGAGGATTAGAGAGAGAGTGACAGTGAGGATTAGAGAGTGATAGTGAGGATTATGGAGAGAGTGACAGTGAGGATTAGAGAGTGAGTGACAGTGAGCATTAGGGAGAGATTGACAGTGAGGATTAGAGAATGACAGTGATGATTAGAGGGAGAGTGACAGTGAAGGTTAGAGAGTGACAGTGAGGATTAGGGAGAGAGTGACAGTGAGGATTAGGGAGAGACAGCGAGGATTAGAGAGTGACAGTGAGAATGAGGGAGAGAGTGACACTGAGGATTATAGAGAGAGTAACAGTGAGGATTAGAGAGAGAGTGACACTGAGGATTAGAGAGTGACAGTGAGGATTAGAGAGAGAGTGACAGTGAGGATTAGAGAGAGAGTGACAGTGAGGATTAGGGAGAGAGTGACACTGAGGATTATGGAGAGAGAGACACTGAGGATTAGAAGGAGAGTGCCAGTGTGGATTAGTGAGAGAGTGAGAGTGAGAATTAGGGAGAGAGTGACAGTGAGGATTAGAGAGTGACAGTGACGATTATGGAGGTGACAGTGAGGATTAGGTGGTGACAGTGAGGATTAGAGAGTGACAGTGAGGATTTGGGGGAAAATGACACTGAGAATTAGAGAGTGAGAGTGAGGATTAGAGATAGAGTGACAGTGAGGATTAGAGAGTGACAGTGAGGATTAGACAGAGAGTGACATTCAGGGTTAGAGAGAGAATGACAGTGAGGATTAGAGAGGGAGTGAGAGTGAGGGTTTGAGAGAGAGTGACAGTGAGGTTGACAGAGAGTGACAATGAGTATTGGAGAGAGAGTGACAGTGTGGATTAGAGCGAGTGACAGTGAGAATTAGAGAATGACAGTGAGGATTAGAGAGAGTGACAGTGAGGATTAGGGAGCGAGTGAGTGTGAGGATTAAAGAGAGAATGACAGTGATGATTAGAGGGAGAGTGACAGTGAGGATTAGGGAGAGAGTGACAGTGAGAATTAGAGACAGTTTGGCAGTGAGTATTAGAGAGAGAGTGACAGTGAGGATTAGAGAGTGACAGTGACGATTATGGTGAGGTGACAGTGAGGATTAGGGGGTGACAGTGAGGATTAGAGAGAGAGTGACAGTGAGGATTAGAGAGTGACAGTTAGGATAAGAGAGTTACAGTGAGGATTAGAGAGAGACAGTGAGGATTAGGGAGAGTGTGACAGTGAGGATTAGGGAAGGACAGCGAGGATTAGATGGTGCCAGTGAGGATGAGGGAGAGAGTGACACTGAGGATTAGAGAGAGAGTAACAGTGAGGACTGGAGAGAGAGTGACAGTGAGGATTAGAGAGTGACAGTGAGGAGAAGGGAGTGACAGTGACGATTAGAGAGAGAGTGACAGTGAGGATTAGGGAGAGAGTGACAGTGCGGATTAGGGAGAGAGTGACACTGAGGATTAGAAAGGGAAGACAGTGAGGATTAGGGAGTGACAGTGAGGATTAGAGAGAGAGTGACAGTGAGGATTAGGGAGAGAGTGACAGTGAGGATTAGTGAGAGAGTGACAGTGAGGATTAGGGAGCGAGTGACAGTGAGGATTAGAGAGAGAGTGACTGTGAGCATTAGGGAGAAATTGACAGTGAGGGTTAGAGAATGACAGTGATGATTAGAGGGAGAGTCACAGAGAGGTTTAGGGATAGAGTGACAGTGAGGATTAGAGAGAGAGTGACTGTGAGGATTAGAGAGTGACAGTGAGGGTTAGGGAGAGAGTGACAGTGAGGATTAGAGCGAGTGACAGTGAGGATTAGAGAATGACAGTGAGGATTAGAGAGAGTGACAGTGAGGATTAGGGAGCGAGTGAGTGTGAGGATTAAAGAGAGAATGACAGTGAGGATTAGAGAGAGAGTGACAGTGAGGATTAGGGAGAGAGTGACAGTGAGGATTAGGGAGAGAGTGACAGTGAGGATTAGAGAGAGAGTGAGAGTGAGGGTTAGAGAGAGAGTGACAGTGAGGTTGACAGAGAGTGACAGTGAGGATTGGAGAGAGAGTGACAGTGAGGATTAGAGTGTAAGTGTCAGTGAGGATTAGAGAGAGAGTGACAGTGAGGATGAGGGAGAGAGTGACACTGAGGATTATAGAGAGAGTAACAGTGAGGATTAGAGAGAGAGTGACAGTGAGGATTAGAGAGGGAGTGACAGTTAGGATTAGGGAGAGAGTGACACTGAGGATTAGGGAGAGAGAGACAATGAGGATTAGAAAGAGAGTGCCAGTGTGGATTCGGGAGAGAGTGACAGTGAGAATTAGGGAGAGAGTGACAGTGAGAATTCGAGACAGTTTGGCAGTGAGTATTAGAGAGAGAGTGACAGTGAGGATTAGAGAGTGACAGTGACGATTATGGAGAGGTGACAGTGAGGATTAGGTGGTGACAGTGAGGATTAGAGAGTGACAGTGAGGATTTGGGGGAAAGTGACAATGAGAATTAGAGAGTGACAGTGAGGATTAGAGATAGAGTGACAGTGAGGATTAGAGAGTGACAGTGAGGATAAGAGAGTTACAGTGAGGATTAGAGAGTGACAGTGACGATTATGGAGAGTTTGACAGTGAGGATTAGGGAAAGACAGCGAGGATTAGAGAGTGCCAGTGAGGATGAGGGAGAGAGTGACACTGAGGATTAGAGAGAGAGTAACAGTGAGGATTAGAGAGAGAGTGACACTGAGGATTAGAGAGTGACAGTGACGATTGGAGAGAGAGTGACAGTGAGGATTTGAGAGTGACAGTGAGGATGAGGGAGAGAGTGACACTGAGGATTAGAGAGAGAGTAACAGTGAGGATTAGAGAGAGAGAGACAGTGAGGATTAGAGAGAGAGTGACAGTAAGGATTAGAGAGTGACAGTGAGGATTTGGGGGAAAGTGACAGTGAGGATTAGAGAGTGACAATGAGGATTAGAGAGACAGTGACAGTGAGGATTAGAGAGTGACAGTGATGATTTGGGGGAAAGTGACAGTGAGGATTAGAGAGTGACAGTGAGGATTAGAGAGAGAGTGACAGTGAGGATTAGAGAGTGACAGTGAGGATTAGAGAGAGAGTGACAGTGAGGATTAGAGAGTGACAGTGAGGATTTGGGGGAAAGTGACAGTGAGGATTAGAGAGTGACAATGAGGATTAGAGAGACAGTGACAGTGAGGATTAGAGAGTGACAGTGATGATTTGGGGGAAAGTGACAGTGAGGATTAGAGAGTGACAGTGAGGATTAGAGAGAGAGTGACAGTGAGGATTAGAGAGTGACAGTGAGGATAAGAGAGTTACAGTGAGGATTAGAGAGTGACAGTGAGGATTCGGGAGAGTGTGGCAGTGAGGATTAGGGAAAGACAGCAAGGATTAGATGGTGCCAGTGAGGATGAGGGAGAGAGTGACACTGAGGATTAGAGAGAGAGTAACAGTGAGGATTTGAGAGAGAGTGACAGTGAGGATTAGAGAGTGACAGTGAGGATTAGGGAGTGACAGTGACGATTAGAGAGAGAGTGACAGTGAGGATTAGGGAGAGAGTGACAGTGCGGATTAGGGAGAGAGTGACACTGAGGATTAGAAAGGGAGTGACAGTGAGGATTAGGGAGTGACAGTGAGGATTAGAGAGAGAGTGACAGTGAGGATTAGGGAGAGAGTGACAGTGAGGATTAGTGAGAGAGTGACAGTGAGGATTAGGGAGCGAGTGACAGTGAGGATTAGAGAGAGAGTGACTGTGAGGATTAGAGAGTGACTGTGAGGGTTAGGTAGAGAGTGACAGTAAGGATTAGAGCGAGTGACAGTGAGGATTAGAGAATGACAGTGAGGATTAGAGAGAGTGACAGTGAGGATTAGAGAGAGAGTGACAGTAAGGATTAGAGAGTGACAGTGAGGATTTGGGGGATAGTGACAGTGAGGATTAGAGAGTGACAGTGAGGATTCGGGAGAGTGTGGCAGTGAGGATTAGGGAAAGACAGCAAGGATTAGATGCTGCCAGTTAGGATGAGGGACAGTGTGACACTGAGGAGTAGAGAGAGAGTAACAGTGAGGATTAGAGAGAGAGTGACAGTGAGGATTAGAGAGTGACAGTGAGGATTAGGGAGTGACAGTGAGGATTAGAGAGAGAGTGACAGTGAGGATTAGGGAGAGAGTGACAGTGAGGATTAGTGAGAGAGTGACAGTGAATATTAGGGAGCGAGTGACAGTGAGGATTAGAGAGAGAGTGACTGTGAGGATTAGAGAGTGACTGTGAGGGTTAGGGAGAGAGTGACAGTGAGGATTAGAGCGAGTGACAGTGAGGATTAGAGATTGACAGTGAGGATTAGAGAGAGTGACAGTGAGGATTAGGGAGCGAGTGAGAGGGAGGATTAAAGAGAGAATGACAGAGAGGATTAGAGAGAGAGTGACAGTGAGGATTAGAGAGAGAGTGACAGTAAGGATTAAAGAGTGACAGTGAGTATTTGGGGGAAAGTGACAGTGAGGATTAGAGAGTGACAGTGAGGATTAGAG
This sequence comes from Chiloscyllium plagiosum, assembly GCF_037043375.1. Lineage (NCBI taxonomy): Eukaryota > Metazoa > Chordata > Chondrichthyes > Orectolobiformes > Hemiscylliidae > Chiloscyllium > Chiloscyllium plagiosum. Next base: position 27,653,302 of record NW_028270180.1, read on the forward strand.
AGAGAGTGACAGTGAGGATTAGTGAGTGACAGTGAGGATAAGAGAGTTACAGTGAGGATTAGAGAGTGACAGTGAGGATTCGGGAGAGTGTGGCAGTGAGGATTAGGGAAAGACAGCAAGGATTAGATGGTGCCAGTGAGGATGAGGGAGAGAGTGACACTGAGGATTAGAGAGAGAGTAACAGTGAGGATTAGAGAGAGAGTGACAGTGAGGATTAGAGAGTGACAGTGAGGATTAGGGAGTGACAGTGACGATTAGAGAGAGAGTGACAGTGAGGATTAGGGAGAGAGTGACAGTGCGGATTAGGGAGAGAGTGACACTGAGGATTAGAAAGGGAAGACAGTGAGGATTAGGGAGTGACAGTGAGGATTAGAGAGAGAGTGACAGTGAGGATTAGGGAGAGAGTGACAGTGAGGATTAGTGAGAGAGTGACAGTGAGGATTAGGGAGCGAGTGACAGTGAGGATTAGAGAGAGAGTGACTGTGAGCATTAGGGAGAGATTGACAGTGAGGGTTAGAGAATGACAGTGATGATTAGAGGGAGAGTCACAGTGAGGTTTAGGGATAGATTGACAGTGAGGATTAGAGAGAGAGTGACTGTGAGGATTAGAGAGTGACAGTGAGGGTTAGGGAGAGAGTGACAGTGAGGATTAGAGCGAGTGACAGTGAGGATTAGAGAATGACAGTGAGGATTAGAGAGAGTGACAGTGACGATTAGGGAGCGAGTGAGTGTGAGGATTAAAGACAGAATGACAGTGAGGATTCGAGAGAGAGTGACAGTGAGGATTAGGGAGAGAGTGACAGTGAGGATTAGAGAGAGAGTGACAGTGAGGATTAGAGAGTGAGTGAGATTGAGGGTTAGAGAGAGAGTGACAGTGAGGTTGACAGAGAGTGACAGTGAGGATTGGAGAGAGAGTGACAGTGAGGATTAGAGTGTAAGTGTCAGTGAGGATTAGAGAGAGAGTGACAGTGAGGATGAGGGAGAGAGTGACACTGAGGATTATAGAGAGAGTAACAGTGAGGATTAGAGAGAGAGTGACAGTGAGGATTAGAGAGGGAGTGACAGTGAGGATTAGGGAGAGAGTGACACTGAGGATTAGGGAGAGAGAGACACTGAGGATTAGAGAGTGAGTGAGAGTGAGGGTTAGAGAGAGAGTGACAGTGAGGTTGACAGAGAGTGACAGTGAGGATTGGAGAGAGAGTGACAGTGAGGATTAGAGTGTAAGTGTCAGTGAGGATTAGAGAGAGAGTGACAGTGAGGATTAGAGAGAGAGTGACAGTGAGGATTAGAGAGTGACAGTGAGGATTAGAGAGAGAGTGGCAGTGAGGATTAGAGAGAGTGACAGTGAGGATTCGAGAGTGACAGTGAGGATTAGGGAGAGAGTAACAGTGAGGATTAGAGAGAGAGTGACAGTGAGGATTAGAGAGGGAGTGACAGTGAGGATTAGGGAGAGAGTGACACTGAGGATTAGGGAGAGAGAGACACTGAGGATTAGAAAGAGAGTTCCAGTGTGGATTCGGGAGAGAGTGACAGTGAGAATTAGGGAGAGAGTGACAGTGAGGATTAGAGAGAGTGACAGTGAGGATTCGAGAGTGACAGTGAGGATTAGGGAGAGAGTAACAGTGAGGATTAGAGAGAGAGTGACAGTGAGGATTAGAGAGGGAGTGACAGTGAGGATTAGGGAGAGAGTGACACTGAGGATTAGGGAGAGAGAGACACTGAGGATTAGAAAGAGAGTGCCAGTGTGGATTCGGGAGAGAGTGACAGTGAGAATTAGGGAGAGAGTGACAGTGAGAATTCGAGACAGTTTGGCAGTGAGTATTAGAGAGAGAGTGACAGTGAGGATTAGAGAGTGACAGTGACGATTATGGAGTGGTGACAGTGAGGATTAGGTGGTGACAGTGAGGATTAGAGAGTGACAGTGAGGATTTGGGGGAAAGTGACACTGAGAATTAGAGAGTGACAGTGAGGATTAGAGATAGAGTGACAGTGAGGATTAGAGAGTGACAGTGAGGATTAGAGAGAGAGTGACATTGAGGATTCGAGTGTGACAGTGAGGATTAGAGAGTGACAGTGAGGATTAGAGAGAGAGTGACAGTGAGGATTAGAGAGTGACAGTGAGGATTAGAGAGAGAGTGACAGTGAGGATTAGAGAGAGAGTGACAGTAAGGATTAGAGAGTGACAGTGAGGATTTGGGGGAAAGTGACAGTGAGGATTAGAGAGTGACAATGAGGATTAGAGAGAGAGTGACAGTGAGGATTAGAGAGTGACAGTGAGGATTAGAGAGTGACAGTGAGGATTAGAGAGAGAGTGACAGTGAGGATTAGTGAGTGACAGTGAGGATAAGAGAGTTACAGTGAGGATTAGAGAGTGACAGTGAGGATTCGGGAGAGTGTGGCAGTGAGGATTAGGGAAAGACAGCAAGGATTAGATGGTGCCAGTTAGGATGAGGGAGAGAGTGACACTGAGGATTAGAGAGAGAGTAACAGTGAGGATTTGAGAGAGAGTGACAGTGAGCATTAGAGAGTGACAGTGAGGATTAGGGAGTGACAGTGATGATTAGAGAGAGAGTGACAGTGAGGATTAGGGAGAGAGTGACAGTGCGGATTAGGGAGAGAGTGACACTGAGGATTAGAAAGGGAGTGACAGTGAGGATTAGGGAGTGACAGTGAGGATTAGAGAGAGAGTGACAGTGAGGATTAGGGAGAGAGTGACAGTGAGGATTAGTGAGAGAGTGACAGTGAGGATTAGGGAGCGAGTGACAGTGAGGATTAGAGAGAGAGTGACTGTGAGGATTAGAGAGTGACTGTGAGGGTTAGGGAGAGAGTGACAGTAAGGATTAGAGCGAGTGACAGTGAGGATTAGAGAATGACAGTGAGGATTAGAGAGAGTGACAGTGAGGATTAGAGAGAGAGTGACAGTAAGGATTAGAGAGTGACAGTGAGGATTTGGGGGAAAGTGACAGTGAGGATTAGAGAGTGACAGTGAGGATTCGGGAGAGTGTGGCAGTGAGGATTAGGGAAAGACAGCAAGGATTAGATGCTGCCAGTTAGGATGAGGGACAGTGTGACACTGAGGAGTAGAGAGAGAGTAACAGTGAGGATTAGAGAGAGAGTGACTGTGAGGATTAGAGAGTGACAGTGAGGGTTAGGGAGAGAGTGACAGTGAGGATTAGAGCGAGTGACAGTGAGGATTAGAGAATGACAGTGAGGATTAGAGAGAGTGACAGTGCGGATTAGGGAGCGAGTGAGTGTGAGGATTAAAGAGAGAATGACAGTGAGGATTAGAGAGAGAGTGACAGTGAGGATTAGGGAGAGAGTGACAGTGAGGATTAGGGAGAGAGTGACAGTGAGGATTAGAGAGAGAGTGAGAGTGAGGGTTAGAGAGAGAGTGACAGTGAGGTTGACAGAGAGTGACAGTGAGGATTGGAGAGAGAGTGACAGTGAGGATTAGAGTGTAAGTGTCAGTGAGGATTAGAGAGAGAGTGACAGTGAGGATGAGCGAGAGAGTGACACTGAGGATTATAGAGAGAGTAACAGTGAGGATTAGAGAGAGAGTGACAGTGAGGATTAGAGAGGGAGTGACAGTTAGGATTAGGGAGAGAGTGACACTGAGGATTAGGGAGAGAGAGACAATGAGGATTAGAAAGAGAGTGCCAGTGTGGATTCGGGAGAGAGTGACAGTGAGAATTAGGGAGAGAGTGACAGTGAGAATTCGAGACAGTTTGGCAGTGAGTATTAGAGAGAGAGTGACAGTGAGGATTAGAGAGTGACAGTGACGATTATGGAGAGGTGACAGTGAGGATTAGGTGGTGACAGTGAGGATTAGAGAGTGACAGTGAGGATTTGGGGGAAAGTGACAATGAGAATTAGAGAGTGACAGTGAGGATTAGAGATAGAGTGACAGTGAGGATTAGAGAGTGACAGTGAGGATAAGAGAGTTACAGTGAGGATTAGAGAGTGACAGTGACGATTATGGAGAGTTTGACAGTGAGGATTAGGGAAAGACAGCGAGGATTAGAGAGTGCCAGTGAGGATGAGGGAGAGAGTGACACTGAGGATTAGAGAGAGAGTAACAGTGAGGATTAGAGAGAGAGTGACACTGAGGATTAGAGAGTGACAGTGACGATTGGAGAGAGAGTGACAGTGAGGATTTGAGAGTGACAGTGAGGATGAGGGAGAGAGTGACACTGAGGATTAGAGAGAGAGTAACAGTGAGGATTAGAGAGAGAGAGACAGTGAGGATTAGAGAGAGAGTGACAGTAAGGATTAGAGAGTGACAGTGAGGATTTGGGGGAAAGTGACAGTGAGGATTAGAGAGTGACAATGAGGATTAGAGAGACAGTGACAGTGAGGATTAGAGAGTGACAGTGATGATTTGGGGGAAAGTGACAGTGAGGATTAGAGAGTGACAGTGAGGATTAGAGAGAGAGTGACCGTGAGGATTAGAGAGTGACAGTGAGGATAAGAGAGTTACAGTGAGGATTAGAGAGTGACAGTGAGGATTCAGGAGAGTGTGGCAGTGAGGATTAGGGAAAGACAGCAAGGATTAGATGGTGCCAGTGAGGATGAGGGAGAGAGTGACACTGAGGATTAGAGAGAGAGTAACAGTGAGGATTTGAGAGAGAGTGACAGTGAGGATTAGAGAGTGACAGTGAGGATTAGGGAGTGACAGTGACGATTAGAGAGAGAGTGACAGTGAGGATTAGGGAGAGAGTGACAGTGCGGATTAGGGAGAGAGTGACACTGAGGATTAGAAAGGGAGTGACAGTGAGGATTAGGGAGTGACAGTGAGGATTAGAGAGAGAGTGACAGTGAGGATTAGGGAGAGAGTGACAGTGAGGATTAGTGAGAGAGTGACAGTGAGGATTAGGGAGCGAGTGACAGTGAGGATTAGAGAGAGAGACTGTGAGGATTAGAGAGTGACTGTGAGGGTTAGGTAGAGAGTGACAGTAAGGATTAGAGCGAGTGACAGTGAGGATTAGAGAATGACAGTGAGGATTAGAGAGAGTGACAGTGAGGATTAGAGAGAGAGTGACAGTAAGGATTAGAGAGTGACAGTGAGGATTTGGGGGATAGTGACAGTGAGGATTAGAGAGTGACAGTGAGGATTCGGGAGAGTGTGGCAGTGAGGATTAGGGAAAGACAGCAAGGATTAGATGCTGCCAGTTAGGATGAGGGACAGTGTGACACTGAGGAGTAGAGAGAGAGTAACAGTGAGGATTAGAGAGAGAGTGACAGTGAGGATTAGAGAGTGACAGTGAGGATTAGGGAGTGACAGTGAGGATTAGAGAGAGAGTGACAGTGAGGATTAGGGAGAGAGTGACAGTGAGGATTAGTGAGAGAGTGACAGTGAATATTAGGGAGCGAGTGACAGTGAGGATTAGAGAGAGAGTGACTGTGAGGATTAGAGAGTGACTGTGAGGGTTAGGGAGAGAGTGACAGTGAGGATTAGAGCGAGTGACAGTGAGGATTAGAGATTGACAGTGAGGATTAGAGAGAGTGACAGTGAGGATTAGGGAGCGAGTGAGAGGGAGGATTAAAGAGAGAATGACAGAGAGGATTAGAGAGAGAGTGACAGTGAGGATTAGAGAGAGAGTGACAGTAAGGATTAAAGAGTGACAGTGAGTATTTGGGGGAAAGTGACAGTGAGGATTAGAGAGTGACAGTGAGGATTAGAGAGAGAGTGGCAGTGAGGATTAGAGAGTGACAGTTAGGATAAGAGAGTTACAGTGAGGATTAGAGAGAGACAGTGAGGATTAGGGAGAGTGTGACAGTGAGGATTAGGGAAAGACAGCGAGGATTAGATGGTGCCAGTGAGGATGAGGGAGAGAGTGACACTGAGGATTAGAGAGAGAGTAACAGTGAGGATTAGAGAGAGAGTGACAGTGAGGATTAGAGAGTGACAGTGAGGATTAGGGAGTGACAGTGACGATTAGAGAGAGAGTGACAGTGAGGATTAGGGAGAGAGTGACAGTGCGGATTAGGGAGAGAGTGACACTGAGGATTAGAAAGGGAAGACAGTGAGGATTAGGGAGTGACAGTGAGGATTAGAGAGAGAGTGACAGTGAGGATTAGGGAGAGAGTGACAGTGAGGATTAGTGAGAGAGTGACAGTGAGGATTAGGGAGCGAGTGACAGTGAGGATTAGAGAGAGAGTGACTGTGAGCATTAGGGAGAGATTGACAGTGAGGGTTAGAGAATGACAGTGATGATTAGAGGGAGAGTCACAGTGAGGTTTAGGGATAGATTGACAGTGAGGATTAGAGAGAGAGTGACTGTGAGGATTAGAGAGTGACAGTGAGGGTTAGGGAGAGAGTGACAGTGAGGATTAGAGCGAGTGACAGTGAGGATTAGAGAATGACAGTGAGGATTAGAGAGAGTGACAGTGACGATTAGGGAGCGAGTGAGTGTGAGGATTAAAGACAGAATGACAGTGAGGATTCGAGAGAGAGTGACAGTGAGGATTAGGGAGAGAGTGACAGTGAGGATTAGAGAGAGAGTGACAGTGAGGATTAGAGAGTGAGTGAGATTGAGGGTTAGAGAGAGAGTGACAGTGAGGTTGACAGAGAGTGACAGTGAGGATTGGAGAGAGAGTGACAGTGAGGATTAGAGTGTAAGTGTCAGTGAGGATTAGAGAGAGAGTGACAGTGAGGATGAGGGAGAGAGTGACACTGAGGATTATAGAGAGAGTAACAGTGAGGATTAGAGAGAGAGTGACAGTGAGGATTAGAGAGGGAGTGACAGTGAGGATTAGGGAGAGAGTGACACTGAGGATTAGGGAGAGAGAGACACTGAGGATTAGAGAGTGAGTGAGAGTGAGGGTTAGAGAGAGAGTGACAGTGAGGTTGACAGAGAGTGACAGTGAGGATTGGAGAGAGAGTGACAGTGAGGATTAGAGTGTAAGTGTCAGTGAGGATTAGAGAGAGAGTGACAGTGAGGATTAGAGAGAGAGTGACAGTGAGGATTAGAGAGTGACAGTGAGGATTAGAGAGAGAGTGGCAGTGAGGATTAGAGAGAGTGACAGTGAGGATTCGAGAGTGACAGTGAGGATTAGGGAGAGAGTAACAGTGAGGATTAGAGAGAGAGTGACAGTGAGGATTAGAGAGGGAGTGACAGTGAGGATTAGGGAGAGATTGACACTGAGGATTAGGGAGAGAGAGACACTGAGGATTAGAAAGAGAGTTCCAGTGTGGATTCGGGAGAGAGTGACAGTGAGAATTAGGGAGAGAGTGACAGTGAGGATTAGAGAGAGTGACAGTGAGGATTCGAGAGTGACAGTGAGGATTAGGGAGAGAGTAACAGTGAGGATTAGAGAGAGAGTGACAGTGAGGATTAGAGAGGGAGTGACAGTGAGGATTAGGGAGAGAGTGACACTGAGGATTAGGGAGAGAGAGACACTGAGGATTAGAAAGTGAGTGCCAGTGTGGATTCGGGAGAGAGTGACAGTGAGAATTAGGGAGAGAGTGACAGTGAGAATTCGAGACAGTTTGGCAGTGAGTATTAGAGAGAGAGTGACAGTGAGGATTAGAGAGTGACAGTGACGATTATGGAGTGGTGACAGTGAGGATTAGGTGGTGACAGTGAGGATTAGAGAGTGACAGTGAGGATTTGGGGGAAAGTGACACTGAGAATTAGAGAGTGACAGTGAGGATTAGAGATAGAGTGACAGTGAGGATTAGAGAGTGACAGTGAGGATTAGAGAGAGAGTGACATTGAGGATTCGAGTGTGACAGTGAGGATTAGAGAGTGACAGTGAGGATTAGAGGGAGAGTGACAGTGAGGATTAGAGAGTGACAGTGAGGATTAGAGAGAGAGTGACAGTGAGGATTAGAGAGAGAGTGACAGTAAGGATTAGAGAGTGACAGTGAGGATTTGGGGGAAAGTGACAGTGAGGATTAGAGAGTGACAATGAGGATTAGAGAGAGAGTGACAGTGAGGATTAGAGAGTGACAGTGATGATTTAGGGGAAAGTGACAGTGAGGATTAGAGAGTGACAGTGAGGATTAGAGAGAGAGTGACAGTGAGGATTAGTGAGTGACAGTGAGGATAAGAGAGTTACAGTGAGGATTAGAGAGTGACAGTGAGGATTCGGGAGAGTGTGGCAGTGAGGATTAGGGAAAGACAGCAAGGATTAGATGGTGCCAGTTAGGATGAGGGAGAGAGTGACACTGAGGATTAGAGAGAGAGTAACAGTGAGGATTTGAGAGAGAGTGACAGTGAGCATTAGAGAGTGACAGTGAGGATTAGGGAGTGACAGTGACGATTAGAGAGAGAGTGACAGTGAGGATTAGGGAGAGAGTGACAGTGCGGATTAGGGAGAGAGTGACACTGAGGATTAGAAAGGGAGTGACAGTGAGGATTAGGGAGTGACAGTGAGGATTAGAGAGAGAGTGACAGTGAGGATTAGGGAGAGAGTGACAGTGAGGATTAGTGAGAGAGTGACAGTGAGGATTAGGGAGCGAGTGACAGTGAGGATTAGAGAGAGAGTGACTGTGAGGATTAGAGAGTGACTGTGAGGGTTAGGGAGAGAGTGACAGTAAGGATTAGAGCGAGTGACAGTGAGGATTAGAGAATGACAGTGAGGATTAGAGAGAGTGACAGTGAGGATTAGAGAGAGAGTGACAGTAAGGATTAGAGAGTGACAGTGAGGATTTGGGGGAAAGTGACAGTGAGGATTAGAGAGTGACAGTGAGGATTCGGGAGAGTGTGGCAGTGAGGATTAGGGAAAGACAGCAAGGATTAGATGCTGCCAGTTAGGATGAGGGACAGTGTGACACTGAGGAGTAGAGAGAGAGTGACAGTGAGGATTAGAGAGAGAGTGACAGTGAGGATTAGAGAGTGACAGTGAGGATTAGGGAGTGACAGTGAGGATTAGAGAGAGAGTGACAGTGAGGATTAGGGAGAGAGTGACAGTGAGGATTAGTGAGAGAGTGACAGTGAATATTAGGGAGCGAGTGACAGTGAGGATTAGAGAGAGAGTGACTGTGAGGATTAGAGAGTGACTGTGAGGGTTAGGGAGAGAGTGACAGTGAGGATTAGAGCGAGTGACAGTGAGTATTAGAGAATGACAGTGAGGATTAGAGAGAGTGACAGTGAGGATTAGGGAGCGAGTGAGAGTGAGGATTAAAGAGAGAATGACAGAGAGGATTAGAGAGAGAGTGACAGTGAGGATTAGAGAGAGAGTGACAGTAAGGATTAAAGAGTGACAGTGAGGATTTGGGGGAAAGTGACAGTGAGGATTAGAGAGTGACAGTGAGGATTAGAGAGAGAGAGTAGCAGTGAGGATTAGAGAGTGACAGTTAGGATAAGAGAGTTACAGTGAGGATTAGAGAGAGACAGTGAGGATTAGGGAGAGTGTGACAGTGAGGATTAAAGAAAGACAGCGAGGATTAGATGGTGCCAGTGAGGATGAGGGAGAGAGTGACACTGAGGATTAGAGAGAGAGTAACAGTGAGGATTAGAGAGAGAGTGACAGTGAGGATTAGAGAGTGACAGTGAGGATTAGGGAGTGACAGTGACGATTAGAGAGAGAGTGACAGTGAGGATTAGGGAGAGAGTGACAGTGCGGATTAGGGAGAGAGTGACACTGAGGATTAGAAAGGGAAGACAGTGAGGATTAGGGAGTGACAGTGAGGATTAGAGAGAGAGTGACAGTGAGGATTAGGGAGAGAGTGACAGTGAGGATTAGTGAGAGAGTGACAGTGAGGATTAGGGAGCGAGTGACAGTGAGGATTAGAGAGAGAGTGACTGTGAGCATTAGGGAGAGATTGACAGTGAGGGTTAGAGAATGACAGTGATGATTAGAGGGAGAGTCACAGTGAGGTTTAGGGATAGATTGACAGTGAGGATTAGAGAGAGAGTGACTGTGAGGATTAGAGAGTGACAGTGAGGGTTAGGGAGAGAGTGACAGTGAGGATTAGAGCGAGTGACAGTGAGGATTAGAGAATGACAGTGAGGATTAGAGAGAGTGACAGTGACGATTAGGGAGCGAGTGAGTGTGAGGATTAAAGACAGAATGACAGTGAGGATTAGAGAGAGAGTGACAGTGAGGATTAGGGAGAGAGTGACAGTGAGGATTAGAGAGAGAGTGACAGTGAGGATTAGAGAGTGAGTGAGAGTGAGGGTTAGAGAGAGAGTGACAGTGAGGTTGACAGAGAGTGACAGTGAGGATTGGAGAGAGAGTGACAGTGAGGATTAGAGTGTAAGTGTCAGTGAGGATTAGAGAGAGAGTGACAGTGAGGATGAGGGAGAGAGTGACACTGAGGATTATAGAGAGAGTAACAGTGAGGATTAGAGAGAGAGTGACAGTGAGGATTAGAGAGGGAGTGACAGTGAGGATTAGGGAGAGAGTGACACTGAGGATTAGGGAGAGAGAGACACTGAGGATTAGAAAGAGAGTGCCAGTGTGGATTCGGGAGAGAGTGACAGTGAGAATTAGGGAGAGAGTGACAGTGAGAATTCGAGACAGTTTGGCAGTGAGTATTAGAGAGAGAGTGACAGTGAGGATTAGAGAGTGACAGTGACGATTATGGAGAGGTGACAGTGAGGATTAGGTGGTGACAGTGAGGATTAGAGAGTGACAGTGAGGATTTGGGGGAAAGTGATACTGAGAATGAGAGAGTGACAGTGAGGATTAGAGATAGAGTGACAGTGAGGATTAGAGAGTGACAGTGAGGATAAGAGAGTTACAGTGAGGATTAGAGAGTGACAGTGAGGATTAGGGAGAGTTTGACAGTGAGGATTAGGGAACGACAGCGAGGATTAGAGAGTGCCAGTGAGGATGAGGGAGAGAGTGACACTGAGGATTAGAGAGAGAGTAACAGTGAGGATTAGAGAGAGAGTGACAGTGAGGATTAGAGAGTGACAGTGAGGATTAGGGAGTGACAGTGACGATTAGAGAAAGTGACAGTGAGGATTAGAGAGATTGACAGTGAGGATTAGGGAGAGAGAGACACTGAGGATTAGAAAGAGAGTGCCAGTGTGGATTAGGGAGAGAGTGACAGTGAAGATTAGTGAGAGAGTGACAGTGAGAATTAGGGAGAGAGTGACAGTGAGGATTAGAGAGTGACAGTGACGATTATGGAGAGGTGACAGTGAGGATTAGGGGGTGACAGTGAGAATTAGAGAGTGACAGTGAGGATTAGTGAGTGAGTGACAGTGAGGATTAGAGAGAGAGTGACAGTAAGGATTAGAGAGTGACAGTGAGGATTTGGGGGAAAGTGACAGTGAGGATTAGAGAGTGACAGTGAGGATTAGAGAGAGAGTGACAGTGAGGATTAGAGAGTGACAGTGAGGATAAGAGAGTTACAGTGAGGATTAGAGAGTGACAGTGAGGATTAGGGAGAGTGTGACAGTGAGGATTAGGGAAAGACAGCGAGGATTAGAGAGTGCCATTGAGGATGAGGGAGAGAGTGACACTGAGGATTAGAGAGAGTAACAGTGAGGATTAGAGAGAGAGTGACACTGAGGATTAGAGAGTGACAGTGAGGATTAGAGAGTGACAGTGACGACTGGAGAGAGAGTGACAGTGAGGATTTGAGAGTGACAGTGAGGATGAGGGAGAGAGTGACAGTGAGGATTAGAGAGAGAGTGACTGTGAGGATTAGAGAGTGACAGTGAGGGTTAGGGAGAGAGTGACAGTGAGGATTAGAGCGAGTGACAGTGAGGATTAGAGAGAGACAGTGAGGATTAGAGAGAGTGACAGTGCGGATTAGGGAGCGAGTGAGTGTGAGGATTAGGGACAGTGTGACAGTGAGGATTAGAGAGAGAGTGACAGTGAGGATTAGAGAGAGAGTGAGAGTGAGGGTTAGAGTGTAAGTGTCAGTGAGGATTAGAGAGAGAGAGACAGTGAGGATGAGGGAGAGAGTGACACTGAGGATTAGGGAGAGAGAGACACTGAGGATTAGAAAGAGGGTGCCAGTGTGGATTCGGGAGAGAGTGACAGTGAGGGTAAGGGACAGAGTGACAGTGAGAATTCGAGACAGTTTGGCAGTGAGTATTAGAGAGAGAGTGACAGTGAGGATTAGAGAGTGACAGTGACGATTATGGAGAGGTGACAGTGAGGATTAGGTGGTGACAGTGAGGATTAGAGAGTGACAGTGAGGATTTGGGGGAAAGTGACACTGAGAATTAGAGAGTGACAGTGAGGATTAGAGATAGAGTGACAGTGAGGATTAGAGAGTGACAGTGAGGATAAGAGAGTGACAGTGAGGATTAGAGAGTGACAGTGAGGATTAGGGAGAGTTTGACAGTGAGGATTAGGGAAAGACAGCGAGGATTAGAGAGTGCCATTGAGGATGAGGGAGAGAGTGACACTGAGGATTATAGAGAGAGTAACAGTGAGGATTAGAGAGAGAGTGACAGTGAGGATTAGAGAGTGACAGTGAGGATTAGGGAGTGACAGTGACGATTAGAGAGAGTGACAGTGAGGATTAGAGAGATTGACAGTGAGGATGAGGGAGAGACTGACACTGAGGATTAGGGAGAGAGAGAGAGACACTTAGGATTAGAAAGAGAGTGCCTGTGTGGATTAGGGAGAGAGTGACAGTGAGGATTAGTGAGAGAGTGACAGTGAGAATTAGGGAGAGAGTGACAGTGAGGATTAGAGACAATTTGGCAGTGAGTATTAGAGAGAGAGTGACAGTGAGGATTATAGAGTGACAGTGACGATTATGGAAAGGTGACAGTGAGGATTAGGGGGTGACAGTGAGAATTAGAGAGTGACAGTGAGGATTAGAGAGAGAGTGGCAGTAAGGATTAGAGAGTGACAGTGAGGATTTGGGGGAAAGTGACAGTGAGGATTAGAGAGTGACATTGAGGATTAGAGAGTTACAGTGAGGATTAGAGAGTGACAGTGAGGATTAGGGAGAGTGTGACAGTGAGGATTAGGGAAAGACAGCGAGGATTAGAGAGTGCCAGTGAGGATGAGGGAGAGAGTGACAGTGCGGATGAGGGAGAGAGTGGCAATAAGGATTAGAGAGTGACAGTGAGGATTTGGGGGAAAGTGACAGTGAGGATTAGAGAGTGACATTGAGGATTAGAGAGTGACAGTGAGGATTAGGGAGTGACAGTGACGATTAGAGAGAGAGTGACAGTGAGGATTAGGGAGAGAGTGACAGTGCGGATTAGGGAGAGAGTGACACTGAGGATTAGAAAGGGAGTGACAGTGAGGATTAGGGAGTGACAGTGAGGATTAGAGAGAGAGTGACAGTGAGGATTAGGGAGAGAGTGACAGTGAGGATTAGTGAGAGAGTGACAGTGAGGATTAGGGAGCGAGTGACAGTGAGGATTAGAGAGTGAGTGATTGTGAGCATTAGGGAGAGATTGACAGTGAGGGTTAGAGAATGACAGTGATGATTAGAGGGAGAGTGACAGTGAGGATTAGGGAGATACAGTGAGGATTAGAGAGAGTGACAGTGAGGATTAGGGAGTGACAGTGAGGGTTAGGGAGAGAGTGACAGTGAGGATTAGAGCGAGTGACAGTGAGGATTAGAGAATGACAGTGAGGATTAGAGAGAGTTACAGTGAGGATTAGGGAGCGAGTGACAGTGAGGATTAAAGAGAGAATGACAGTGAGGATTAGAGAGAGAGAGACAGTGAGGATTAGGGAGAGAGTGACAGTGAGGATTAGGGAGTGACAGTGACGATTAGAGAGAGAGTGACAGTGAGGATTAGGGAGAGAGTGACAGTGCGGATTAGGGAGAGAGTGACACTGAGGATTAGAAAGGGAGTGACAGTGAGGATTAGGGAGTGACAGTGAGGATTAGAGAGAGAGTGACAGTGAGGATTAGGGAGAGAGTGACAGTGAGGATTAGTGAGAGAGTGACAGTGAGGATTAGGGAGCGAGTGACAGTGAGGATTAGAGAGTGAGTGATTGTGAGCATTAGGGAGAGATTGACAGTGAGGGTTAGAGAATGACAGTGATGATTAGAGGGAGAGTGACAGTGAGGATTAGGGAGATACAGTGAGGATTAGAGAGAGTGACAGTGAGGATTAGGGAGTGACAGTGAGGGTTAGGGAGAGAGTGACAGTGAGGATTAGAGCGAGTGACAGTGAGGATTAGAGAATGACAGTGAGGATTAGAGAGAGTTACAGTGAGGATTAGGGAGCGAGTGACAGTGAGGATTAAAGAGAGAATGACAGTGAGGATTAGAGAGAGAGAGACAGTGAGGATTAGGGAGAGAGTGACAGTGAGGATTAGAGAGAGCGACAGTGAGGATTAGGGAGAGAGTGACAGTGAGGATTAGAGAGAGAGTGACAGTGAGGATTAGAGAGTGATAGTGAGGATTATGGAGAGAGTGACAGTGAGGATTAGAGAGTGAGTGACAGTGAGCATTAGGGAGAGATTGACAGTGAGGATTAGAGAATGACAGTGATGATTAGAGGGAGAGTGACAGTGAAGGTTAGAGAGTGACAGTGAGGATTAGGGAGAGAGTGACAGTGAGGATTAGGGAGAGACAGCGAGGATTAGAGAGTGACAGTGAGAATGAGGGAGAGAGTGACACTGAGGATTATAGAGAGAGTAACAGTGAGGATTAGAGAGAGAGTGACACTGAGGATTAGAGAGTGACAGTGAGGATTAGAGAGAGAGTGACAGTGAGGATTAGAGAGAGAGTGACAGTGAGGATTAGGGAGAGAGTGACACTGAGGATTATGGAGAGAGAGACACTGAGGATTAGAAGGAGAGTGCCAGTGTGGATTAGTGAGAGAGTGAGAGTGAGAATTAGGGAGAGAGTGACAGTGAGGATTAGAGAGTGACAGTGACGATTATGGAGGTGACAGTGAGGATTAGGTGGTGACAGTGAGGATTAGAGAGTGACAGTGAGGATTTGGGGGAAAATGACACTGAGAATTAGAGAGTGAGAGTGAGGATTAGAGATAGAGTGACAGTGAGGATTAGAGAGTGACAGTGAGGATTAGACAGAGAGTGACATTCAGGGTTAGAGAGAGAATGACAGTGAGGATTAGAGAGGGAGTGAGAGTGAGGGTTTGAGAGAGAGTGACAGTGAGGTTGACAGAGAGTGACAATGAGTATTGGAGAGAGAGTGACAGTGTGGATTAGAGCGAGTGACAGTGAGAATTAGAGAATGACAGTGAGGATTAGAGAGAGTGACAGTGAGGATTAGGGAGCGAGTGAGTGTGAGGATTAAAGAGAGAATGACAGTGATGATTAGAGGGAGAGTGACAGTGAGGATTAGGGAGAGAGTGACAGTGAGAATTAGAGACAGTTTGGCAGTGAGTATTAGAGAGAGAGTGACAGTGAGGATTAGAGAGTGACAGTGACGATTATGGTGAGGTGACAGTGAGGATTAGGGGGTGACAGTGTGGATTAGAGAGTGACAGTGAGGATTTGGGGGAAAGTGACACTGAGGATTAGAGAGTGACAGTGAGGATTAGAGAGAGAGTGACAGTGAGGATTAGAGAGTGACAGTGAGGATAAGAGAGTTACAGTGAGGATTAGAGAGTGACAGTGAGGATTAGGGAGAGTGTGACAGTGAGGATTAGGGAAAGGCAGCGAGGATTAGAGAGTGCCAGTGAGGATGAGGGATTAGAGACAATTTGGCAGTGAGTATTAGAGAGAGAGTGACTGTGAGGATTAGAGAGTGACAGTGACGATTATGGAGAGGTGACAGTGAGGATTAGGGGGTGTCAGTGAGGATTAGGGAGTGACAGTGAGGATTAGTGAGAGAGTGACAGTGAGGATTAGAGAGAGAGTGACAGTAAGGATTAGAGAGTGACAGTGAGGATTTGGGGGAAAGTGACAGTGAGGATTAGAGAGTGACAGTGAGGATTAGAGAGAGTGACAGTGAGGATTAGGGAGCGAGTGACAGTGAGAATTAAAGAGAGAATGACAGTGAGGATTAGGGAGAGAGTGACAGTGGGGATTAGAGAGAGAGTGACAGTGAGGATTAGAGAGAGAGTGAGAGTGAGGGTTAGAGAGAGAGTGACAGTGAGGTTGACAGAGAGTGGCAGTGAGGATTGGAGAGAGAGTGACAGTGAGGATTAGAGTGTAAGTGTCAGTGAGAATTAGAGAGAGAGTGACAGTGAGGATGAGGGAGAGAGTGACACTGAGGATTATAGAGAGAGTAACAGTGAGGATTAGAGAGAGAGTGACAGTGAGGATTAGGGATTGACAGTTAGGATTAGAGAGAGAGTGACAGTGAGGATTAGAGAGGGAGTGACAGTGAGGATTAGGGAGAGAGTGACACTGAGGATTAGGGAGAGAGAGACACTGAGGATTAGAAAGAGAGTGCCAGTGTGGATTCGGGAGAGAGTGACAGTGAGGATTCGTGAGAGAGTGACAGTAAGAATTACGGAGAGAGTGACAGTGAGAATTAGAGACAGTTTGTCAGTGAGTATTAGAGAGAGAGTGACAGTGAGGATTAGAGAGTGACAGTGACGATTATGGTGAGGTGACAGTGAGGATTAGGGGGTGACAGTGCGGATTAGAGAGTGACAGTGAGGGTTTGGGGGAAAGTGACACTGAGGATTAGAGAGTGACAGTGAGGATTAGAGAGAGAGTGACAGTGAGGATTAGAGAGTGACAGTGAGGATAAGAGAGTTACAATGAGGATTAGAGAGTGACAGTGAGGATTAGGGAGAGTGTGACAGTGAGGATTAGGGAAAGGCAGCGAGGATTAGAGAGTGCCAGTGAGGATGAGGGAGAGAGTGACACTGAGGATTAGAGAGAGAGTAACAGTGAGGATTAGAGAGAGAGTGACAGTGAGGATTAGAGAGTGACAGTGAGGATTAGGGAGTGACAGTGAGGATTAGAGAGAGTGTGACAGTGAGGATTAGAGAGAGAGTGACAGTGAGGATTAGGGAGAGAGTGACAGTGAGGATTAGGGAGAGAGAGACACTGAGGAATAGGGAGAGAGTGCCAGTGTGGATTAGAGACAATTTGGCAGTGAGTATTAGAGAGAGAGTGACAGTGAGGATTAGAGAGTGACAGTGACGATTATGGAGAGGTGACAGTGAAGATTAGGGGGTGACAGTGAGGATTAGAGAGTGACAGTGAGGATTAGTGAGAGAGTGACAGTGAGGATTAGAGAGAGAGTGACAGTAAGGATTAGAGAGTGACAGTGAGGATTTGGGGAAAAGTGACAGTGAGGATTAGATAGTGACAGTGAGGATTAGAGAGAGTGACAGTGAGGATTAGGGAGCGAGTGACAGTGAGGATTAAAGAGAGAATGACAGTGAGGATTAGAGAGAGAGTGACAGTGAGGATGAGGGATAGAGTGACAGTGAGGATTAGAGAGAGTGTGACAGTGAGGATTAGAGAGAGAGAGAGTGAGGGTTAGAGAGAGAGTGACAGTGAAGTTGACAGTGAGTGGCAGTGAGGATTGGAGAGAGAGTGACAGTGAGGATTAGAGTGTAAGTGTCAGTGAGGATTAGAGAGAGAGTGACAGTGAGGATGAGGGAGAGAGTGACACTGAGGATTATAGAAGGAGTAACATTGAGGATTAGAGAGAGAGTGACAGTGAGGATTAGGGATTGACAGTTAGGATTAGAGAGAGAGTGACAGTGAGGATTAGGGAGAGTGTGACAGTGAAGATTAGGGAAAGACAGCGAGGATTAGAGAGTGCCAGTGAGGATGAGGGAGAGAGTGACACTGAGGATTAGAGAGAGAGTAACAGTGAGGATTAGAGAGAGAGTGATAGTGAGGATTAGAGAGTGACAGTGAGGATTAGGGAGTGACAGTGACGATTAGAGAGAGAGTGACAGTGAGGATTAGGGAGAGAGTGACACTGAGGATTAGAAAGAGAGTGACAGTGTGGATTAGGGAGAGAGAGACAGTGAGGATTAGTGAGAGAGTGACAGTGAGGATTAGGGAGTGAGTGACAGTGAGGATTAGGGAGAGAGTGACAGTGAGGATTAGAGAGAGAGTGACAGTGAGGTTTAGTGAGAGAGTGACAGTGAGGAATAGAGAGAGAGTGACAGTGAGGATTCGCGAGAGAGTGACAGTGGGGGTTAGAGAGAGAGTGACAGTGAGGTTGACAGAGAGTGACAGTGAGGATTGGAGAGAGAGTGACAGTGAGGATTAGAGTGTAAGTGTCATTGAGGATTAGAGAGAGAGTGACAGTGAGGATTACAGAGAGAGTGACAGTGAGGAATAGAGAGAGAGTGACAGCGAGGATTAGAGAGAGAGTGACAGTGAGGATTAGGGAGAGACTGACAGTGAGGATTAGAGAGGAACAGTGAAGATTAGATTGAGGGTGACAGTGAGTATTAGCGAGAGAGAGAGAGAGGGTTAGAGCGAGAGTGACAGTGAAGTTGACAGTGAGTGGCAGTGAGGATTGGAGAGAGAGTGACAGTGAGGATTAGAGTGTAAGTGTCAGTGAGGATTAGAGAGAGAGTGACAGTGAGGATGAGGGAGAGAGTGACACTGAGGATTATAGAAGGAGTAACAGTGAGGATTAGAGAGAGAGTGACAGTGAGGATTAGGGATTGACAGTGAGGATTAGAGAGAGAGTGACAGTGAGGATTAGAGAGGGAGTGACAGTGAGGTTTAGGGAGAGAGTGACACTGTGGATTAGGGAGAGAGAGACACTGAGGATTAGAAAGAGAGTGCCAGTGTGGATTCGGGAGAGAGTGACAGTGAGGATTAGTAAGAGAGTGACAGTGAGAATTAGGGAGAGAGTGACAGTGAGAATTAGAGACAGTTTAGCAGTGAGTATTAGAGAGAGAGTGACAGTGAGGATTAGAGAGTGACAGTGACGATTATGGTGAGGTGACAGAGAGGATTAGGGGGTGACAGTGAGGATTAGAGAGTGACAGTGAGGATTTGGGGGAAAGTGACACTGAGGATTAGAGAGTGACAGTGAGGATTAGAGAGAGAGTGACAGTGAGGATTAGAGAGTGTCAGTGAGGATAAGAGAGTTACAGTGAGGATTAGAGAGTGACAGTGAGGATTAGGGAGAGTGTGACAGTGAGGATTAGGGAAATACAGCGAGGATTAGAGAGTGCCAGTGAGGATGAGGGAGAGAGTGACACTGAGGATTAGAGAGAGAGAGACAGTCAGGATTAGAGAGTGACAGCGAGGATTTGGGAGTGACAGTGAGGATTAGAGAGAGAGTGACAGTGAGGATTAGAGAGAGAGTGACAGTGAGGATTAGGGAGAAAGTGACACTGAGGATTAGGGAGAGAGAGACACTGAGGATTAGAAAGAGAGTGCCAGTGTGGATTAGGGAGAGACTGACAGCGAGGATTAGTGAGAGAGTGACAGTGAGAATTAGGGAGAGAGTGACAGTGAGGATTAGAGACAATTTGGCAGTGAGTATTAGAGAGAGAGTGACAGTGAGGATTAGAGAGTGACAGTGACGATTATGGAGAGGTGACAGTGAAGATTAGGGGGTGACAGTGAGGATTAGAGAGTGACAGTGAGGATTAGTGAGAGAGTGACAGTGAGGATTAGAGAGAGAGTGACAGTAAGGATTAGAGAGTGACAGTGAGGATTTGGGGAAAAGTGACAGTGAGGATTAGATAGTGACAGTGAGGATTAGAGAGAGTGAGAGTGAGGATTAAAGAGAGAATGACAGTGAGGATTAGAGAGAGAGTGACAGTGAGGATTAGGGAGAGAGTGACAGTGAGGATTAGAGAGAGAGTGACAGTGAGAATTAGAGATAGAGAGAGAGAGTGTTAGAGAGAGAGTGACAGTGAAGTTGACAGTGAGTGGCAGTGAGGATTGGAGAGAGAGTGACAGTGAGGATTAGAGTGTAAGTGTCAGTGAAGATTAGAGAGAGAGTGACAGTGAGGATGAGGGAGAGAGTGACACTGAGGATTATAGAAGGAGTAACATTGAGGATTAGAGAGAGAGTAACAGTGAGGATTAGAGAGAGAGTGACAGTGAGGATTAGAGAGTGACAGTGAGGATTAGGGAGTGACAGTGATGATAAGAGAGAGAGTGACAGTGAGGATTAGGGAGAGAGTGACAGTGAGGATTAGAGAGAGAGTGACAGTGAGGATTAGTGAGAGAGTGACAGTGAGGATTAGAGAGAGAGTGACAGTGAGGATTCGCGAGAGAGTGACAGTGAGGGTTAGAGAGAGAGTGACAGTGAGGTTGACAGAGAGTGACAGTGAGGATTGGAGAGAGAGTGACAGTGAGGATTAGAGTGTAAGTGTTAGTGAGGATTAGAGAGAGAGTGACAGTGAGTATTACAGAGAGAGTGACAGTGAGGAATAGAGAGTGACAATGAAGATTAGAGAGAGAGTGACTGAGGATTGGATAGTGACAGTGAGGATTAGAGAGAGACTGACAGTGAGGATTAGAGAGGAACAGTGAAGATTAGATTGAGGGTGACAGTGAGTATTAGCGAGAGAGAGAGAGAGGGTTAGAGAGAGAGTGACAGTGAAGTTGACAGTGAGTGGCAGTGAGGATTGGAGAGAGAGTGACAGTGAGGATTAGAGTGTAAGTGTCAGTGAGGATTAGAGAGAGAGTGACAGTGAGGATTAGTGAGAGAGTGACAGTGAGGATTAGGGAGCGAGTGACAGTGAGGATTAGGGAGAGAGTGACAGTGAGGATTAGGGAGAGAGAGACAGTGAGGATTAGTGAGAGAGTGACAGTGAGGATTAGGGAGCGAGTGACAGTGAGGATTAGGGAGAGAGTGACAGTGAGGATTAGAGAGAGAGTGACAGTGAGGATTAGTGAGAGAGTGACAGTGAGGATTAGAGAGAGAGTGACAGTGAGGATTCGCGAGAGAGTGACAGTGAGGGTTAGAGAGAGAGTGACAGTGAGGTTGACAGAGAGTGACAGTGAGGATTGGAGAGAGAGTGACAGTGAGGATTAGAGTGTAAGTGTCAGTGAGGATTAGAGAGAGAGTGACAGTGAGTATTACAGAGAGAGTGACAGTGAGGAATAGAGAGTGACAATGAAGATTAGAGAGAGAGAGACTGAGGATTGGATAGTGACAGTGAGGATTAGAGAGAGACTGACAGTGAGGATTAGAGAGGAACAGTGAAGATTAGATTGAGGGTGACAGTGAGTATTAGCGAGAGAGAGAGAGAGGGTTAGAGAGAGAGTGACAGTGAAGTTGACAGTGAGTGGCAGTGAGGATTGGAGAGAGAGTGACAGTGAGGATTAGAGTGTAAGTGTCAGTGAGGATTAGAGAGAGAGTGACAGTGAGGATGAGGGAGAGAGTGACACTGAGGATTATAGAAGGAGTAACAGTGAGGATTAGAGAGAGAGTGACAGTGAGGATTAGAGAGAGAGTGACAGTGAGGATTAGGGAGAGAGTGACACTGAGGATTAGGGAGAGAGAGACACTCAGAATTAGAAAAAGAGTGCCAGTGTGGATTAGGGAGAGACTGACAGCGAGGATTAGTGAGAGAGTGACAGTGAGAATTAGGGAGAGAGTGACAGTGAGGATTAGAGACAATTTGGCAGTGAGTATTAGAGAGAGAGTGACAGTGAGGATTAGAGAGTGACAGTGACGATTAGAGAGTGACAGTGAGGATTAGTGAGAGAGTGACAGTGAGGATTAGAGAGAGAGTGACAGTAAGGATTAGAGATGAGAGTGAGGATTTGGGGCAAAGTGACAGTGAGGATTAGAGAGTGACAGTGAGGATTAGAGAGAGAGTGACAGTGAGGATTAGGGAGAGCGTGACAGTTAGGATTAGGGAAAGACAGCGAGGATTAGAGAGTGCCAGTGAGGATGAGGGAGAGAGTGACACTGAGGATTAGAGAGAGAGTAACAGTGAGGATTAGAGAGAGAGTGACACTGAGGATTAGAGAGTGACAGTGAGGATTAGGGAGTGACAGTGACAGTGCGGATTAGGGAGAGAGTGACACTGAGGATTAGAAAGGGAGTGACAGTGAGGATTAGGGAGTGACAGTGATGATTAGAGAGAGAGTGACAGTGAGGATTAGGGAGAGAGTGACAGTGAGGATTAGTGAGAGAGTGACAGTGAGGATTAGGGAGCGAGTGACAGTGAGGATTAGAGAGTGAGTGACTGTGAGCATTAGGGAGAGATTAACAGTGAGGGTTAGAGAATGACAGTGATGATTAGAGGGAGAGTGACAGTGACGATTAGGTAGAGAGTGACAGTGAGGATTAGAGAGAGAGTGACTGTGAGGATTAGAGAGTGACAGTGAGGGTTAGGGAGAGAGTGACAGTGAGGATTAGAGAATGACAGTGAGGATTAGAGAGAGTGACAGTGAGGATTAGGGAGCGAGTGACAGTGAGGATTAAAGAGAGAATGACAGTGAGGATGAGAGAGAGAGAGAGAGAGTGACATTGAGGATTAGGGAGAGAGTGACAGTGAGGATTAGAGAGAGAGTGACAGTGAGGATTAGAGAGAGAGTGAGAGTTAGGGTTAGAGAGAGAGTGACAGTGAGGTTGACAGAGAGTGACAGTGAGGATTGGAGAGAGAGTGACAGTGAGGATTAGAGTGTAAGTGTCAGTGAGGATTAGAGAGAGAGTGACAGTGAGGATGAGGGAGAGAGTGACACTGAGAATTATAGAGAGAGTAACAGTGAGGATTAGAGAGAGAGTGACAGTGAGGATTAGGGATTGACTGTTAGGATTAGAGAGAGAGTGACAGTGAGGATTAGGGAGAGAGTGACACTGAGGATTCGGGAGAGAGAGACACTGAGGATTAGAAAGAGAGTTCCAGTGTGGATTCGGGAGAGAGTGACAGTGAGGATTAGTGAGAGAGTGACAGTGAGAATTAGGGAGAGAGTGACAGTGAGAATTAGAGACAGTTTTGCAGTGAGTATTAGAGAGAGAGTGACAGTGAGGATTAGAGAGTGACAGTGACGATTATGGAGAGGTGACAATGAGGATTAGGGGGTGACAGTGAGTATTAGAGAGTGACAGTGATGATTTGGGGGAAAGTGACACTGAGGATTAGAGAGTGACAGTGAGGATTAGAGAGAGAGTGACAGTGAGGATTATAGAGTGACACTGAGGATAAGAGAGTTACAGTGAGGATTAGAGAGTGACAGTGAGGATTAGGGAGAGTGTGACAGTGAGGATTAGGGAAGACAGCGAGGATTAGAGAGTGCCAGTGAGGATGAGGGAGAGAGTGACACTGAGGATTAGAGAGAGAGTAACAGAGAGAGTTAGAGAGAGAGTGACAGTGAGGATTAGAGAGTGACAGTGAGGATTAGGGAGCGAGTGACAGTGAGGGTTAGGGAGAGAGTGACAGTGAGGATTAGAGAGAGAGTGACAGTGATGATTAGGGAGAGAGTGACAGTGAGGATTAGAGAGAGTGACAGTGAGGATTCGCGAGAGAGTGACAGTGAGGGTTAGAGAGAGAGTGACAGTGAGGTTGACAGAGAGTGACAGTGAGGATTGGAGAGAGAGTGACAGTGAGGATTAGAGTGTAAGTGTCAGTGAGGATTAGAGAGAGAGTGACAGTGAGGATTACAGAGAGAGTGACAGTGAGGAATAGAGAGTGACAATGAAGATTAGAGAGAGAGTGACTGAGGATTGGAGAGTGACAGTGAGGATTAGAGAGAGAGTGAAAGTGAGGATTAGAGAGGAACAGTGAAGATTAGATTGAGGGTGACAGTGAGTATTAGCGAGAGAGTGACAGTGAGGATTAGAGAGAGAGTGATTGAGGATTAGAGAGAGTGACAGTGAGGATTAGAGAGAGGGTGACAGTGAGAATTAGGGAGAGAGTGACAGTGAGGATTAGAGACAATTTGGCAGTGAGTATTAGAGAGAGAGTGACAGTGAGGATTAGAGAGTGACAGTGACGATTATGGAGAGGTGACAGTGAGGATTAGGGGGTGACAGTGCGGATTAGAGAGTGACAGTGAGGATTAGTGAGAGAGTGACAGTGAGGATTAGAGAGAGAGTGACAGTAAGGATAAGAGAGTGACAGTGAGGATTAGAGAGTGAGTGACAGTGAGGGTTAGAGAGTGACAGTGAGGATAAGACAGTTACAGTGAGGATTAGAGAGTGACAGTGAGGATTAGGGAGAGTGTGACAGTGAGGATTAGGGAAAGACAGCGAGGATTAGAGAGTGCCAGTGAGGATGAGGGAGAGAGTGACACTGAGGATTAGAGAGAGAGTAACAGTGAGGATTAGAGAGAGAGTGACAGTGAGGATTAGAGAGTGACAGTGAGGATTAGGGAGTGAGAGTGACGATTAGAGAGAGAGTGACAGTGAGGATTAGGGAGTGAGTGACAGTGCGGATTAGGGAGACAGTGACACTGAGGATTAGAAAGGGAGTGACAGTGAGGATTAGGAAGTGACAGTGAGGATTAGTGAGAGAGTGACAGTGAGGATTAGGGAGAGAGTGACAGTGAGGATTCGTGTGAGAGTGACAGTGAGGATTAGGGAGCGAGTGTACAGTGAGGATTAGTGAGAGAGTGACTGTGAGCATTAGGGAGAGATTGACAGTGAGGGTTAGAGAATGACAGTGATGATTAGAGGGAGAGTGACAGTGAGAATTAGGGAGAGAGTGACAGTGAGAATTAGAGAGAGAGTGACTGTGAGGATTAGAGAGTGACAGTGAGGGTTAGGGAGAGAGTGACAGTGAGGATTAGAGCGAGTGACAGTGAGATTTAGAGAATGACAGTGTGGATTAGAGAGAGTGACAGTGAGGATTAGGAAGCGAGTGACAGTGAGGATTAAAGAGAGAATGACAGTGAGGATTAGAGAGAGAGTGACAGTGAGGATTCGGGAGAGAGTGACAGTGAGGATTAGAGAGAGAGTGACAGTGAGGATTAGAGAGAGAGTGACAGTGAGGGTTAGAGAGAGAGTGACAGTGAGGTTGACAGAGAGTGAGAGTGAGGATTGGAGAGAGAGTGACAGTGAGGATTAGAGAGAGAGTGACAGTGAGGATGAGGGAGAGAGTGACACTGAGGATTATAGAGAGAGTAACAGTGAGGATTAGAGAGAGAGTGACAGTGAGGATTAGGGATTGACAGTGAGGATTAGAGAGAGAGTGTCAGTGAGGATTAGGGAGAGAGTGACACTGAGGATTAGGGAGAGAGAGACACTGAGGATTAGAAAGAGAGTTCCAGTGTGGATTCGGGAGAGAGTGACAGTGAGGATTAGTGAGAGAGTGACAGTGAGAATTTGGGAGAGTGTGACAGTGAGAATTAGAGACAGTTTGGCAGTGAGTATTAGAGAGAGTGACAGTGAGGATTAGAGAGTGACAGTGACGATTATGGAGAGGTGACAGTGAGGATTAGGGGGTGACAGTGAGGATTAGAGAGTGACAGTGAGGATTTGGGGGAAAGTGACACTGAGGATTAGAGAGTGACAGTGAGGATTAGAGAGAGAGTGACAGTGAGGATTAGAGAGTGTCACTGAGGATAAGAGAGTTACAGTGAGGATTAGAGAGTGACAGTGAGGATTAGGGAGAGTGTGACAGTGAGGATTAGGGAAAGACAGTGAGGATTAGAGAGTGCCAGTGAGGATGAGGGAGAGAGTGACACTGAGGATTAGGGAGAGAGTAACAGTGAGGATTAGAGAGAGAGTGACACTGAGGATTAGAGAGTGACAGTGAGGATTAGGAAGTGACAGTGACGATTAGAGAGCGAGTGACAGTGAGGATTAGAGAGAGAGTGACAGTGAGGATTAGGGAGAGAGTGACAGTGAGGATTAGGGAGAGAGTGACAGTGAGGATTAGAGAGAGAGTGACAATGAGGATTCGCGAGAGAGTGACAGTGAGGGTTAGAGAGAGAGTGCAGTGAGGTTGACAGAGAGTGACAGTGAGGATTGGAGAGAGAGTGACAGTGAGGATTAGAGTGTAAGTGTCAGTGAGGATTAGAGAGAGAGTGACAGTGAGTATTACAGAGAGAGTGACAGTGAGGATTAGAGAGAGAGTGACAGTGAGGATTAGGGAGAGAGTGACACTGAGGATTAGGGAGAGAGAGACACTCAGAATTAGAAAGAGAGTGCCAGTGTGGATTAGGGAGAGACTGACAGCGAGGATTAGTGAGAGAGTGACAGTGAGAATTAGGGAGAGAGTGACAGTGAGGATTAGAGACAATTTGGCAGTGAGTATTAGAGAGAGAGTGACAGTGAGGATTAGAGAGTGACAGTGACGATTAGAGAGTGACAGTGAGGATTAGTGAGAGAGTGACAGTGAGGATTAGAGAGAGAGTGACAGTAAGGATTAGAGATGAGAGTGAGGATTTGGGGCAAAGTGACAGTGAGGATTAGAGAGTGACAGTGAGGATTAGAGAGAGAGTGACAGTGAGGATTAGGGAGAGTGTGACAGTTAGGATTAGGGAAAGACAGCGAGGATTAGAGAGTGCCAGTGAGGATGAGGGAGAGAGTGACACTGAGGATTAGAGAGAGAGTAACAGTGAGGATTAGAGAGAGAGTGACACTGAGGATTAGAGAGTGACAGTGAGGATTAGGGAGTGACAGTGACGATTAGAGAGAGAGTGACAGTGAGGATTAGGGAGAGAGTGACAGTGCGGATTAGGGAGAGAGTGACACTGAGGATTAGAAAGGGAGTGACAGTGAGGATTAGGGAGTGACAGTGATGATTAGAGAGAGAGTGACAGTGAGGATTAGGGAGAGAGTGACAGTGAGGATTAGTGAGAGAGTGACAGTGAGGATTAGGGAGCGAGTGACAGTGAGGATTAGAGAGTGAGTGACTGTGAGCATTAGGGAGAGATTAACAGTGAGGGTTAGAGAATGACAGTGATGATTAGAGGGAGAGTGACAGTGAGGATTAGGTAGAGAGTGACAGTGAGGATTAGAGAGAGAGTGACTGTGAGGATTAGAGAGTGACAGTGAGGGTTAGGGAGAGAGTGACAGTGAGGATTAGAGCGAGTGACAGTGAGGATTAGAGAATGACAGTGAGGATTAGAGAGAGTGACAGTGAGGATTAGGGAGCGAGTGACAGTGAGGATTAAAGAGAGAATGACAGTGAGGATGAGAGAGAGAGAGAGAGAGTGACATTGAGGATTAGGGAGAGAGTGACAGTGAGGATTAGAGAGAGAGTGACAGTGAGGATTAGAGAGAGAATGAGAGTGAGGGTTAGAGAGAGAGTGACAGTGAGGTTGACAGAGAGTGACAGTGAGGATTGGAGAGAGAGTGACAGTGAGGATTAGAGTGTAAGTGTCAGTGAGGATTAGAGAGAGAGTGACAGTGAGGATGAGGGAGAGAGTGACACTGAGAATTATAGAGAGAGTAACAGTGAGGATTAGAGAGAGAGTGACAGTGAGGATTAGGGATTGACTGTTAGGATTAGAGAGAGAGTGACAGTGAGGATTAGGGAGAGAGTGACACTGAGGATTCGGGAGAGAGAGACACTGAGGATTAGAAAGAGAGTTCCAGTGTGGATTCGTGAGAGAGTGACAGTGAGGATTAGTGAGAGAGTGACAGTGAGAATTAGGGAGAGAGTGACAGTGAGAATTAGAGACAGTTTTGCAGTGAGTATTAGAGAGAGAGTGACAGTGAGGATTAGAGAGTGACAGTGACGATTATGGAGAGGTGATAATGAGGATTAGGGGGTGACAGTGAGTATTAGAGAGTGACAGTGATGATTTGGGGGAAAGTGACACTGAGGATTAGAGAGTGACAGTGAGGATTAGAGAGAGAGTGACAGTGAGGATTATAGAGTGACACTGAGGATAAGAGAGTTACAGTGAGGATTAGAGAGTGACAGTGAGGATTAGGGAGAGTGTGACAGTGAGGATTAGGGAAAGACAGCGAGGATTAGAGAGTGCCAGTGAGGATGAGGGAGAGAGTGACACTGAGGATTAGAGAGAGAGTAACAGTGAGAGTTAGAGAGAGAGTGACAGTGAGGATTAGAGAGTGACAGTGAGGATTAGGGAGTGACAGTGACGATTAGAGAGAGAGTGACAGTGAGGATTAGGGAGAGAGTGACACTGAGGATTAGAAAGAGAGTGACAGTGTGGATTAGGGAGAGAGAGAGAGACAGTGAGGATTAGTGAGAGAGTGACAGTGAGGATTAGGGAGCGAGTGACAGTGAGGGTTAGGGAGAGAGTGACAGTGAGGATTAGAGAGAGAGTGACAGTGAGGATTAGGGAGAGAGTGACAGTGAGGATTAGAGAGAGTGACAGTGAGGATTCGCGAGAGAGTGACAGTGAGGGTTAGAGAGAGAGTGACAGTGAGGTTGACAGAGAGTGACAGTGAGGATTGGAGAGAGAGTGACAGTGAGGATTAGAGTGTAAGTGTCAGTGAGGATTAGAGAGAGAGTGACAGTGAGGATTACAGAGAGAGTGACAGTGAGGAATAGAGAGTGACAATGAAGATTAGAGAGAGAGTGACTGAGGATTGGAGAGTGACAGTGAGGATTAGAGAGAGAGTGAAAGTGAGGATTAGAGAGGAACAGTGAAGATTAGATTGAGGGTGACAGTGAGTATTAGCGAGAGAGTGACAGTGAGGATTAGAGAGAGAGTGATTGAGGATTAGAGAGAGTGACAGTGAGGATTAGAGAGAGGGTGACAGTGAGAATTAGGGAGAGAGTGACAGTGAGGATTAGAGACAATTTGGCAGTGAGTATTAGAGAGAGAGTGACAGTGAGGATTAGAGAGTTACAGTGACGATTATGGAGAGGTGACAGTGAGGATTAGGGGGTGACAGTGCGGATTAGAGAGTGACAGTGAGGATTAGTGAGAGAGTGACAGTGAGGATTAGAGAGAGAGTGACAGTAAGGATAAGAGAGTGACAGTGAGGATTAGAGAGTGAGTGACAGTGAGGATTAGAGAGTGACAGTGAGGATTAGGGAGAGTGTGACAGTGAGGATTAGGGAAAGACAGCGAGGATTAGAGAGTGCCAGTGAGGATGAGGGAGAGAGTGACACTGAGGATTAGAGAGAGAGTAACAGTGAGGATTAGAGAGAGAGTGACAGTGAGGATTAGAGAGTGACAGTGAGGATTAGGGAGTGAGAGTGACGATTAGAGAGAGAGTGACAGTGAGGATTAGGGAGTGAGTGACAGTGCGGATTAGGGAGACAGTGACACTGAGGATTAGAAAGGGAGTGACAGTGAGGATTAGGAAGTGACAGTGAGGATTAGTGAGAGAGTGACAGTGAGGATTAGGGAGAGAGTGACAGTGAGGATTCGTGTGAGAGTGACAGTGAGGATTAGGGAGCGAGTGCACAGTGAGGATTAGTGAGAGAGTGACTGTGAGCATTAGGGAGAGATTGACAGTGAGGGTTAGAGAATGACAGTGATGATTAGAGGGAGAGTGACAGTGAGAATTAGGGAGAGAGTGACAGTGAGGATTAGAGAGAGAGTGACTGTGAGGATTAGAGAGTGACAGTGAGGGTTAGGGAGAGAGTGACAGTGAGGATTAGAGCGAGTGACAGTGAGATTTAGAGAATGACAGTGTGGATTAGAGAGAGTGACAGTGAGGATTAGGAAGCGAGTGACAGTGAGGATTAAAGAGAGAATGACAGTGAGGATTAGAGAGAGAGTGACAGTGAGGATTCGGGAGAGAGTGACAGTGAGGATTAGAGAGAGAGTGACAGTGAGGATTAGAGAGAGAGTGACAGTGAGGGTTAGAGAGAGAGTGACAGTGAGGTTGACAGAGAGTGAGAGTGAGGATTGGAGAGAGAGTGACAGTGAGGATTAGAGAGAGAGTGACAGTGAGGATGAGGGAGAGAGTGACACTGAGGATTATAGAGAGAGTAACAGTGAGGATTAGAGAGAGAGTGACAGTGAGGATTAGGGATTGACAGTGAGGATTAGAGAGAGAGTGTCAGTGAGGATTAGGGAACGAGTGACACTGAGGATTAGGGAGAGAGAGACACTGAGGATTAGAAAGAGAGTTCCAGTGTGGATTCGGGAGAGAGTGACAGTGAGGATTAGTGAGAGAGTGACAGTGAGAATTTGGGAGAGTGTGACAGTGAGAATTAGAGACAGTTTGGCAGTGAGTATTAGAGAGAGTGACAGTGAGGATTAGAGAGTGACAGTGACGATTATGGAGAGGTGACAGTGAGGATTAGGGGGTGACAGTGAGGATTAGAGAGTGACAGTGAGGATTAGGGAGTGAGTGACAGTGCGGATTAGGGAGACAGTGACACTGAGGATTAGAAAGGGAGTGACAGTGAGGATTAGGAAGTGACAGTGAGGATTAGTGAGAGAGTGACAGTGAGGATTAGGGAGAGAGTGACAGTGAGGATTCGTGTGAGAGTGACAGTGAGGATTAGGGAGTGAGTGTACAGTGAGGATTAGTGAGAGAGTGACTGTGAGCATTAGGGAGAGATTGACAGTGAGGGTTAGAGAATGACAGTGATGATTAGAGGGAGAGTGACAGTGAGAATTAGGGAGAGAGTGACAGTGAGGATTAGAGAGAGAGTGACTGTGAGGATTAGAGAGTGACAGTGAGGGTTAGGGAGAGAGTGACAGTGAGGATTAGAGCGAGTGACAGTGAGATTTAGAGAATGACAGTGTGGATTAGAGAGAGTGACAGTGAGGATTAGGAAGCGAGTGACAGTGAGGATTAAAGAGAGAATGACAGTGAGGATTAGAGAGAGAGTGACAGTGAGGATTCGGGAGAGAGTGACAGTGAGGATTAGAGAGAGAGTGACAGTGAGGATTAGAGAGAGAGTGACAGTGAGGGTTAGAGAGAGAGTGACAGTGAGGTTGACAGAGAGTGAGAGTGAGGATTGGAGAGAGAGTGACAGTGAGGATTAGAGAGAGAGTGACAGTGAGGATGAGGGAGAGAGTGACACTGAGGATTATAGAGAGAGTAACAGTGAGGATTAGAGAGAGAGTGACAGTGAGGATTAGGGATTGACAGTGAGGATAAGAGAGAGAGTGTCAGTGAGGATTAGGGAGAGAGTGACACTGAGGATTAGGGAGAGAGAGACACTGAGGATTAGAAAGAGAGTTCCAGTGTGGATTCGGGAGAGAGTGACAGTGAGGATTAGTGAGAGAGTGACAGTGAGAATTTGGGAGAGAGTGACAGTGAGAATTAGAGACAGTTTGGCAGTGAGTATTAGAGAGAGTGACAGTGAGGATTAGAGAGTGACAGTGACGATTATGGAGAGGTGACAGTGAGGATTAGGGGGTGACAGTGAGGATTAGAGAGTGACAGTGAGGATTTGGGGGAAAGTGACACTGAGGATTAGAGAGTGACAGTGAGGATTAGAGAGAGAGTGACAGTGAGGATTAGAGAGTGTCACTGAGGATAAGAGAGTTACAGTGAGGATTAGAGAGTGACAGTGAGGATTAGGGAGAGTGTGACAGTGAGGATTAGGGAAAGACAGTGAGGATTAGAGAGTGCCAGTGAGGATGAGGGAGAGAGTGACACTGAGGATTAGGGAGAGAGTAACAGTGAGGATTAGAGAGAGAGTGACACTGAGGATTAGAGAGTGACAGTGAGGATTAGGAAGTGACAGTGACGATTAGAGAGCGAGTGACAGTGAGGATTAGAGAGAGAGTGACAGTGAGGATTAGGGAGAGAGTGACAGTGAGGATTAGGGAGAGAGTGACAGTGAGGATTAGAGAGAGAGTGACAATGAGGATTCGCGAGAGAGTGACAGTGAGGGTTAGAGAGAGAGTGCAGTGAGGTTGACAGAGAGTGACAGTGAGGATTGGAGAGAGAGTGACAGTGAGGATTAGAGTGTAAGTGTCAGTGAGGATTAGAGAGAGAGTGACAGTGAGTATTACAGAGAGAGTGACAGTGAGGAATAGATAGTGACAATGAAGATTAGAGAGAGAGTGACTGAGGATTGGAGAGTGACAGTGAGGATTAGAGAGAGAGTGACAGTGAGGATTAGAGAGGAACAGTGAAGATTAGATTGAGGGTGACAGTGAGTATTAGCGAGAGAGTGACAGTGAGGATTAGAGAGAGAGTGATTGAGGATTAGAGAGAGTGACAGTGAGGATTAGAGAGAGGGTGACAGTGAGGATTAGAGAGTAACAGTGAGGATTAGAGGGAGAGTGACTGTGAGGATTTGAGGGAGAGTGACAGTGAGGATTGGAGAGTGACAGTGCGATTTAGAGAGAGAGTGACAGTGAGGATTGGAGAGTGACAGAGAGGATTAGGGAGAGGGTGACAGTGAGGATTATAGAGTGACAGTGAAGATTAGAGAGAGCGTGACAGTGAGGATTAGAGAAAGAGTGACAGTGAGGATTGTAGAGTGACAGTGTTGATTAGAGAGAGAGTGACAGTGAGGGTTAGAGAGAGAGTGACAGTGCGGATAAGAGAGTGACAGTGAGGATAAGAGAAGAGTGACATTGAGGATTAGGGAGTGAGTGACAGTGAGGATTAGAGAGAGAGTGACAGTGAGGATTAGAGAGAGGGTGACAGTGAGGATTAGAGAGTAACAGTGAGGATTAGAGGGAGAGTGACAGTGACGATTTGAGAGAGAGTGACAGTGAGGATTGGAGAGTGACAGTGAGGATTTGGGGGAAAGTGACAGTGAGGATTACAGAGTGACAGTGAGGATTAAGGAGAGAATGATATTGAGGATTAGGGAGATACAGTGAGGATTAGGGAGAGAGTGACAGTGAGGATTAGAGAATGACAGTGAGGATTAGAGAGAGTGACAGTGAGGATTAGGGAGAGAGTGACAGTGAGGATTAGAGAGAGAGTGACAGTGAGGATTAGAGAGTGATAGTGAGCATTAGGGAGAGAGTGACAGTGAGGATTAGAGAGTGAGTGACAGTGAGCATTAGGAAGAGATTGACAGTTATGGTTAGAGAATGACAGTGATGATTAGAGGGAGAGTGACAGTGAGGATTAGAGAGTGACAGTGAGGATTAGGGAGAGAGTGACAGTGAGGATTCGGGAGAGACAGCGAGGATTAGAGAGTGACAGTGAGGATGAGGGAGAGAGTGACACTGAGGATTATAGAGAGAGTAACTGTGAGGATTAGACAGAGAGTGACACTGAGGAATAGAGAGTGTCAGTGAGGATTAGGGAGTGACAGTGAGGATTAGAGAGAGAGTGACAGTGAGGATTAGGGAGAGAGTGACAGTGAGGATTAGTGAGAGAGTGACAGTGAGAATTACGGAGGGAGTGACAGTGAGGATTAGAGACAGTTTGGCAGTGAGTATTAGAGAGAGAGTGACAGTGAGGATTAGAGAGTGACCGTGACAATTATGGAAAGGTGACAGTGAGGATTAGGGGGTGACAGTGAGGATTAGAGAGTGACAGTGAGGATTAGTGAGAGAGTGACAGTAAGGATTAGAGAGTGACAGTGAGGTTTTGGGGGAAAGTGACAGTGAGAATTAGAGAGTGACAGTGAGGATTAGAGAGAGAGTGACACTGAGGATTAGAGAGTGACAGCGAGGATAAGTTGTTACAGTGAGGATTAGAGAGTGACAGTGAGGATTAGGGAGAGTGTGACAGTGAGGATTAGGGAAAGAGTAACAGTGAGGATTAGAAGGAGAGTGACACTGAGGATTAGAGAGTGACAAAGAGGATTAGGGAGTGACAGTGACGATTAGAGAGAGAGTGACAATGAGGATTGGGAAGAGAGTGACAGTGAGGATTAGGGAGAGAGTGACAGTGAGGATTAGAAAGAGAGTGACAGTGCGGATTAGGGAGAGAGTGACAGTGAGGATTAGAGAGTGAGTGACAGTGAGCATTAGGGAGAGATTGACCTTGAGGCTTAGAGAATGACAGTAATGATTAGAGAAAGAGTGACAGTGAGGATTAGGGAGAGAGTGACAGTGAGGATTAGAGAGAGAGTGACTGTGAGGATTAGAGAGTGACAGTGAGTTTTAGGGAGAGAGTGACAGTGAGCATTAGAGCGAGTGACAGTGAGGATTAGAGAATGACAGTGAGGATTAGAGAGAGTGACAGTGAGGATTAGGGAGAGAGTGACAGTGAGGATTAGGGAGAGTGACAGTGAGGATTAGAGAGAGAGTGACAGTGAGGATTAGAGAGAGAGTGACAATGAGGATTCGCGAGAGAGTGACAGTGAGGGTTAGAGAGAGAGTGCAGTGAGGTTGACAGAGAGTGACAGTGAGGATTGGAGAGAGAGTGACAGTGAGGATTAGCGAGTGACAGTGAGAATTAGGGAGTGACAGTGAGGATTAGGGAGAGAGTGACAGTGAGGATTAGCGAGTGACAGTGAGGATTGGAGAGTGACAGTGAGGATTAGAGAGAGTGACAGTGAGGTTTAGAGAGTGTCAGTGAGGATTAGGGAGAGAGTGACCGTGAGGATTAGGGAGAGTGACAGTGAGGATTAGAGAGAGAGTGACAGTGAGGATTAGAGAGAGAGTGACAGTGAGGATTAGGGAGTGTCAGTGAGGATTAGGGAGAGAGTGACAGTGAGGATTAGGGAGAGTGACAGTGAGGATTAGAGAGAGTGTGACAGTGAGGATTAGGGAGAGAGAGACAGTGAGTATTAGGGAGTGACAGTGAGGATTAGGGAGTGACAGTGAGGATTAGAGAGAATGTGACAGTGACGATTAGAGAGAGAATGACAGTGAGGATTAGAGAGTGACCGTGAGGATAAGTGAGAGAGTGACAGTGAGGATTAGGAAGAGAGTGACAGTGAGGATTAGGGAGAGAGTGTCAGTGAGGATTAGAGAGAGAGACAGTGAGGATTAGGGAGAGAGTGACATTGAGGATTAGCGAGAGACAGTGAGGATTAGGTAGAGAGTTACAGTGATGATTAGAGAATGACAGTGAGGATTAGAGGGAGAGTGACAGTGAGGATTAGAGAGAGAGTGACAGTGAGGATTAGGGAGAGAGAGACACTGAGGATTAGGGAGAGAGTGCCAGTGTGGATTAGGGAGAGAGTGACAGTGAGGATTAGTGAGAGAGTGACAGTGAGAATTAGGGAGAGAGTGACAGTGAGGATTAGAGACAATTTGGCAGTGAGTATTAGAGAGAGAGTGACAGTGAGGATTAGAGAGTGACAGTGACGATTATGGAGAGGTGACAGTGAAGATTAGGGGGTGAGAGTGAGGATTAGAGAGTGACAGTGAGGATTAGTGAGATAGTGACAGTGATGATTAGAGAGAGAGTGACAGTAAGGATTAGAGAGTGACAGTGAGGATTTGGGGGAAAGTGACAGTGAGGATTAGAGAGTGACAGTGAGGATTAGAGAGAGTGACAGTGAGGATTAGGGAGCGAGTGACAGTGAGGATTAAAGAGAGAATGACAGTGAGGATTAGAGAGAGAGTGACAGTGAGGATTAGGGAGAGAGTGACAGTGAGGATTAGAGAGAGAGTGACAGTGAGGATTAGAGAGAGAGTGAGAGTGAAGGTTAGAGAGAGAGTGACAGTGAAGTTGACAGTGAGTGGCAGTGAGGATTGGAGAGAGAGTGACAGTGAGGTTTAGAGTGTAAGTGTCAGTGAGGATTAGAGAGAGAGTGACAGTGAGGATGAGGGAGAGAGTGACACTGAGGATTATAGAAGGAGTAACAGTGAGGATTAGAGAGAGAGTGACAGTGAGGATTAGGGATTGACAGTGAGAATTAGAGACAGTTTGGCAGTGAGTATTAGAGAGAGAGTGACAGTGAGGATTAGAGAGTGACAGTGACAATTATGGTGAGGTGACAGAGAGGATTAGGGGGTGACAGTGAGGATTAGAGAGTGACAGTGAGGATTTGGGAGAAAGTGATACTGAGGATTAGAGAGTGACAGTGAGGATTAGAGAGAGAGTGACAGTGAGGATTA
The DNA here is from genome assembly GCF_037043375.1 of Chiloscyllium plagiosum. Lineage (NCBI taxonomy): Eukaryota > Metazoa > Chordata > Chondrichthyes > Orectolobiformes > Hemiscylliidae > Chiloscyllium > Chiloscyllium plagiosum. The sequence goes on from NW_028270180.1 coordinate 27,688,828, forward strand.
GAGAGTGACAGTGAGGATAAGAGAGTTACAGTGAGGATTAGAGAGTGACAGTGAGGATTAGGGAGAGTGTGACAGTGAGGATTAGGGAAAGACAGCGAGGATTAGAGAGTGCCAGTGAGGATGAGGGAGAGAGTGACACTGAGGATTAGAGAGAGAGTATCAGTGAGGATTAGAGAGAGAGTGACAGTGAGGACTAGAGAGTGACAGTGAGGATTAGGGAGTGACAGTGACGATTAGAGAGAGAGTGACAATGAGGATAAGGGAGAGAGTGACAGTGCGGATTAGGGAGAGAGTGACACTGAGGATTAGAAAGGGAGTGACAGTGAGGATTAGGGAGTGACAGTGAGGATTAGAGAGAGAGTGACAGTGAGGATTAGGGAGAGAGTGACAGTGAGGATTAGTGAGAGAGTGACAGTGAGGATTAGAGAGTGAGTGACTGTGAGCATTAGGGAGAGATTGACAGTGAGGGTTAGAGAATGACAGTGATGATTAGAGGGAGAGTGAGGATTAGGTAGAGAGTGACAGTGAGGATTAGAGAGAGAGTGACTGTGAGGATTAGAGAGTGACAGTGAGGGTTAGAGCGAGTGACAGTGAGGATTAGAGAATGACAGTGAGGATTAGAGAGAGTGACAGTGAGGATTAGAGAGAGAGTGACAGTGAGGATTAGGGAGGGAGAGTGACAGTGAGGATTAGAGAGAGAGTGACAGTGAGGATTAGAGAGAGAGTGACAGTGAGCGATGGAGAGAGAGTGACACTGAGGATTATAGAGAGAGTAACAGTGAGGATTAGAGAGAGAGTGACAGTGAGGATTAGGGATTGACAGTGAGGATTAGAGAGAGAGTGACAGTGAGGATTAGGGAGAGAGTGACACTGAGGATTAGGGAGAGAGAGACACTGAGGATTAGAAAGAGAGTGCCAGTGTGGATTCGGGAGAGAGTGACAGTGAGGATTAGTGAGAGAGTGACAGTGAGAATTAGGGAGAGAGTGACAGTGAGAATTAGAGACAGTTTTGCAGTGAGTATTAGAGAGTATTAGAGAGAGAGTGACAGTGAGGATTAGAGAGTGACAGTGACGATTATGGAGAGGTGACAGTGAGGATTAGGGGGTGACAGTGAGGATTAGAGAGTGACAGTGATGATTTGGGGGAAAGTGACACTGAGGATTAGAGAGTGACAGTGAGGATTAGAGAGAGAGTGACAGTGAGGATTAGAGAGTGACACTGAGGATAAGAGAGTTACAGTGAGGATTAGAGAGTGACAGTTCGGATTAGGGAGAGTGTGACAGTGAGGATTAGGGAAAGACAGCGAGGATTAGAGAGTGCCAGTGAGGATGAGGGAGAGAGTGATACTGAGGATTAGAGAGAGTAACAGTGAGGATTAGAGAGAGAGTGACAGTGAGAATTAGGGAGAGAGTGACAGTGAGAATTAGAGACAGTTTTGCAGTGAGTATGAGAGAGTATTAGAGAGAGAGTGACAGTGAGGATTAGAGAGTGACTGTGACGATTATGGAGAGGTGACAGTGAGGATTAGGGGTGACAGTGAGGATTAGAGAGTGACAGTGAGGATTTGGGGGAAAGTGACACTGAGGATTAGAGAGTGACAGTGAGGATTAGAGAGAGAGTGACAGTGAGGATTAGAGAGTGACACTGAGGATAAGAGAGTTACAGTGAGGATTAGAGAGTGACAGTTCGGATTAGGGAGAGTGTGACAGTGAGGATTAGGGAAAGACAGCGAGGATTAGAGAGTGCCAGTGAGGATGAGGGAGAGAGTGATACTGAGGATTAGAGAGAGAGTAACAGTGAGGATTAGAGAGAGAGTGACACTGAGGATTAGAGAGTGACAGTGAGGATTAGGGAGTGAGAGTGACGATTAGAGAGAGAGTGACAGTGAGGATTAGGGAGAGAGTGACAGTGAGGATTAGAAAGAGAGTGACAGTGTGGATTAGGGAGAGAGAGACAGTGAGGATTAGTGAGAGAGTGACAGTGAGGATTAGGGAGCGAGTGACAGTGAGGATTAGGGAGAGAGTGACAGTGAGGATTAGAGAGAGAGTGACAGTGAGGATTAGGGAGAGAGACAGTGAGGATTAGAGAGAGAGTGACAGTGAAGATTCGCGAGAGAGTGACAGTGAGGGTTAGAGAGAGAGTGACAGTGAGGTTGACAGAGAGTGACAGTGAGGATTGGATAGAGAGTGACAGTGAGGATTAGAGTGTAAGTGTCAGTGAGGATTAGAGAGAGAGTGACAGTGAGGATAACAGAGAGAGTGACAGTGAGGAATAGAGAGTGACAATGAAGATTAGAGAGAGAGTGACTGAGGATTGGAGAGTGACAGTGAGGATTAGAGAGAGAGTGACAGTGAGGATTAGAGAGGAACAGTGAAGATTAGATTGAGGGTGACAGTGAGTATTAGCGAGAGAGTGACAGTGAGGATTAGAGAGAGAGTGACTGAGGATTCGAGAGAGTGACAGTGAGGATTAGAGAGAGGGTGACAGTGAGAATTAGGGAGAGAGTGACAGTGAGGATTAGAGACAATTTGGCAGTGAGTATTAGAGAGAGAGTGACAGTGAGGATTAGAGAGTGACAGTGACGATTATGGAGAGGTGACAGTGAGGATTAGGGGGTGACAGTGCGGATTGGAGAGTGACAGTGAGGATTAGTGAGAGAGTGACAGTGAGGATTAGAGAGAGAGTGACAGTAAGGATAAGAGAGTGACAGTGAGGATTAGAGAGTGAGTGACAGTGAGGATTAGAGAGTGACAGTGAGGATAAGAGAGTTACAGTGAGGATTAGAGAGAGACAGGGAGGATTAGGGAGAGTGTGACAGTGAGGATTAGGGAAAGATATCGAGGATTAGAGAGTGCCAGTGAGGATGAGGGAGAGAGTGACACTGAGGATTAGAGAGAGAGTAACAGTGAGGATTAGAGAGAGAGTGACACTGAGGATTAGAGACTGACAGTGAGGATTAGGGAGTGACAGTGACGATTAGAGAGAGAGTGACAGTGAGGATTAGGGAGTGAGTGACAGTGCGGACTAGGGAGACAGTGACACTGAGGATTAGTGAGAGAGTGACAGTGAGGATTAGGGAGCGAGTGTACAGTGAGGATTAGAGAGTGAGTGACTGTGAGCATTAGGGAGAGATTGACAGTGAGGATTAGAGAGAGAGTGACTGTGAGGATTAGAGAGTGACAGTGAGATTTAGAGAACGACAGTGAGGATTAGAGAGAGCGACAGTGAGGATTAGGGAGCGAGTGACAGTGAGGATTAAAGAGAGAATGACAGTGAGGATTAGAGAGAGAGTGAGAGTGAGAGTTAGAGAGAGAGTGACAGTGAGGTTGACAGAGAGTGACAGTGAGGATTGGAGAGAGAGTGACAGTGAGGATTAGAGAGAGAGTGACAGTGAGGATGAGGGAGAGAGTGACACTGAGGATTATAGAGAGAGTAACAGTGAGGATTAGAGAGAGAGTGACAGTGAGGATTAGGGATTGACAGTGAGGATTAGAGAGAGAGTGACAGTGAGGATTAGGGAGAGAGTGACACTGAGGATTAGGGAGAGAGAGACACTGAGGATTAGAAAGAGAGTTCCAGTGTGGATTCGGGAGAGAGTGACAGTGAGGATTAGTGAGAGAGTGACAGTGAGAATTAGAGAGAGAGTGACAGTGAGAATTAGAGACAGTTTGGCAGTGAGTATTGGAGAGAGTGACAGTGAGGATTAGAGAGTGACAGTGACGATTATGGAGAGGTGACAGTGAGGATTAGGGGGTGACAGTGAGGATTAGAGCGTGACAGTGAGGATTTGGGGGAAAGTGACACTGAGGATTAGAGAGTGACAGTGAGGATTAGAGAGAGAGTGACAGTGAGGATTAGAGAGTGTCACTGAGGATAAGAGAGTTACAGTGAGGATTAGAGAGTGACAGTGAGGATTAAGGAGAGTGTGACAGTGAGGATTAGGGAAAGACAGTGAGGATTTGAGAGTGCCAGTGAGGATGAGGGAGAGAGTGACACTGAGGATTAGAGAGAGAGTGACACTGAGGATAAGAGAATTACAGTGAGGATTAGAGAGTGACAGTGAGGATTAGGGAGAGTGTGACAGTGAGGATTAGGGAAAGACAGCGAGGATTAGAGAGTGCCAGTGAGGATGAGGGAGAGAGTGACACTGAGGATTAGAGAGAGAGTAACAATGAGGATTAGAGAGAGAGTGACACTGAGGATTAGAGAGTGACAGTGAGGATTAGGGAGTGAGAGTGACGATTAGAGAGAGAGTGACAATGAGGATTAGGGGGAGAGTGACAGTGAGGATTAGGGAGAGAGAGACACTGAGGATTAGAAAGAGAGTTCCAGTGTGGATTCGGGAGAGAGTGACAGTGAGGATTAGTGAGAGAGTGACAGTGAGAATTAGGGAGAGAGTGACAGTGAGAATTAGAGACAGTTTGGCAGTGAGTATTGGAGAGAGTGACAGTGAGGATTAGAGAGTGACAGTGACGATTATGGAGAGGTGACAGTGAGGATTAGGGGGTGACAGTGAGGATTAGAGAGTGACAGTGAGGATTTGGGAGAAAGTGACACTGAGGATTAGAGAGTGACAGTGAGGATTAGAGAGAGAGTGACAGTGAGGATTAGAGAGTGTCACTGAGGATAAGAGAGTTACAGTGAGGATTAGAGAGTGACAGTGAGGATTAGGGAGAGTGTGAGAGTGAGGACTAGGGAAAGACAGTGAGGATTAGAGAGTGCCAGTGAGGATGAGGGAGAGAGTGACACTGAGGATTAGAGAGAGAGTGACACTGAGGATAAGAGAGTTACAGTGAGGATTAGAGAGTGACAGTGAGGATTAGGGAGAGTGTGACAGTGAGGATTAGGGAAAGACAGCGAGGATTAGAGAGTGCCAGTGAGGATGAGGAAGAGAGTGACACTGAGGATTAGAGAGAGAGTAACAGTGAGGATTAGAGAGAGAGTGACACTGAGGATTAGAGAGTGACAGTGAGGATTAGGGAGTGAGAGTGACGATTAGAGAGAGAGTGACAGTGAGGATTAGGGAGAGAGTGACAGTGAGGATTAGGGAGAGAGTGACACTGAGGATTAGAAAGAGAGTGACAGTGTGGATTAGGGAGAGAGAGACAGTGAGGATTAGTGAGAGAGGTACAGTGAGGATTATAGAGTGACAGTGAGGATTAGGGAGAGTGTGACAGTGAGGATTAGGGAAAGACAGCGAGGATTAGAGTGCCAGTGAGGATGAGGGAGAGAGTGACACTGAGGATTAGAGAGAGAGTGCCAGTGAGGATTAGAGAGAGAGTGACACTGAGGATTAGAGAGTGACAGTGAGGATTAGGGAGTGAGAGTGACGATTAGAGAGAGAGTGACAGTGAGGATTAGGGAGAGAGTGACAGTGAGGATTAGGGAGAGAGTGACACTGAGGATTAGAAAGAGAGTGACAGTGTGGATTAGGGAGAGAGAGACAGTGAGTATTAGAGAGAGAGTGACATTGAGGATTAGGGAGAGACAGTGAGGATTAGAGAGAGAGTGACAGTGAGGATTAGAGAGAGAGTGACAGTGAGGATTAGAGAGAGAGTGACAGTGAGGATTAGAGACAATTTGGCAGTGAGTATTAGAGAGAGAGTGACAGTGAGGATTAGAGAGTGACAGTGACGATTATGGAGAGGTGACAGTGAGGATTAGGGGGTGACAGTGCGGATTGGAGAGTGACAGTGAGGATTAGTGAGAGAGTGACAGTGAGGATTAGAGAGAGAGTGACAGTAAGGATAAGAGAGTGACAGTGAGGATTAGAGAGTGAGTGACAGTGAGGATTAGAGAGTGACAGTGAGGATAAGAGAGTTACAGTGAGGATTAGAGAGAGACAGGGAGGATTAGGGAGAGTGTGACAGTGAGGATTAGGGAAAGACATCGAGGATTAGAGAGTGCCAGTGAGGATGAGGGAGAGAGTGACACTGAGGATTAGAGAGAGAGTAACAGTGAGGATTAGAGAGAGAGTGACACTGAGGATTAGAGACCGACAGTGAGGATTAGGGAGTGACAGTGACGATTAGAGAGAGAGTGACAGTGAGGATTAGGGAGTGAGTGACAGTGCGGACTAGGGAGACAGTGACACTGAGGATTAGTGAGAGAGTGACAGTGAGGATTAGGGAGCGAGTGTACAGTGAGGATTAGAGAGTGAGTGACTGTGAGCATTAGGGAGAGATTGACAGTGAGGATTAGAGAGAGAGTGACTGTGAGGATTAGAGAGTGACAGTGAGATTTAGAGAACGACAGTGAGGATTAGAGAGAGTGACAGTGAGGATTAGGGAGCGAGTGACAGTGAGGATTAAAGAGAGAATGACAGTGAGGATTAGAGAGAGAGTGAGAGTGAGAGTTAGAGAGAGAGTGACAGTGAGGTTGACAGAGAGTGACAGTGAGGATTGGAGAGAGAGTGACAGTGAGGATTAGAGAGAGAGTGACAGTGAGGATGAGGGAGAGAGTGACACTGAGGATTATAGAGAGAGTAACAGTGAGGATTAGAGAGAGAGTGACAGTGAGGATTAGGGATTGACAGTGAGGATTAGAGAGAGAGTGACAGTGAGGATTAGGGAGAGAGTGACACTGAGGATTAGGGAGAGAGAGACACTGAGGATTAGAAAGAGAGTTCCAGTGTGGATTCGGGAGAGAGTGACAGTGAGGATTAGTGAGAGAGTGACAGTGAGAATTAGAGAGAGAGTGACAGTGAGAATTAGAGACAGTTTGGCAATGAGTATTGGAGAGAGTGACAGTGAGGATTAGAGAGTGACAGTGACGATTATGGAGAGGTGACAGTGAGGATTAGGGGGTGACAGTGAGGATTAGAGAGTGACAGTGAGGATTTGGGGGAAAGTGACACTGAGGATTAGAGAGTGACAGTGAGGATTAGAGAGAGAGTGACAGTGAGGATTAGAGAGTGTCACTGAGGATAAGAGAGTTACAGTGAGGATTAGAGAGTGACAGTGAGGATTAAGGAGAGTGTGACAGTGAGGATTAGGGAAAGACAGTGAGGATTTGAGAGTGCCAGTGAGGATGAGGGAGAGAGTGACACTGAGGATTAGAGAGAGAGTGACACTGAGGATAAGAGAGTTACAGTGAGGATTAGAGAGTGACAGTGAGGATTAGGGAGAGTGTGACAGTGAGGATTAGGGAAAGACAGCGAGGATTAGAGAGTGCCAGTGAGGATGAGGGAGAGAGTGACACTGAGGATTAGAGAGAGAGTAACAATGAGGATTAGAGAGAGAGTGACACTGAGGATTAGAGAGTGACAGTGAGGATTAGGGAGTGAGAGTGACGATTAGAGAGAGAGTGACAATGAGGATTAGGGGGAGAGTGACAGTGAGGATTAGGGAGAGAGAGACACTGAGGATTAGAAAGAGAGTTCCAGTGTGGATTCGGGAGAGAGTGACAGTGAGGATTAGTGAGAGAGTGACAGTGAGAATTAGGGAGAGAGTGACAGTGAGAATTAGAGACAGTTTGGCAGTGAGTATTGGAGAGAGTGACAGTGAGGATTAGAGAGTGACAGTGACGATTATGGAGAGGTGACAGTGAGGATTAGGGGGTGACAGTGAGGATTAGAGAGTGACAGTGAGGATTTGGGAGAAAGTGACACTGAGGATTAGAGAGTGACAGTGAGGATTAGAGAGAGAGTGACAGTGAGGATTAGAGAGTGTCACTGAGGATAAGAGAGTTACAGTGAGGATTAGAGAGTGACAGTGAGGATTAGGGAGAGTGTGAGAGTGAGGACTAGGGAAAGACAGTGAGGATTAGAGAGTGCCAGTGAGGATGAGGGAGAGAGTGACACTGAGGATTAGAGAGAGAGTGACACTGAGGATAAGAGAGTTACAGTGAGGATTAGAGAGTGACAGTGAGGATTAGGGAGAGTGTGACAGTGAGGATTAGGGAAAGACAGCGAGGATTAGAGAGTGCCAGTGAGGATGAGGAAGAGAGTGACACTGAGGATTAGAGAGAGAGTAACAGTGAGGATTAGAGAGAGAGTGACACTGAGGATTAGAGAGTGACAGTGAGGATTAGGGAGTGAGAGTGACGATTAGAGAGAGAGTGACAGTGAGGATTAGGGAGAGAGTGACAGTGAGGATTAGGGAGAGAGTGACACTGAGGATTAGAAAGAGAGTGACAGTGTGGATTAGGGAGAGAGAGACAGTGAGGATTAGTGAGAGAGTTACAGTGAGGATTATAGAGTGACAGTGAGGATTAGGGAGAGTGTGACAGTGAGGATTAGGGAAAGACAGCGAGGATTAGAGAGTGCCAGTGAGGATGAGGGAGAGAGTGACACTGAGGATTAGAGAGAGAGTGCCAGTGAGGATTAGAGAGAGAGTGACACTGAGGATTAGAGAGTGACAGTGAGGATTAGGGAGTGAGAGTGACGATTAGAGAGAGAGTGACAGTGAGGATTAGGGAGAGAGTGACAGTGAGGATTAGGGAGAGAGTGACACTGAGGATTAGAAAGAGAGTGACAGTGTGGATTAGGGAGAGAGAGACAGTGAGTATTAGTGAGAGAGTGACAGTGAGGATTAGGGAGCGAGTGACAGTGAGGATTAGAGAGAGAGTGACAGTGAGGATTAGAGAGAGAGTGACAGTGAGGATTAGAGAGAGAGTGACAGTGAGGATTAGAGAGAGAGTGACAATGAGGATTCGCGAGAGAGTGACAGTGAGGGTTAGAGAGAGAGTGCAGTGAGGTTGACAGAGAGTGACACTGAGGATTATAGAGAGAGTAACAGTGAGGATTTGAGAGAGAGTGACAGTGAGGATTAGGGATTGACAGTGAGGATTAGAGAGAGAGAGTGCATGTGAGGATTAGAGAGAGTGACAGTGAGGATTAGGGAGCGAGTGACAGTGAGGATTAAAGAGAGAATGACAGTGAGGATTAGAGAGAGAGTGACAGTGAGGATTAGGGAGAGAGTGACAGTGAGGATTAGAGAGAGAGTGACAGTGAGGATTAGAGAGTGAGTGAGAGTGAGGGTTAGAGAGAGAGTGACAATGAGGTTGACAGAGAGTGACAGTGAGGATTGGAGAGAGAGTGACAGTGAGGATTAGAGAGAGAGTGACAGTGAGGATTAGGGATTGACAGTGAGGATTAGAGAGAGAGTGACAGTGAGGATTAGGGAGAGAGTGACACTGAGGATTATAGAGAGAGTAACAGTGAGGATTAGAGAGAGAGTGACAGTGAGGATTAGGGATTGACAGTGAGGATTAGAGAGAGAGTGACAGTGAGGATGAGGGAGAGAGTGACACTGAGGATTATAGAGAGAGTAACAGTGAGGATTAGAGAGAGAGTGACAGTGAGGATTAGGGATTGACAGTGAGGATTAGAGAGAGAGTGACAGTGAGGATTAGGGAGAGAGTGACACTGAGGATTAGGGAGAGAGAGACACTGAGGATTAGAAAGAGAGTTCCAGTGTGGATTCGGGAGAGAGTGACAGTGAGGATTAGTGAGAGAGTGACAGTGAGAATTAGGGAGAGAGTGACAGAGAGAATTAGAGACAGTTTGGCAGTGAGTATTAGAGAGAGTGACAGTGAGGATTAGAGAGTGACAGTGACGATTATGGAGAGGTGACAGTGAGGATTAGGGGGTGACAGTGAGGATTAGAGAGTGACAGTGAGGATTTGGGGGAAAGTGACACTGAGGATTAGAGAGTGACAGTGAGGATTAGAGAGAGAGTGACAGTGAGGATTAGAGAGTGACACTGAGGATAAGAGAGTTACAGTGAGGATTAGAGAGTGACAGTGAGGATTAGGGAGAGTGTGACAGTGAGGATTAGGGAAAGACAGCGAGGATTAGAGAGTGCCAGTGAGGATGAGGGAGAGAGTGACACTGAGGATTAGAGAGAGAGTGCCAGTGAGGATTAGAGAGAGAGTGACACTGAGGATTAGAGAGTGACAGTGAGGATTAGGGAGTGAGAGTGACGATTAGAGAGAGTGACAGTGAGGATTAGGGAGAGAGTGACAGTGAGGATTAGGGAGAGAGTGACACTGAGGATTAGAAAGAGAGTGACAGTGTGGATTAGGGAGAGAGAGACAGTGAGGATTAGTGAGAGAGTGACAGTGAGGATTAGGGAGCGAGTGACAGTGAGGATTAAAGAGAGAGTGACAGTGAGGATTAGAGAGAGAGTGACAGTGAGGATTAGAGAGAGAGTGACAGTGAGGATTAGAGAGAGAGTGACAATGAGGATTCGCGAGAGAGTGCAGTGAGGGTTAGAGAGAGAGTGCAGTGAGGTTGACAGAGAGTGACAGTGAGTATTAAAGAGAGAGTGACAGTGAGGAATAGAGAGTGACAATGAAGATTAGAGAGAGAGTGACTGAGGATTGGAGAGTGACAGTGAGGATTAGAGAGAGAGTGTCAGTGAGGATTAGAGAGGAACAGTGAAGATTACATTGAGGGTGACAGTGAGAATCAGCGAGAGAGTGACAGTGACGATTAGGGAGAGTGATTGAGGATTAGAGAGAGTGACAGTGAGGATTAGAGAGAGGGTGACAGTGAGGATTAGAGAGTAACAGTGAGGATTAGAGGGAGAGTGACCGTGAGGATTTGAGAGAGAGTGACAGTGAGGATTAGAGAGAGAGTGACAGTGAGGATTAGAGAGAGGGTGACAGTGAGGATTAGAGAGTAACAGTGAGGATTAGAGGGAGAGTGACAGTGACAATTTGAGAGAGAGTGACAGTGAGGATTGGAGAGTGACAGTGAGGATTTGGGGGAAAGTGACAGAGAGTATTAGAGAGTGACAGTGAGGATTAGAGAGAGAGTGACAGTGAGGTTTGGAGAGTGACAGTGAGGACTTGGGGGAAAGTGACAGTGAGGATTAGAGAGTGACAGTGAGGATTAAGGAGAGAATGATATTGAGGATTAGGGAGAGAGTGACACTGAGGATTAGGGAGAGAGAGACACTGAGGATTAGAAAGAGAGTTCCAGTGTGGATTCGAGAGAGAGTGACAGTGAGGATTAGTGAGAGAGTGACAGTGAGAATTAGGGAGAGAGTGACAGTGAGAATTAGAGACAGTTTGGCAGTGAGTATTAGAGAGAGTGACAGTGACGATTATGGAGAGGTGACAGTGAGGATTAGGGGGTGACAGTGAGGATTAGAGAGTGACAGTGAGGATTTGGGGGAAAGTGACACTGAGGATTAGAGAGTGACAGTGAGGATTAGAGAGAGAGTGACAGTGAGAATTAGAGAGTGACACTGAGGATAAGAGAGTTACAGTGAGGATAAGAGAGTGACAGTGAGGATTAGGGAGAGTGTGACAGTGAGGATTAGGGAAAGACAGCGAGGATTAGAGAGTGCCAGTGAGGATGAGGGAGAGAGTGACACTGAGGATTAGAGAGAGAGTGCCAGTGAGGATTAGAGAGAGAGTGACACTGAGGATTAGAGAGTGACAGTGAGGATTAGGGAGTGAGAGTGACGATTAGAGAGAGAGTGACAGTGAGGATTAGGGAGAGAGTGACAGTGAGAATTAGGGAGAGAGTGACACTGAGGATTAGAAAGAGAGTGACAGTGTGGATTAGGGAGAGAGAGACAGTGAGGATTAGTGAGAGAGTGACAGTGAGGATTAGGGAGCGAGTGACAGTGAGGATTAGAGAGAGAGTGACAGTGAGGATTAGAGAGAGAGTGACAGTGAGGATTAGAGAGAGAGTGACAATGAGGATTCGCGAGAGAGTGACAGTGAGGGTTAGAGAGAGAGTGCAGTGAGGTTGACAGAGAGTGTCAGTGAGGATTAGAGAGAGAGTGACAGTGAGTATTACAGAGAGAGTGACAGTGAGGAATAGAGAGTGACAATGACAATTAGAGAGAGAGTGACTGAGGATTGTAGAGTGACAGTGAGGATTAGAGAGAGAGTGACAGTGAGGATTAGAGAGGAACAGTGAAGATTACATTGAGGGTGACAGTGAGAATCAGCGAGAGAGTGACAGTGAGGATTAGAGAGAGTGATTGAGGATTAGAGAGAGTGACAGTGAGGATTAGAGAGAGGGTGACAGTGAGGATTAGAGAGTAACAGTGAGGATTAGAGGGAGAGTGACAGTGAGGATTTGAGAGAGAGTGACAGTGAGGATTGGAGAGTGACAGTGCGATTTAGAGAGAGAGTGACAGTGAGGATTGGAGAGCGACAGAGAGGATTAGGGAGAGGGTGACAGTGAGGATTATAGAGTGACAGTGAAGATTAGAGAGAGCGTGACAGTGAGGATTAGAGAAAGAGTGACAGTGAGGGTTAGAGAGAGAGTGACAGTGCGGATAAGAGAGTGACTGTGAGGATAAGAGAAGAGTGACAGTGAGGATTAGGGAGTGAGTGACAGTGAGGATTAGAGAGAGAGTGACAGTGAGGATTAGAGAGAGGGTGACAGTGAGGATTAGAGAGTAACAGTGAGGATTAGAGGGAGAGTGACAGTGACGATTTGAGAGAGAGTGACAGTGAGGATTGGAGAGTGACAGTGAGGATTTGGGGGAAAGTGACAGAGAGGATTAGAGAGTGACAGTGAGGATTAGAGAGAGAGTGACAGTGAGGTTTGGAGGGTGACAGTGAGGATTTGGGGGAAAGTGACAGTGAGGATTAGAGAGTGACAGTGAGGATTAAGGAGAGAATGATATTGAGGATTAGGGAGAGACAGTGAGGATTAGGGAGAGAGTGACAGTGAGTATTAGAGAGAGTGACAGTGAGGATTAGGGAGAGAGTGACAGTGAGGATTAGAGAGAGAGTGACAGTGAGGATTAGAGAGTGATAGTGAGGATTAGGGAGAGAGTGACAGTGAGGATTAGAGAGTGAGTGACAGTGAGCATTAGGAAGAGATTGACAGTTATGGTTAGAGAATGACAGTGATGAGTAGAGGGAGAGTGACAGTGAGGATTAGAGAGTGACAGTGAGGATTAGGGAGAGAGTGACAGTGAGGATTAGGGAGAGACAGCGAGGATTAGAGAGTGACAGTGAGGATGAGGAGGAGAGTGACACTGAGGATTATAGAGAGAGTAACTGTGAGGATTAGACAGAGAGTGACACTGAGGATTAGAGAGTGTCAGTGAGGATTAGGGAGTGACAGTGAGGATTAGGGAGAGAGTGACACTGAGGATTAGGGAGAGAGAGACACTGAGGATTAGAAAGAGAGTGCCAGTGTGGATTAGGGAGAGAGTGACAGTGAGGATTAGTGAGAGAGTGACAGTGAGAATTAGGGAGAGAGTGACAGTGAGGATTAGAGACAGTTTGGCAGTGAGTATTAGAGAGAGAGTGACAGTGAGGATTAGAGAGTGACCGTGACAATTATGGAAAGGTGACAGTGAGGATTAGGGGGTGACAGTGAGGATTAGAGAGTGACAGTGAGGATTAGTGAGAGAGTGACAGTAAGGATTAGAGAGTGACAGTGAGGATTTGGGGGAAAGTGACAGTGAGAATTAGAGAGTGACAGTGAGGATTAGAGAGAGAGTGACAGTGAGGATTAGAGAGTGACAGTGAAGATAAGTTGTTACAGTGAGGATTAGAGAGTGACAGTGAGGATTAGTGAGAGTGTGACAGTGAGGATTAGGGAAAGAGTAACAGTGAGGATTAGAGAGAGAGTGACACTGAGGATTAGAGAGTGACAAAGAGGATTAGGGAGTGACAGTGACGATTAGAGAGAGAGTGACAATGAGGATTAGGGAGAGAGTGACAGTGAGGATTAGGGAGAGAGTGACAGTGAGGATTAGGGAGCGAGTAACAGTGAGGATTAGAGAGAGAGTGACAGTGAGGATTAGAGAGTGACAGTGAGGATTAGAGAGTGAGTGACAGTGAGCATCAGGGACAGATTGACAGTGAGGGTTAGAGAATGACAGTAATGATTAGAGAAAGAGTGACAGTGAGGATTAGGGAGAGAGTGACAGTGAGGATTAGAGAGAGAGTGACTGTGAGGATTAGAGAGTGACAGTGAGGGTTAGGGAGAGAGTGACAGTGAGCATTAGAGCGAGTGACAGTGAGGATTAGAGAGAGACAGTGAGGATTAGAGAGAGTGACAGTGAGGATTAGGGAGCGAGTGAGTGTGAGGATTAAAGAGAGAATGACAGTGAGGATTAGAGAGAGAGTGACAGTGAGGATTAGGGACAGTGTGACAGTGAGGATTAGAGAGAGAGTGACAGTGAGGATTAGATAGAGAGTGAGAGTGAGGGTTAGAGAGAGAGTGACAGTGAGGTTGACAGAGAGTGACAGTGAGGATTGGAGAGAGAGTGACAGTGAGGTTTAGAGTGTAAGTGTCAGTGAGGATTAGAGAGAGAGTGACAGTGAGGATTAGAGAGAGAGTGAGAGTGAGGGTTAGAGAGAGAGTGACAGTGAAGTTGACAGTGAGTGGCAGTGAGGATTGGAGAGAGAGTGACAGTGAGGATTAGAGTGTAAGTGTCAGTGAGGATTAGAGAGAGAGTGACAGTGAGGATGAGGGAGAGAGTGACACTGAGGATTATAGAAGGAGTAACAGTGAGGATTAGAGAGAGAGTGACAGTGAGGATTAGGGATTGACAGTGAGGATTAGAGAGAGAGTGACAGTGAGGATTTGGGAAGGAGTGACACTGAGGATTAGAAAGAGAGTGCCAGTGTGGATTTGGGAGAGAGTGACCGTGATGATTAGTGAGAGAGTGACAGTGAGAATTAGCGAGAGAGTGACAGTCAGAATTAGAGACAGTTTGGCAGTGAGTATTAGAGAGAGAGTGACAGTGAGGATTAGAGAGTGACAGTGACGATTATGGTGTGGTGACAGAGAGGATTAGGGGGTGACAGTGAGGATTAGAGAGTGACAGTGAGGATTTGGGGGAAAGTGACACTGAGGATTAGAGAGTGACAGTGAGGATTAGAGAGAGAGTGACAGTGAGGATTAGAGAGTGACAGTGAGGATAAGAGAGTTACAGTGAGGATTAGAGCGTGACAGTGAGGATTAGGGAGAGTGTGACAGTGAGGATTAGGGAAAGACAGCGAGGATTAGAGAGTGCCAGTGAGGATGAGGGAGAGAGTGACACTGAGGATTAGAGAGAGAGTATCAGTGAGGATTAGAGAGAGAGTGACAGTGAGGATTAGAGAGTGACAGTGAGGATTAGGGAGTGAGAGTGACGATTAGAGAGAGAGTGACCGTGAGGATTAGGGAGAGAGTGACAGTGCGGATTAGGGAGAGAGTGACACTGAGGATTAGAAAGTGAGTGACAGTGAGGATTAGGGAGTGACAGTGAGGATTAGAGAGAGAGTGACAGTGAGGATTAGGGAGAGAGTGACAGTGAGGATTAGTGAGAGAGTGACAGTGAGGATTAGAGAGTGAGTGACTGTGAGCATTAGGGAGAGATTGACAGTGAGGGTTAGAGAATGACAGTGATGATTAGAGGGAGAGTGAGGATTAGGTAGAGAGTGACAGTGAGGATTAGAGAGAGAGTGACTGTGAGGATTAGAGAGTGACAGTGAGGGTTAGAGCGAGTGACAGTGAGGATTAGAGAATGACAGTGAGGATTAGAGAGAGTGACAGTGAGGATTAGAGAGAGAGTGACAGTGAGGATTAGGGAGGGAGAGTGACAGTGAGGATTAGAGAGAGAGTGACAGTGAGGATTAGAGAGAGAGTGAGAGTGAGGGATGGAGAGAGAGTGACACTGAGGATTATTGAGAGAGTAACAGTGAGGATTAGAGAGAGAGTGACAGTGAGGATTAGGGATTGACAGTGAGGATTAGAGAGAGAGTGACAGTGAGGATTAGGGAGAGAGTGACACTGAGGATTAGGGAGAGAGAGACACTGAGGATTAGAAAGAGAGTGCCAGTGTGGATTCGGGAGAGAGTGACAGTGAGGATTAGTGAGAGAGTGACAGTGAGAATTAGGGAGAGAGTGACAGTGAGAATTAGAGACAGTTTTGCAGTGAGTATTAGAGAGTATTAGAGAGAGAGTGACAGTGAGGATTAGAGAGTGACAGTGATGATTTGGGGGAAAGTGACACTGAGGATTAGAGAGTGACAGTGAGGATTAGAGAGAGAGTGACAGTGAGGATTAGAGAGTGACACTGAGGATAAGAGAGTTACAGTGAGGATTAGAGAGTGACAGTGAGGATTAGGGAGAGTGTGACAGTGAGGATTAGGGAAAAACAGCGAGGATTAGAGAGTGCCAGTGAGGATGAGGGAGAGAGTGACACTGAGGATTAGAGAGAGAGTAACAGTGAGGATTAGAGAGACAGTGACACTGAGGATTAGAGAGTGACAGTGAGGATTAGGGAGTGACAGTGACGATTAGAGAGAGAGTGACAGTGAGGATTAGGGAGAGAGTGACACTGAGGATTAGAAAGAGAGTGACAGTGTGGATTATGGAGAGAGAGACAGTGAGGATTAGTGAGAGAGTGACAGTGAGGATTAGGGAGCGAGTGACAGTGAGGATTAGGGAGAGAGTGACAGTGAGGATTAGAGAGAGAGTGACAGTGAGGTTGACAGAGAGTGACAGTGAGGATTGGAGAGAGAGTGACAGTGAGGATTAGAGTGTAAGTGTCAGTGAGGATTAGAGAGAGAGTGACAGTGAGGATTACAGAGAGAGTGACAGTGAAGATTAGAGAGAGAGTGACTGAGGATTGGAGAGTGACAGTGAGGATTAGAGAGAGAGTAACAGTGAGGATTAGAGAGGAACAGTGAAGATTAGATTGAGGGTGACAGTGAGTATTAGCGAGAGAGTGACAGTGAGGATTAGAGAGAGAGTGACTGAGGATTAGAGAGAGTGACAGTGAGGATTAGAGAGAGGGTGACAGTGAGAATTAGGGAGAGAGTTACAGTGAGGATTAGAGACAATTTGGCAGTGAGTATTAGAGAGAGAGTGACAGTGAGGATTAGAGAGTGACAGTGACGATTATGGAGAGGTGACAGTGAGGATTAGGGGGTGACAGTGCGGATTGGAGAGTGACAGTGAGGATTAGTGAGAGAGTGACAGTGAGGATTAGAGAGAGAGTGACAGTAAGGATAAGAGAGTGACAGTGAGGATTAGAGAGTGAGTGACAGTGAGGATTAGAGAGTGACAGTGAGGATAAGAGAGTTACAGTGAGGATTAGAGAGAGACAGTGAGGATTAGGGAGAGTATGACAGTGAGGATTAGGGAAAGACAGCGAGGATTAGAGAGTGCCAGTGATCATGAGGGAGAGAGTGACACTGAGGATTAGAGAGAGAGTAACAGTGAGAATTAGAGAGAGAGTGACACTGAGGATTAGAGACTGACAGTGAGGATTAGGGAGTGAGAGTGACGATTAGAGAGAGAGTGACAGTGAGGATTAGGGAGTGAGTGACAGTGCGGATTAGGGAGACAGTGACACTGAGGATTAGTGAGAGAGTGACAGTGAGGATTAGGGAGCGAGTGTAAAGTGAGGATTAGAGAGTGAGTGACTGTGAGCATTAGGGAGAGATTGACAGTGAGGATTAGAGAGAGAGTGACTGTGAGGATTAGAGAGTGACAGTGAGATTTAGAGAATGACAGTGAGGATTAGAGAGAGTGACAGTGAGGATTAGGGAGCGAGTGACAGTGAGGATTAAAGAGAGAATGACAGTGAGGATTAGAGAGAGAGTGACAGTGAGGATTAGGGAGAGAGTGACAGTGAGGATTAGAGAGAGTGTGACAGTGAGGATTAGAGAGAGAGTGAGAGTGAGGGTTAGAGAGAGAGTGACAGTGAGGTTGACAGAGAGTGACAGTGAGGATTGGAGAGAGAGTGACAGTGAGGATTAGAGAGAGAGTGACAGTGAGGATGAGGGAGAGAGTGACACTGAGGATTATAGAGAGAGTAACAGTGAGGATTAGAGAGAGAGTGACAGTGAGGATTAGGGATTGACAGTGAGGATTAGAGAGAGAGTGACAGTGAGGATTAGGGAGAGAGTGACACTGAGGATTAGGGAGAGAGAGACACTGAGGATTAGAAAGAGAGTTCCAGTGTGGAT
The DNA here is from genome assembly GCF_037043375.1 of Chiloscyllium plagiosum. Lineage (NCBI taxonomy): Eukaryota > Metazoa > Chordata > Chondrichthyes > Orectolobiformes > Hemiscylliidae > Chiloscyllium > Chiloscyllium plagiosum. The sequence continues at coordinate 27,706,721 of NW_028270180.1, forward strand.
TCGGGAGAGAGTGACAGTGAGGATTAGTGAGAGAGTGACAGTGAGAATTAGGGAGAGAGTGACAGTGAGAATTAGAGACAGTTTGGCAGTGAGGATAAGAGAGAGTGACAGTGAGGATTAGAGAGTGACAGTGACGATTATGGAGAGGTGACAGTGAGGATTAGGGGGTGACAGTGAGGATTAGAGAGTGACAGTGAGGATTTGGGGGAAAGTGACACTGAGGATTAGAGAGTGACAGTGAGGATTAGAGAGAGAGTGACAGTGAGGATTAGAGAGTGACACTGAGGATAAGAGAGTTACAGTGAGGATTAGAGAGTGACAGTGAGGATTAGGGAGAGTGTGACAGTGAGGATTAGGGAAAGACAGCGAGGATTAGAGAGTGCCAGTGAGGATGAGGGAGAGAGTGACACTGAGGATTAGAGAGAGAGTGCCAGTGAGGATTAGAGAGAGAGTGACACTGAGGATTAGAGAGTGACAGTGAGGATTAGGGAGTGAGAGTGACGATTAGAGAGAGAGTGACAGTGAGGATTAGGGAGAGAGTGACAGTGAGGATTAGGGAGAGAGTGACACTGAGGATTAGAAAGAGAGTGACAGTGTGGATTAGGGAGAGAGAGACAGTGAGGATTAGTGAGAGAGTGACAGTGAGGATTAGGGAGCGAGTGACAGTGAGGATTAGAGAGAGAGTGACAGTGAGGATTAGAGAGAGAGTGACAGTGAGGATTAGAGAGAGAGTGACAATGAGGATTCGCGAGAGAGTGACAGTGAGGATTAGAGTGTAAGTGTCAGTGAGGATTAGAGAGAGAGTGACAGTGAGTATTACAGAGAGTGTGACAGTGAGGAATAGAGAGTGACAATGAAGATTAGAGAGAGAGTGACTGAGGATTGGAGAGTGACAGTGAGGATTAGAGAGAGAGTGACAGTGAGGATTAGAGAGGAACAGTGAAGATTAGATTGAGGGTGACAGTGAGAATCAGCGAGAGAGTGACAGTGAGGATTAGAGAGAGAGTGATTGAGGATTAGAGAGAGTGACAGTGAGGATTAGAGAGAGGGTGACAGTGAGGATTAGAGAGTAACAGTGAGGATTAGAGGGAGAGTGACAGTGAGTATTAGAGAGAGAGTGACAGTGAGGATTGGAGAGTGACAGTGCGATTTAGAGAGAGAGTGACAGTGAGGATTGGAGAGCGACAGAGAGGATTAGGGAGAGGGTGACAGTGAGGATTATAGAGTGACAGTGAAGATTAGAGAGAGCGTGACAGTGAGGATTAGAGAAAGAGTGACAGTGAGGGTTAGAGAGAGAGTGACAGTGCGGATAAGAGAGTGACTGTGAGGATAAGAGAAGAGTGACAGTGAGGATTAGGGAGTGAGTGACAGTGAGGATTAGAGAGAGAGTGACAGTGAGGATTAGAGAGAGGGTGACAGTGAGGATTAGAGAGTAACAGTGAGGATTAGAGGGAGAGTGACAGTGACGATTTGAGAGAGAGTGACAGTGAGGATTGGAGAGTGACAGTGAGGATTTCGGGGAAAGTGACAGAGAGGATTAGAGAGTGACAGTGAGGATTAGAGAGAGAGTGACAGTGAGGTTTGGAGAGTGACAGTGAGGATTTGGGGGAAAGTGACAGTGAGGATTACAGAGTGACAGTGAGGATTAAGGAGAGAATGATATTGAGGATTAGGGAGAGACAGTGAGGATTAGGGAGAGAGTGACAGTGAGGATTAGAGAGAGAGACAGTGAGGATTAGGGAGAGAGTGACAGTGAGGATTAGAGAGAGAGTGACAGTGAGGATTAGAGAGTGATAGTGAGGATTAGGGAGAGAGTGACAGTGAGGATTAGAGAGTGAGTGACAGTGAGCATTAGGAAGAGATTGACAGTTATGGTTAGAGAATGACAGTGATGATTAGAGGGAGAGTGACAGTGAGGATTAGTGAGTGACAGTGAGGATTAGGGAGAGAGTGACAGTGAGGATTGGAGAGTGATAGTGAGGATTAGGGAGAGTGTGACAGTGAGGATTAGAGAGTGAGTGACAGTGAGCATTAGGAAGAGATTGACAGTTATGGTTAGAGAATGACAGTGATGATTAGAGGGAGAGTGACAGTGAGGATTAGAGAGTGACAGTGAGGATTAGGGAGAGAGTGACAGTGAGGATTAGGGAGAGAGTGACACTGAGGATTAGAAAGAGAGTGACAGTGTGGATTAGGGAGAGAGAGACAGTGAGGATTAGTGAGAGAGTGACAGTGAGGATTAGGGAGCGAGTGACAGTGAGGATTAGAGAGAGAGTGACAGTGAGGATTAGAGAGAGAGTGACAGTGAGGATTAGAGAGAGAGTGACAATGAGGATTCGCGAGAGAGTGACAGTGAGGGTTAGAGAGAGAGTGCAGTGAGGTTGACAGAGAGTGACAGTGAGGATTGGAGAGAGAGTGACAGTGAGGATTAGAGTGTAAGTGTCAGTGAGGATTAGAGAGAGAGTGACAGTGAGTATTACAGAGAGTGTGACAGTGAGGAATAGAGAGTGACAATGAAGATTAGAGAGAGAGTGACTGAGGATTGGAGAGTGACAGTGAGGATTAGAGAGAGAGTGACAGTGAGGATTAGAGAGGAACAGTGAAGATTAGATTGAGGGTGACAGTGAGAATCAGCGAGAGAGTGACAGTGAGGATTAGAGAGAGAGTGATTGAGGATTAGAGAGAGTGACAGTGAGGATTAGAGAGAGGGTGACAGTGAGGATTAGAGAGTAACAGTGAGGATTAGAGGGAGAGTGACAGTGAGGATTTGAGAGAGAGTGACAGTGAGGATTGGAGAGTGACAGTGCGATTTAGAGAGAGAGTGACAGTGAGGATTGGAGAGCGACAGAGAGGATTAGGGAGAGGGTGACAGTGAGGATTATAGAGTGACAGTGAAGATTAGAGAGAGCGTGACAGTGAGGATTAGAGAAAGAGTGACAGTGAGGGTTAGAGAGAGAGTGACAGTGCGGATAAGAGAGTGACTGTGAGGATAAGAGAAGAGTGACAGTGAGGATTAGGGAGTGAGTGACAGTGAGGATTAGAGAGAGAGTGACAGTGAGGATTAGAGAGAGGGTGACAGTGAGGATTAGAGAGTAACAGTGAGGATTAGAGGGAGAGTGACAGTGACGATTTGAGAGAGAGTGACAGTGAGGATTGGAGAGTGACAGTGAGGATTTCGGGGAAAGTGACAGAGAGGATTAGAGAGTGACAGTGAGGATTAGAGAGAGAGTGACAGTGAGGTTTGGAGAGTGACAGTGAGGATTTGGGGGAAAGTGACAGTGAGGATTAGAGAGTGACAGTGAGGATTAAGGAGAGAATGATATTGAGGATTAGGGAGAGACAGTGAGGATTAGGTAGAGAGTGACAGTGTAGATTAGAGAGAGAGACAGTGAGGATTAGGGAGAGAGTGACAGTGAGGATTAGAGAGAGAGTGACAGTGAGGATTAGAGAGTGATAGTGAGGATTAGGGAGAGAGTGACAGTGAGGATTAGAGAGTGAGTGACAGTGAGCATTAGGAAGAGATTGACAGTTATGGTTAGAGAATGACAGTGATGATTAGAGGGAGAGTGACAGTGAGGATTAGTGAGTGACAGTGAGGATTAGGGAGAGAGTGACAGTGAGGATTGGAGAGTGATAGTGAGGATTAGGGAGAGAGTGACAGTGAGGATTAGAGAGTGAGTGACAGTGAGCATTAGGAAGAGATTGACAGTTATGGTTAGAGAATGACAGTGATGATTAGAGGGAGAGTGACAGTGAGGATTAGAGAGTGACAGTGAGGATTAGGGAGAGAGTGACAGTGAGGATTAGGGAGAGAGTGACACTGAGGATTAGAAAGAGAGTGACAGTGTGGATTAGGGAGAGAGAGACAGTGAGGATTAGTGAGAGAGTGACAGTGAGGATTAGGGAGCGAGTGACAGTGAGGATTAGAGAGAGAGTGACAGTGAGGATTAGAGAGAGAGTGACAGTGAGGATTAGAGAGAGAGTGACAATGAGGATTCGCGAGAGAGTGACAGTGAGGGTTAGAGAGAGAGTGCAGTGAGGTTGACAGAGAGTGACAGTGAGGATTGGAGAGAGAGTGACAGTGAGGATTAGAGTGTAAGTGTCAGTGAGGATTAGAGAGAGAGTGACAGTGAGTATTACAGAGAGTGTGACAGTGAGGAATAGAGAGTGACAATGAAGATTAGAGAGAGAGTGACTGAGGATTGGAGAGTGACAGTGAGGATTAGAGAGAGAGTGACAGTGAGGATTAGAGAGGAACAGTGAAGATTAGATTGAGGGTGACAGTGAGAATCAGCGAGAGAGTGACAGTGAGGATTAGAGAGAGAGTGATTGAGGATTAGAGAGAGTGACAGTGAGGATTAGAGAGAGGGTGACAGTGAGGATTAGAGAGTAACAGTGAGGATTAGAGGGAGAGTGACAGTGAGGATTTGAGAGAGAGTGACAGTGAGGATTGGAGAGTGACAGTGCGATTTAGAGAGAGAGTGACAGTGAGGATTGGAGAGCGACAGAGAGGATTAGGGAGAGGGTGACAGTGAGGATTATAGAGTGACAGTGAAGATTAGAGAGAGCGTGACAGTGAGGATTAGAGAAAGAGTGACAGTGAGGGTTAGAGAGAGAGTGACAGTGCGGATAAGAGAGTGACTGTGAGGATAAGAGAAGAGTGACAGTGAGGATTAGGGAGTGAGTGACAGTGAGGATTAGAGAGAGAGTGACAGTGAGGATTAGAGAGAGGGTGACAGTGAGGATTAGAGAGTAACAGTGAGGATTAGAGGGAGAGTGACAGTGACGATTTGAGAGAGAGTGACAGTGAGGATTGGAGAGTGACAGTGAGGATTTCGGGGAAAGTGACAGAGAGGATTAGAGAGTGACAGTGAGGATTAGAGAGAGAGTGACAGTGAGGTTTGGAGAGTGACAGTGAGGATTTGGGGGAAAGTGACAATGAGGATTAGAGAGTGACAGTGAGGATTAAGGAGAGAATGATATTGAGGATTAGGGAGAGACAGTGAGGATTAGGGAGAGAGTGACAGTGAGGATTAGAGAGAGTGACAGTGAGGATTAGGGAGAGAGTGACAGTGAGGATTAGAGAGAGAGTGACAGTGAGGATTAGAGAGTGATAGTGAGGATTAGGGAGAGAGTGACAGTGAGGATTAGAGAGTGAGTGACAGTGAGCATTAGGAAGAGATTGACAGTTATGGTTAGAGAATGACAGTGATGATTAGAGGGAGAGTGACAGTGAGGATTAGAGAGTGACAGTGAGGATTAGGGAGAGAGTGACAGTGAGGATTAGGGAGAGACAGCGAGGATTAGAGAGTGACAGTGAGGATGAGGGAGAGAGTGACACTGAGGATAATAGAGAGAGTAACTGTGAGGATTAGACAGAGAGTGACACTGAGGATTAGAGAGTGTCAGTGAGGATTAGGGAGTGACAGTGAGGATTAGAGAGAGAGTGACAGTGAGGATTAGAGAGAGAGTGACAGTGAGGATTAGGGAGAGAGTGACACTGAGGATTAGGGAGAGAGAGACACTGAGGATTAGAAAGAGAGTGCCAGTGTGGATTAGGGAGAGAGTGACAGTGAGGATTAGTGAGAGAGTGACAGTGAGAATTAGGGAGAGAGTGACAGTGAGGATAAGAGACAGTTTGGCAGTGAGTATTAGAGAGAGAGTGACAGTGAGGATTAGAGAGTGACCGTGACAATTATGGAAAGGTGACAGTGAGGATTAGGGGGTGACAGTGAGGATTAGAGAGTGACAGTGAGGATTAGTGAGAGAGTGACAGTAAGGATTAGAGAGTGACAGTGAGGATTTGGGGGAAAGTGACAGTGAGAATTAGAGAGTGACAGTGAGGATTAGAGAGAGAGTGACAGTGAGGATTAGAGAGTGACAGCGAGGATAAGTTGTTACAGTGAGGATTAGAGAGTGACAGTGAGGATTAGGGAGAGTGTGACAGTGAGGATTAGGGAAAGAGTAACAGTGAGAATTAGAGAGAGAGTGACACTGAGGATTAGAGAGTGACAAAGAGGATTAGGGAGTGACAGTGACGATTAGAGAGAGTGACAATGAGGATTAGGGAGAGAGTGACAGTGAGGATTAGGGAGAGAGTGACAGTGAGGATTAGAAAGAGAGTGACAGTGCGGATTACGGAGAGAGTGACAGTGAGGATTAGTGAGAGAGTGACAGTGAGGATTAGGGAGCGAGTAACAGTGAGGATTAGAGAGAGAGTGACAGTGAGGATTAGAGAGTGACAGTGAGGATTAGAGAGTGAGTGACAGTGAGCATCAGGGACAGATTGACAGTGAGGGTTAGAGAATGACAGTAATGATTAGAGAAAGAGTGACAGTGAGGATTAGGGAGAGAGTGACAGTGAGGATTAGAGAGAGAGTGACTGTGAGGATTAGAGAGTGACAGTGAGGGTTAGGGAGAGAGTGACAGTGAGCATTAGAGCGAGTGACAGTGAGGATTAGAGAATGACAGTGAGGATTAGAGAGAGTGACAGTGAGGATTAGGGAGAGAGTGTCAGTGAGGATTAGGGAGAGAGTGACAGTGAGGATTAGGGAGAGTGACAGTGAGGATTAGAGCGAGAGTGACAGTGAGGATTAGGGAGAGAGACAGTGAGGATTAGGGAGTGACAGTGAGGATTACGGAGTGACAGTGAGGATTAGAGAGAGAGAGTGACAGTGAGGATTAGAGAGTGACAGTGAGGATTAGGGAGAGAGTGACAGTGAGGATTAGACAGTGACAGTGAGTATAAGGGAGTGACAGCGAGGATTAGGGAGAGAGTGACAGTGAGGATGAGGGAGAGAGTGACAGTGAGGATTGGAGAGTGACAGTGCGATTTAGAGAGAGAGTGACAGTGAGGATTGGAGAGCGACAGAGAGGATTAGGGAGAGGGTGACAGTGAGGATTATAGAGTGACAGTGAAGATTAGAGAGAGCGTGACAGTGAGGATTAGAGAAAGAGTGACAGTGAGGGTTAGAGAGAGAGTGACAGTGCGGATAAGAGAGTGACTGTGAGGATAAGAGAAGAGTGACAGTGAGGATTAGGGAGTGAGTGACAGTGAGGATTAGAGAGAGAGTGACAGTGAGGATTAGAGAGAGGGTGACAGTGAGGATTAGAGAGTAACAGTGAGGATTAGAGGGAGAGTGACAGTGACGATTTGAGAGAGAGTGACAGTGAGGATTGGAGAGTGACAGTGAGGATTTCGGGGAAAGTGACAGAGAGGATTAGAGAGTGACAGTGAGGATTAGAGAGAGAGTGACAGTGAGGTTTGGAGAGTGACAGTGAGGATTTGGGGGAAAGTGACAGTGAGGATTAGAGAGTGACAGTGAGGATTAAGGAGAGAATGATATTGAGGATTAGGGAGAGACAGTGAGGATTAGGGAGAGAGTGACAGTGAGGATTAGAGAGAGAGACAGTGAGGATTAGGGAGAGAGTGACAGTGAGGATTAGAGAGAGAGTGACAGTGAGGATTAGAGAGTGATAGTGAGGATTAGGGAGAGAGTGACAGTGAGGATTAGAGAGTGAGTGACAGTGAGCATTAGGAAGAGATTGACAGTTATGGTTAGAGAATGACAGTGATGATTAGAGGGAGAGTGACAGTGAGGATTAGAGAGTGACAGTGAGGATTAGGGAGAGAGTGACAGTGAGGATTAGAGAGTGATAGTGAGGATTAGGGAGAGAGTGACAGTGAGGATTAGAGAGTGAGTGACAGTGAGCATTAGGAAGAGATTGACAGTTATGGTTAGAGAATGACAGTGATGATTAGAGTGAGAGTGACATGAGGATTAGAGAGTGACAGTGAGGATTAGGGAGAGAGTGACAGTGAGGATTAGGGAGAGAGTGACACTGAGGATTAGAAAGAGAGTGACAGTGTGGATTAGGGAGAGAGAGACAGTGAGGATTAGTGAGAGAGTGACAGTGAGGATTAGGGAGCGAGTGACAGTGAGGATTAGAGAGAGAGTGACAGTGAGGATTAGAGAGAGAGTGACAGTGAGGATTAGAGAGAGAGTGACAGTGAGGATTAGAGAGAGAGTGACAATGAGGATTCGCGAGAGAGTGACAGTGAGGGTTAGAGAGAGAGTGCAGTGAGGTTGACAGAGAGTGACAGTGAGGATTGGAGAGAGAGTGACAGTGAGGATTAGAGTGTAAGTGTCAGTGAGGATTAGAGAGAGAGTGACAGTGAGTATTACAGAGAGTGTGACAGTGAGGAATAGAGAGTGACAATGAAGATTAGAGAGAGAGTGACTGAGGATTGGAGAGTGACAGTGAGGATTAGAGAGAGAGTGACAGTGAGGATTAGAGAGGAACAGTGAAGATTAGATTGAGGGTGACAGTGAGAATCAGCGAGAGAGTGACAGTGAGGATTAGAGAGAGAGTGATTGAGGATTAGAGAGAGTGACAGTGAGGATTAGAGAGAGGGTGACAGTGAGGATTAGAGAGTAACAGTGAGGATTAGAGGGAGAGTGACAGTGAGGATTTGAGAGAGAGTGACAGTGAGGATTGGAGAGTGACAGTGCGATTTAGAGAGAGAGTGACAGTGAGGATTGGAGAGCGACAGAGAGGATTAGGGAGAGGGTGACAGTGAGGATTATAGAGTGACAGTGAAGATTAGAGAGAGCGTGACAGTGAGGATTAGAGAAAGAGTGACAGTGAGGGTTAGAGAGAGAGTGACAGTGCGGATAAGAGAGTGACTGTGAGGATAAGAGAAGAGTGACAGTGAGGATTAGGGAGTGAGTGACAGTGAGGATTAGAGAGAGAGTGACAGTGAGGATTAGAGAGAGGGTGACAGTGAGGATTAGAGAGTAACAGTGAGGATTAGAGGGAGAGTGACAGTGACGATTTGAGAGAGAGTGACAGTGAGGATTGGAGAGTGACAGTGAGGATTTCGGGGAAAGTGACAGAGAGGATTAGAGAGTGACAGTGAGGATTAGAGAGAGAATGATATTGAGGATTAGGGAGAGACAGTGAGGATTAGGGAGAGAGTGACAGTGAGGATTAGAGAGAGTGACAGTGAGGATTAGGGAGAGAGTGACAGTGAGGATTAGAGAGAGAGTGACAGTGAGCATTAGAGAGTGATAGTGAGGATTAGGGAGAGAGTGACAGTGAGGATTAGAGAGTGAGTGACAGTGAGCATTAGGAAGAGATTGACAGTTATGGTTAGAGAATGACAGTGATGATTAGAGGGAGAGTGACAGTGAGGATTAGAGAGTGACAGTGAGGATTAGGGAGAGAGTGACAGTGAGGATTAGGGAGAGACAGCGAGGATTAGAGAGTGACAGTGAGGATGAGGGAGAGAGTGACACTGAGGATAATAGAGAGAGTAACTGTGAGGATTAGACAGAGAGTGTAACTGTGAGGATTAGAGAGTGTCAGTGAGGATTAGGGAGTGACAGTGAGGATTAGAGAGAGAGTGACAGTGAGGATTAGAGAGAGAGTGACAGTGAGGATTAGGGAGAGAGTGACACTGAGGATTAGGGAGAGAGAGACACTGAGGATTAGAAAGAGAGTGCCAGTGTGGATTAGGGAGAGAGTGACAGTGAGGATTAGTGAGAGAGTGACAGTGAGAATTAGGGAGAGAGTGACAGTGAGGATTAGAGACAGTTTGGCAGTGAGTATTAGAGAGAGAGTGACAGTGAGGATTAGAGAGTGACCGTGACAATTATGGAAAGGTGACAGTGAGGATTAGGGGGTGACAGTGAGGATTAGAGAGTGACAGTGAGGATTAGTGAGAGAGTGACAGTAAGGATTAGAGAGTGACAGTGAGGATTTGGGGGAAAGTGACAGTGAGAATTAGAGAGTGACAGTGAGGATTAGAGAGAGAGTGACAGTGAGGATTAGAGAGTGACAGCGAGGATAAGTTGTTACAGTGAGGATTAGAGAGTGACAGTGAGGATTAGGGAGAGTGTGACAGTGAGGATTAGGGAAAGAGTAACAGTGAGGATTAGAGAGAGAGTGACACTGAGGATTAGAGAGTGACAAAGAGGATTAGGGAGTGACAGTGACGATTAGAGAGAGAGTGACAATGAGGATTAGGGAGAGAGTGACAGTGAGATTTGGGAGAGAGTGACAGTGAGGATTAGAAAGAGAGTGACAGTGCGGATTACGGAGAGAGTGACAGTGAGGATTAGTGAGAGAGTGACAGTGAGGATTAGGGAGCGAGTAACAGTGAGGATTAGAGAGAGAGTGACAGTGAGGATTAGAGAGTGACAGTGAGGATTAGAGAGTGAGTGACAGTGAGCATCAGGGACAGATTGACAGTGAGGGTTAGAGAATGACAGTAATGATTAGAGAAAGAGTGACAGTGAGGATTAGGGAGAGAGTGACAGTGAGGATTAGAGAGAGAGTGACTGTGAGGATTAGAGAGTGACAGTGAGGGTTAGGGAGAGAGTGACAGTGAGCATTAGAGCGAGTGACAGTGAGGATTAGAGAATGACAGTGAGGATTAGAGAGAGTGACAGTGAGGATTAGGGAGAGAGTGTCAGTGAGGATTAGGGAGAGAGTGACAGTGAGGATTAGGGAGAGTGACAGTGAGGATTAGAGCGAGAGTGACAGTGAGGATTAGGGAGAGAGAGACAGTGAGGATTAGGGAGTGACAGTGAGGATTAGGGAGTGACAGTGAGGATTAGAGAGAGAGAGTGACAGTGAGGATTAGAGAGTGACAGTGAGGATTAGAGAGTGACAGTGAGGATTAGGGAGAGAGTGACAGTGAGGATTAGACAGTGACAGTGAGTATAAGGGAGTGACAGCGAGGATTAGGGAGAGAGTGACAGTGAGGATTAGGGAGAGAGTGACAGTGAGGATTAGTGAGTGACAGTGAGGGTTAGGGAGAGAGTGACATTGAGGATTAAGGACTGACAGTGAGGATTAGAGAGAGTCATTGAGGATTACAGGGAGAGTGACAGTGAGCATTAGAGAGAGACAGTGAGGATTAGGGAGTGACAGTGAGGATTAGAGAGAGATTGACACTGAGGATTAGAGAGTGACAGTGAGGATTAGAGAGTGATAGTAAGGATTAGGGAGAGAGTGACTGTGAGGATTAGAGAGAGAGAGTGAGGTTTTGAGAGTGAGAGTGAGGATTAGAGAGAGTGACAGTGAGGATTAGGGAGAGAGTGACAGTGTGGATTAGAGAGAGAGTAACAGTGAGGATTGGAGAGAGAGTGATACTGAGGATTAGAGAGTGACAGTGAGGATTAGGGAGTGACAGTGAGGATTGGAGATAGAGTGACAGTTAGGATTAGAGAGAGAGTGACAGTGAGGATTAGAGAGTGACAGTGAGGATTAGAGAGTGATAGTAAGGATTAGGGAGAGAGTGGCTGTGAGGATTCGAGAGAGAGAGTGAGGTTTTGAGAGTGACAGTGAGGATTAGAGAGAGTGACAGTGAGGATGAGGGAGAGAGTGACAGTGAGGATTAGAGAGAGAGTAACAGTGAGGATTGGAGAGTGAGTGATACTGAGGATTAGAGACTGACAGTGAGGATTAGGGAGTGACAGTGAGGATTGGAGAGAGAGTGACAGTTAGGATTAGAGAAAGAGTGACTGTGAGGATTAGGGAGAGAGTGACAGTGAGGATTAGAGAGGGAGTGACACTGAGGATTAGAAAGACGGTGACAGTGAAGATTAGGGAGAGAGTGACATTGAGAATTAGCGAGAGACAGTGAGGATTAGGGAGAGAGTGACAGTGAGGATTAGAGAATGACAGTGAGGATTAGAGAGAGTGACAGTGAGGATTAGGGAGAGAGTGACAGTGAGGATTAGAGAGAGAGTGACAGTGAGGATTAGAGAGAATGTGACAGTGACGATTAGAGAGAGAATGACAGTGAGGATTAGAGAGTGACCGTGAGGATAAGTGAGAGAGTGACAGTGAGGATTAGGAAGAGAGTGACAGTGAGGATTAGGAAGAGAGTGTCAGTGAGGATTAGAGAGAGACGGTGAGGTTTAGGGAGAGAGTGACATTGAGGAATAGCGAGAGACAGTGAGGATTAGGTAGAGAGTGACAGTGATGATTAGAGAATGACAGTGAGGATTAGGGAGAGAGTGACAGTGAGGATTAGAGAGAGAGTGACAGTGAGGATTAGAGAATGAGAGTGAGTATTAGCGAGAGAGTGACAGTGAGGATTAGATAGAGAGTGAAAGTGAGGATGAGAGAGTGACAGTGAAGATTAGCGAGAGCGTGACAGTGAGGATTAGAGAGAGAGTGACAGTGTGGATTGGAGAGTGACAGTGCGGATTAGAGAGATAGTGACAGTGAGGGTTAGAGAGAGAGTGACAGTAAGGTTTAGAGAGTGACAGTGAGGATTTGGGGGAAAGTGACAGAGAGGATTAGAGAGTGACAGTGAGGATTAGAGAGGGAGTGACCGTGAGCATTAGAGAGTGATAGTGAGGATTAGAGATTGACAGTGAGGATTAGGGTGAGAGTGATATTGAGGATTAGGGAGAGACAGTGAGAATTAGGGAGAGAGTGACAGTGAGGATTAGAGAATGACAGTGAGGATTAGAGAGAGTGACAGTGAGGATTAGGGAGAGAGTGACAGTGAGGATTAGAGAGAGAGTGACAGTGAGAATTAGAGAGTGATAGTGAGGATTAGGGAGAGAGTGACAGTGAGGATTAGAGAGTGAGTGACAGTTAGCATTAGGGAGAGATTGACAGTGAGGGTTAGAGAATGACAGTGATGATTAGAGAGAGAGTGACAGTGAGGACTAGGGAGAGAGTGACAGTGAGGATTAGAGAGAGAGTGACTGTGAGGATTAGAGATTGACAGTGAGGGTTAGGGAGAGAGTGACAGTGAGGATTAGAGCGAGTGACAGCGAGTATTAGAGAATGACAGTGAGGATTAGAGAGACTGACAGTGAGGATTAGGGAGCGAGTGACAGTGAGGATTAGAGAGAGAGTGACAGTGAGGATTAGAGAGAGAGTGACAGTGAGGATTAGGGAGAGAGTGAAAGTGAGGATTAGAGAGAGAGTGAGAGTGAGGGTTAGAGAGAGAGTGACAGTGAGGATTAGAGAGAGAGTGACAGTGAGGATTAGGGAGAGAGTGAAAGTGAGGATTAGAGAGAGAGTGAGAGTGAGGGTTAGAGAGAGAGTGACAGTGAGGTTGACAGAGAGTGACAATGAGGAGTGGAGAGAGAGTGACAGTGAGGATTAGAGTGTAAGTGTCAGTGAGGAATAGAGAGAGAGTGACAGTGAGGATTAGAGAGAGAGTGACAGTGAGGATTAGAGAGTGACAATGAAGATTAGAGAGAGAGTGACTGAGGACTGGAGAGTGACAGTGAGGATTATAGAAAGAGTGACAGTGAGGATAGGAGAGAGAGTGACAGTGAGGATTAGAGAGTGACAATGACGATTTGAGAGAGAGTGACTGAGGATTAGCGAGTGACAGTGATGATCAGATTGAGGGAGACCGTGAGTATTAGAGAGAGAGTGACAGTGAGGATTAGACAGAGAGTGACTGAGGATTAAAGAGAGAGAGACAGTGAGGATTAGAGAGAGGGTGACAGTGAGGTTTAGAGAGTAACAGTGAGGATTTGAGGCAGAGTGACAGTGAGGATTTGAGAGAGAGTAACAGTGAGGATTCGAGAGAGAGTGACAGTGAGGACTGGTGAGTGACAGTGAGAAATAGGGAGTGACAGTGAGGATTAGGGAGAGAGTGACAGTGAGGATTAGCGAGTGACAGTGAGGATTAGAGAGTGACAGTGAGGATTAGAGAGAGTGACAGTGAGGTTTAGATAGTGTCAGTGAGAATTAGGGAGAGAGTGACCGTGAGGATTAGGGAGAGTGACAGTGAGGATTAGAGAGAGAGTGACAGTGAGGATTAGGGAGAGTGACAATGAGGATTAGAGAGAGTGTGACAGTGAGGATTAGGGAGAGAGAGACAGTGAGTATTAGGGAGTGACAGTGAGGATTAGGGAGTGACAGTGAGGATTAGAGAGAGAGTGACAGTGAGGATTAGAGAGTGACAGTGAGGATTAGAGAGTGATAGTAAGGATTAGGGAGAGAGTGGCTGTGAGGATTAGAGAGAGAGAGTGAGGTTTTGAGAGTGACAGTGAGGATTAGAGAGAGTGACAGTGAGGATTAGGGAGAGAGTGACAGGGAGGATTAGAGAGAGAGTAACAGTGAGGATTGGAGAGTGAGTGATACTGAGGATTAGAGACTGACAGTGAGGATTAGGGAGTGACAGTGAGGATTGGAGAGAGAGTGACAGTTAGGATTAGAGAAAGAGTGACTGTGAGGATTAGGGAGAGAGTGACAGTGAGGATTAGAGAGGGAGTGACACTGAGGATTAGAAAGACGGTGACATTGAAGATTAGGGAGAGAGTGACATTGAGGATTAGCGAGAGACAGTGAGGATTAGGGAGAGAGTGACAGTGAGGATTAGAGAATGACAGTGAGGATTAGAGAGAGTGACAGTGAGGATTAGGGAGAGAGTGACAGTGAGGATTAGAGAGAGAGTGACAGTGAGGATTAGAGAGAATGTGACAGTGACGATTAGAGAGAGAATGACAGTGAGGATTAGAGAGTGACCGTGAGGATAAGTGAGAGAGTGACAGTGAGGATTAGGAAGAGAGTGACAGTGAGGATTAGGGAGAGAGTGTCAGTGAGGATTAGAGAGAGACGGTGAGGATTAGGGAGAGAGTGACATTGAGGATTAGCGAGAGACAGTGAGGATTAGGTAGAGAGTGACAGTGATGATTAGAGAATGACAGTGAGGATTAGGGAGAGAGTGACAGTGAGGATTAGAGAGAGAGTGACAGTGAGGATTAGAGAATGAGAGTGAGTATCAGCGAGAGAGTGACAGTGAGGATTAGATAGAGAGTGAAAGTGAGGATGAGAGAGTGACAGTGAAGATTAGCGAGAGCGTGACAGTGAGGATTAGAGAGAGAGTGACAGTGTGGATTGGAGAGTGACAGTGCGGATTAGAGAGATAGTGACAGTGAGGGTTAGAGAGAGAGTGACAGTAAGGTTTAGAGAGTGACAGTGAGGATTTGGGGGAAAGTGACAGAGAGGATTAGAGAGTGACAGTGAGGATTATAGAGGGAGTGAACGTGAGCATTAGAGAGTGAAAGTGAGGATTAGAGATTGACAGTGAGGATTAGGGAGAGAGTGATATTGAGGATTAGGGAGAGACAGTGAGAATTAGGGAGAGAGTGACAGTGAGGATTAGAGAATGACAGTGAGGATTAGAGAGAGTGACAGTGAGGATTAGGGAGAGAGTGACAGTGAGGATTAGAGAGAGAGTGACAGTGAGAATTAGAGAGTGATAGTGAGGATTAGGGAGAGAGTGACAGTGAGGATTAGAGAGTGAGTGACAGTTAGCATTAGGGAGAGATTGACAGTGAGGGTTTTGAGAATGACAGTGATGATTAGAGAGAGAGTGACAGTGAGGACTAGGGAGAGAGTGACAGTGAGGATTAGAGAGAGAGTGACTGTGAGGATTAGAGATTGACAGTGAGGGTTAGGGAGAGAGTGACAGTGAGGATTAGAGCGAGTGACAGCGAGTATTAGAGAATGACAGTGAGGATTAGAGAGACTGACAGTGAGGATTAGGGAGCGAGTGACAGTGATGATTAGAGAGAGAGTGACAGTGAGGACTAGGGAGAGAGTGACAGTGAGGATTAGAGAGAGAGTGACTGTGAGGATTAGAGATTGACAGTGAGGGTTAGGGAGAGAGTGACAGTGAGGATTAGAGCGAGTGACAGCGAGTATTAGAGAATGACAGTGAGGATTAGAGAGACTGACAGTGAGGATTAGGGAGCGAGTGACAGTGAGGATTAGAGAGAGAGTGACAGTGAGGATTAGAGAGAGAGTGACAGTGAGGATTAGGGAGAGAGTGAAAGTGAGGATTAGAGAGAGAGTGAGAGTGAGGGTTAGAGAGAGAGTGACAGTGAGGTTGACAGAGAGTGACAATGAGGATTGGAGAGAGAGTGACAGTGAGGATTAGAGTGTAAGTGTCAGTGAGGAATAGAGAGAGAGTGACAGTGAGGATTAGAGAGAGAGTGACAGTGAGGATTAGAGAGTGACAATGAAGATTAGAGAGAGAGTGACTGAGGACTGGAGAGTGACAGTGAGGATTATAGAAAGAGTGACAGTGAGGATAGGAGAGAGAGTGACAGTGAGGATTAGAGAGTGACAATGACGATTTGAGAGAGAGTGACTGAGGATTAGCGAGTGACAGTGATGATCAGATTGAGGGAGACCGTGAGTATTAGAGAGAGAGTGACAGTGAGGATTAGAGAGAGAGTGACTGAGGATTAGAGAGAGAGACAGTGAGGATTAGAGAGAGGGTGACAGTGAGGTTTAGAGAGTAACAGTGAGGATTTGAGGCAGAGTGACAGTGAGGATTTGAGAGAGAGTAACAGTGAGGATGAGAGAGAGAGTGACAGTGAGGACTGGTGAGTGACAGTGAGAAATAGGGAGTGACAGTGAGGATTAGGGAGAGAGTGACAGTGAGGTTTAGATAGTGTCAGTGAGAATTAGGGAGAGAGTGACCGTGAGGATTAGGGAGAGTGACAGTGAGGATTAGAGAGAGAGTGACAGTGAGGATTAGAGAGAGAGTGACAGTGAGGATTAGGGAGTGTCAGTGAGGATTAGGGAGAGAGTGTCAGTGAGGATTAGGGAGAGTGAGAGTGAGGATTAGAGAGAGTGTGACAGTGAGGATTAGGGAGAGAGAGACAGTGAGTATTAGGGAGTGACAGTGAGGATTAGGGAGTGACAGTGAGGATTAGAGAGAGATTGACAGTGAGGATTAGAGAGTGACAGTGAGAATTAGGGAGTGACAGTGAGGATTAGGGAGAGAGTGACAGTGAGGATTAGAGAGTGACAGTGTGGATTAGAGAGTGACAGTGAGGATTAGGGAGTGACAGCGAGGATTAGGGAGAGAGTGACAGTGAGGATTAGGGAGAGAGTGACAGTGAGGATTAGTGAGTGGGAGTGAAGGTTAGGGAGAGAGTGACATTGAGGATTAAGGACTGACAGTGAGGATTAGAGAGAGTCATTGAGGATTACAGGGAGAGTGACAGTGACCATTAGAGAGACAGTGAGGATTAGGGAGTGACAGTGAGGATTAGGGAGTGACAGTGAGGATTAGAGAGAGAGTGACAGTGAGGATTAGAGAGTGACTGTGAGGATTAGAGAGTGATAGTAAGGATTAGGGAGAGAGTGACAGTGAGGATTAGAGAGAGTGAGCGAGGCTTTGAGAGTGACAGTGAGGATTAGAGAGAGTGACAGTGAGGATTAGAGAGAGAGTATCAGTGAGGATTAGAGAGAGAGTGATACTGAGGATTAGAGAGTGACAGTGAGGATTAGGGAGTGACAGTGAGGATTGGAGAGAGAGTGACAGTTAGGATTAGAGAGAGAGTGACAGTGAGGATTAGGCAGAGAGTGACATTGAGGATTAAGGACTGACAGTGAGGATTAGAGAGAGTCATTGAGGATTACAGGGAGAGTGACAGTGAGCATTAGAGAGAGACAGTGAGGATTAGGGAGTGACAGTGAGGATTAGGGAGTGACAGTGAGGATTAGAGAGTGATAGTAAGGATTAGGGAGAGAGTGACTGTGAGGATTAGAGAGAGAGAGTGAGGTTTTGAGAGTGACAGTGAGGATTAGAGAGAGTGACAGTGAGGATTAGGGAGAGAGTGACAATGAGGATTAGAGAGAGAGTAACAGTGAGGATTGGAGAGAGAGTGACACTGAGGATTAGAGAGTGACATGTGATGATTAGGGAGTGACAGTGAGGATTGGAGAGAGAGTGACAGTTAGGATTAGAGAGAGAGTGACAGTGAGGATTAGGGAGAGAGTGACAGTGAGGAAAAGAGAGGGAGTGACAGTGAGGATTAGAAAGAGGGTGACAGTGAGGATTAGGGAGAGAGTGACATTGAGGATTAGCGAGAGACAGTGAGGATTAGGGAGAGAGTGACAGTGAGGTTTAGAGAATGACAGTGAGGATTAGAGAGAGTGACAGTGAGGATTAGGGAGAGAGTGACAGTGAGGATTAGAGAGAGAGTGACAGTGAGGATTAGAGAGAGAGTGACAGTGACGATTAGAGAGAGAATGACAGTGAGGATTAGAGAGTGACCGTGAGGATAAGTGAGAGAGTGACAGTGAGGATTAGGAAGAGAGTGACAGTGAGGATTAGGGAGAGAGTGACAGTGAGGATTAGAGAGAGAGAGTGAGGATTAGGGAGAGAGTGACATTGAGGATTAGCGAGAGACAGTGAGGATTAGGTAGAGAGTGACATTGAGGATTAGAGAATGACAGTGAGGATTAGGGAGAGAGTGACAGTGAGGATTAGATAGAGAGTGACAGTGAGGATTAGAGAATGAGAGTGAGGATTAGGGAGAGAGTGACAGTGAGGATTAGATAGAGAGTGACTGTGAGGATGAGAGAGTGACAGTTAAGATTAGCGAGAGCGTGACAGTGAGGATTAGAGAGAGAGTGACATTGAGGATTGGAGAGTGACAGTGCGGATTAGAGAGAGAGTGACAGTGAGGGTTAGAGAGAGAGTGACAGTAAGGTTTAGAGTGTGACAGCGAGGATTTGGGGGCAAGTGACAGAGAGTATTAGAGAGTGACAGTGAGGATTAGAGAGGGAGTGACCGTGAGCATTAGAGAGTGACAGTGAGGATTAGAGAGCGACAGTGAGGATTAGGGAGAGAGTTATATTGAGGATTAGGGAGAGACAGTGAGAATTAGGGAGAGAGTGACCGTGAGGATTAGGGAGAGTGACAGTGAGGATTAGAGAGAGAGTGACAGTGAGGATTAGAGAGAGAGTGACAGTGAGGATTAGGGAGTGTCAGTGAGGATTAGGGAGAGAGTGTCAGTGAGGATTAGGGAGAGTGAGAGTGAGGATTAGAGAGAGTGTGACAGTGAGGATTAGGGAGAGAGAGACAGTGAGTATTAGGGAGTGACAGTGAGGATTAGGGACTGACAGTGAGGATTAGAGAGAGATTGACAGTGAGGATTAGAGAGTGACAGTGAGGATTAGGGAGTGACAGTGAGGATTAGGGAGAGAGTGACAGTGAGGATTAGAGAGTGACAGTGTGGATTAGAGAGTGACAGTGAGGATTAGGGAGTGACAGCGAGGATTAGGGAGAGAGTGACAGTGAGGATTAGGGAGAGAGTGACAGTGAGGATTAGTGAGTGGGAGTGAAGGTTAGGGAGAGAGCGACATTGAGGATTAAGGACTGACAGTGAGGATTAGAGAGAGTCATTGAGGATTACAGGGAGAGTGACAGTGACCATTAGAGAGACAGTGAGGATTAGGGAGTGACAGTGAGGATTAGGGAGTGACAGTGAGGATTAGAGAGAGAGTGACAGTGAGGATTAGAGAGTGACTGTGAGGATTAGAGAGAGATAGTAAGGATTAGAGAGAGTGAGCGAGGCTTTGAGAGTGACAGTGAGGATTAGAGAGAGTGACAGTGAGGATTAGAGAGAGAGTATCAGTGAGGATTAGAGAGAGAGTGATACTGAGGATTAGAGAGTGACAGTGAGGATTAGGGAGTGACAGTGAGGATTGGAGAGAGAGTGACAGTTAGGATTAGAGAGAGAGTGACAGTGAGGATTAGGCAGAGAGTGACAGTGAGAATTAGAGAGAGAGTGACAGTGAGGATTGGGGAGAGAGTCACAGTGAGGATTAGAGAGAGAGAGTGACACTGAGGATTAGGGAGTGAGTGACAGTGAGGATTAGAGAGTGACAGTGAGGATTAGAGAGAGAGTGACAGTGAGGATTAGAAAGTGACAGTGAGGGTTAGGGAGAGAGTGACATTGAGGATTAAGGACTGACAGTGAGGATTAGAGAGAGTCATTGAGGATTACAGGGAGAGTGACAGTGAGCATTAGAGAGAGACAGTGAGGATTAGGGAGTGACAGTGAGGATTAGGGAGTGACAGTGAGGATTAGAGAGAGATTGACACTGAGGATTAGAGAGTGACAGTGAGGATTAGAGAGTGATAGTAAGGATTAGGGAGAGAGTGACTGTGAGGATTAGAGAGAGAGAGTGAGGTTTTGAGAGTGACAGTGAGGATTAGAGAGAGTGACAGTGAGGATTAGGGAGAGAGTGACAATGAGGATTAGAGAGAGAGTAACAGTGAGGATTGGAGAGAGAGTGACACTGAGGATTAGAGAGTGACAGTGATGATTAGTGAGTGACAGTGAGGATTGGAGAGAGAGTGACAGTTAGGATTAGAGAGAGAGTGACAGTGAGGATTAGGGAGAGAGTGACAGTGAGGAAAAGAGAGGGAGTGACAGTGAGGATTAGAAAGAGGGTGACAGTGAGGATTAGGGAGAGAGTGACATTGAGGATTAGCGAGAGACAGTGAGGATTATGGAGAGAGTGACAGTGAGGTATAGAGAATGACAGTGAGGATTAGAGAGAGTGACAGTGAGGATTAGGGAGAGAGTGACAGTGAGGATTAGAGAGAGAGTGACAGTGAGGATTAGAGAGAGAGTGACAGTGACGATTAGAGAGAGAATGACAGTGAGGATTAGAGAGTGACCGTGAGGATAAGTGAGAGAGTGACAGTGAGGATTAGGAAGAGAGTGACAGTGAGGATTAGGGAGAGAGTGACAGTGAGGATTAGAGAGAGAGAGTGAGGATTAGGGAGAGAGTGACATTGAGGATTAGCGAGAGACAGTGAGGATTAGGTAGAGAGTGACATTGAGGATTAGAGAATGACAGTGAGGATTAGGGAGAGAGTGACAGTGAGGATTAGATAGAGAGTGACAGTGAGGATTAGAGAATGAGAGTGAGGATTAGGGAGAGAGTGACAGTGAGGATTAGATAGAGAGTGACTGTGAGGATGAGAGAGTGACAGTTAAGATTAGCGAGAGCGTGACAGTGAGGATTAGAGAGAGAATGACATTGAGGGTTGGAGAGTGACAGTGCGGATTCGAGAGAGAGTGACAGTGAGGGTTAGAGAGAGAGTGACAGTAAGGTTTAGAGTTTGACAGCGAGGATTTGGGGGCAAGTGACAGAGAGTATTAGAGAGTGACAGTGAGGATTAGAGAGGGAGTGACCGTGAGCATTAGAGAGTGACAGTGAGGATTAGAGAGCGACAGTGAGGATTAGGGAGAGAGTGATATTGAGGATTAGGGAGA
This sequence comes from Chiloscyllium plagiosum, assembly GCF_037043375.1. Classification (NCBI taxonomy): domain Eukaryota; kingdom Metazoa; phylum Chordata; class Chondrichthyes; order Orectolobiformes; family Hemiscylliidae; genus Chiloscyllium; species Chiloscyllium plagiosum. Next base: position 27,727,804 of record NW_028270180.1, read on the forward strand.
GACAGTGAGAATTAGGGAGAGAGTGACAGTGAGGATTAGAGAATGACAGTGAGGATTAGGGAGAGAGTGACAGTGAGGATTAGAGAGAGAGTGACAGTGAGGATTAGAGAGTGATAGTGAGGATTAGGGAGAGAGTGACAGTGAGGATTAGAGAGTGAGTGACAGTTAGCATTAGGGAGAGATTGACAGTGAGGGTTAGAGAATGACAGTGATGATTAGAGAGTGAGTGACAGTTAGCATTAGGGAGAGATTGACAGTGAGGGTTAGAGAATGACAGTGATGATTAGGGAGAGAGTGACAGTGAGGATTAGGGAGAGAGTGACAGTGAGAATTAGAGAGAGAGTGACTGTGAGGATTAGAGAGTGACAGTGAGGGTTAGGGAGAGAGTGACAGTGTGGATTAGAGCGAGTGACAGTGAGGATTAGAGAATGACAGTGAGGAATAGAGAGAGCGACAGTGAGGATTAGGGAGCGAGTGACAGTGAGGATTAGAGAGAGAGTGACAGTGAGGATTAGAGAGAGAGTGACAGTGAGGATTAGGGAGAGAGTGACAGTGAGGATTAGAGAGAGAGTGACAGTGAGGATTAGAGATACAGTGAGGATTAGGGAGTGACAGTGAGGATTAGGGAGTGACAGTGAGGATTAGAGAGAGAGTGACAGTGAGGATTAGAGAGTGACTGTGAGGATTAGAGAGTGATAGTAAGGATTAGGGAGAGAGTGACAGTGAGGATTAGAGAGAGTGAGCGAGGCTTTGAGATTGACAGTGAGGATTAGAGAGAGTGACAGTGAGGATTAGAGAGAGAGTATCAGTGAGGATTAGAGAGAGAGTGATACTGAGGATTAGAGAGTGACAGTGAGGATTAGGGAGTGACAGTGAGGATTGGAGAGAGAGTGACAGTTAGGATTAGAGAGAGAGTGACAGTGAGGATTAGGGACAGAGTGATATTGAGGATTAGGGAGAGACAGTGAGAATTAGGGAGAGAGTGACAGTGAGGATTAGAGAATGACAGTGAGGATTAGAGAGAGTGACAGTGAGGATTAGGGAGAGAGTGACAGTGAGGATTAGAGAGAGAGTGACAGTGAGGATTAGAGAGTGATAGTGAGGATTAGGGAGATAGTGACAGTGAGGATTAGAGAGAGAGTGACAGTGAGGATTAGAGAGAGAGTGACAGTGACGATTAGAGAGAGAATGACAGTGAGGATTAGAGAGTGACCGTGAGGATAAGTGAGAGAGTGACAGTGAGGATTAGGAAGAGAGTGACAGTGAGGATTAGGGAGAGAGTGACAGTGAGGATTAGAGAGAGAGAGTGAGGATTAGGGAGAGAGTGACATTGAGGATTAGCGAGAGACAGTGAGGATTAGGTAGAGAGTGACATTGAGGTTTAGAGAATGACAGTGAGGATTAGGGAGAGAGTGACAGTGAGGATTAGATAGAGAGTGACAGTGAGGATTAGAGAATGAGAGTGAGGATTAGGGAGAGAGTGACAGTGAGGATTAGATAGAGAGTGACTGTGAGGATGAGAGAGTGACAGTTAAGATTAGCGAGAGCGTGACAGTGAGGATTAGAGAGAGAATGACATTGAGGGTTGGAGAGTGACAGTGCGGATTCGAGAGACAGTGACAGTGAGGGTTGGAGAGAGAGTGACAGTAAGGTTTAGAGTGTGACAGCGAGGATTTGGGGGCAAGTGACAGAGAGTATTAGAGAGTGACAGTGAGGATTAGAGAGGGAGTGACCGTGAGCATTAGAGAGTGACAGTGAGGATTAGAGAGCGACAGTGAGGATTAGGGAGAGAGTGATATTGAGGATTAGGGAGAGACAGTGAGAATTAGGGAGAGAGTGACAGTGAGGATTAGAGAATGACAGTGAGGATTAGGGAGAGAGTGACAGTGAGGATTAGAGAGAGAGTGACAGTGAGGATTAGAGAGTGATAGTGAGGATTAGGGAGAGAGTGACAGTGAGGATTAGAGAGTGAGTGACAGTTAGCATTAGGGAGAGATTGACAGTGAGGGTTAGAGAATGACAGTGATGATTAGAGAGTGAGTGACAGTTAGCATTAGGGAGAGATTGACAGTGAGGGTTAGAGAATGACAGTGATGATTAGGGAGAGAGTGACAGTGAGGATTAGGGAGAGAGTGACAGTGAGAATTAGAGAGAGAGTGACTGTGAGGATTAGAGAGTGACAGTGAGGGTTAGGGAGAGAGTGACAGTGTGGATTAGAGCGAGTGACAGTGAGGATTAGAGAATGACAGTGAGGAATAGAGAGAGCGACAGTGAGGATTAGGGAGCGAGTGACAGTGAGGATTAGAGAGAGAGTGACAGTGAGGATTAGAGAGAGAGTGACAGTGAGGATTAGGGAGAGAGTGACAGTGAGGATTAGAGAGAGAGTGACAGTGAGGATTAGAGATACAGTGAGGATTAGGGAGTGACAGTGAGGATTAGGGAGTGACAGTGAGGATTAGAGAGAGAGTGACAGTGAGGATTAGAGAGTGACTGTGAGGATTAGAGAGTGATAGTAAGGATTAGGGAAAGAGTGACAGTGAGGATTAGAGAGAGTGAGCGAGGCTTTGAGATTGACAGTGAGGATTAGAGAGAGTGACAGTGAGGATTAGAGAGAGAGTATCAGTGAGGATTAGAGAGAGAGTGATACTGAGGATTAGAGAGTGACAGTGAGGATTAGGGAGTGACAGTGAGGATTGGAGAGAGAGTGACAGTTAGGATTAGAGAGAGAGTGACAGTGAGGATTAGGGACAGAGTGATATTGAGGATTAGGGAGAGACAGTGAGAATTAGGGAGAGAGTGACAGTGAGGATTAGAGAATGACAGTGAGGATTAGAGAGAGTGACAGTGAGGATTAGGGAGAGAGTGACAGTGAGGATTAGAGAGAGAGTGACAGTGAGGATTAGAGAGTGATAGTGAGGATTAGGGAGATAGTGACAGTGAGGATTAGAGAGTGAGTGACAGTTAGCATTAGGGAGAGATTGACAGTGAGGGTTAGAGAGAGAGTGACTGTGAGGATTAGAGAATGACAGTGAGGATTAGAGAGAGCGACAGTGAGGATGAGGGAGAGAGTGACAGTGAGGATTAGGGAGTGACAGTGAGGATTAGAGAGAGAGTGACAGTGAGGATTAGAGAGTGACAGTGAGGATTAGAGAGAGATTGACTGTGAGGATTAGAGAATGACAGTGAGGATTAGAGAGAGCGACAGTGAGGATTAGGGAGCGAGTGACAGTGTGGATTAGAGAGAGAGTGACAGTGAGGATTAGAGAGAGAGTGACAGTGAGGATTAGAGAGTGACAATGAAGATTAGAGAGAGAGTGACTGAAGACTGGAGAGTGACAGTGAGGATTAGAGAAAGAGTGACAGTTAGGATTGGAGAGAGAGTGACAGTGAGGATTAGAGAGTGACAGTGAGGATTAGAGAGAGTGACAGTGAGGATGAGGGAGAGAGTGACAGTGAGGATTAGGGAGTGACAGTGAGGATTAGAGAGAGAGTGACAGTGAGGATTAGAGAGAGAGTGACAGTGAGGATTAGAGAGAGAGTAACAGTGAGGATTAGGGAGAGAGTGACAGTGAGGATTAGAGAGAGAGTGACAGTGAGGATTAGAGAGAGAGTGAGAGTGAGGGTTAGAGAGAGAGTGACAGTGAGGTTGACAGAGAGTGACAGTGATGATTGGAGAGAGAGTGACAGTGAGGATTAGAGTGTAAGGGTCAGTGAGGAATAGAGAGAGAGTGACAGTGAGGATTAGAGAGAGAGTGACAGTGAGGATTAGAGAGTGACAATGAAGATTAGAGAAAGAGTGACTGAAGACTGGAGAGTGACAGTGAGGATTAGAGAAAGAGTGACAGTGAGGATTGGAGAGAGATTGACAGTGAGGATTAGAGAGTGACAATGACCATTTGAGAGAGAATGACTGAGGATCAGCGAGTGACAGAGATGATCAGATTGAGGGAGACTGTGAGTATTAGAGAGAGAGTGACAGTGAGGATTAGAGAGAGAGTGACTGAGGATTAGAGAGAGAGACAGTGAAATTAGAGAGTGGGTGACAGTGAGGTTTAGAGAGTAACAGTGAGGATTTGAGGCAGAGTGACAGTGAGGATTAGAGAGAGAGTAACAGTGAGGATTAGAGAGAGAGTGACAGTGAGGATTAGCGAGTGACAGTGAGGATTAGGGAGTGACAGTGAGGATTAGGGAGAGAGTGACAGTGAGGATTAGAGAGAGTGACAATGAGGATTAGATAGTGTCAGTGAGGATTAGGGAGAGAGTGACAGTGAGGATTAGGGAGTGTGACAGTGAGGATTAGAGAGAGAGTGACAGTGAGGATTAGAGAGAGAGTGACAGTGAGGATTAGGGAGTGTCAGTGAGGATTTGGGAGAGAGTGACAGTGAGGATTAGGGAGAGTGACAGTGAGGATTAGAGAGAGAGTGACGGTGAGGATTAGGGAGAGAGTGACAGTGAGGATTAGAGAGGGAGTGACACTGAGGATTAAAAAGAGGGTGACAGTAAGGATTAGGGATAGAGTGACATTGAGGATTAGCGAGAGACAGTGAGGATTAGGGAGAGAGTGACAGTGAGGATTAAAGAATGACAGTGAGGATTAGAGAGAGTGACAGTGAGGATTAGAGAGAGAGTGACAGTGAGAATTAGAGAGAGAATGACAGTGAGGATTAGAGAGAGAGTGACAGTGAGGATTCGGGAGAGAGTGACAGTGAGGATTAGAGAGAGAGTGACAGTGAGGATTAGAGAGAGAGTGAGAGTGAGGGTTAGAGAGAGAGTGACAGTGAGGTTGACAGAGAGTGACAGTGAGGATTGGAGAGAGAGTGACAGTGAGGATTAGAGTGTAAGTGTCAGTGAGGAATAGAGAGAGAGTGACAGTGAGGATTAGAGAGCGAGTGACAGTGAGGATTAGAGAGTGACAATGAAGATTAGAGAGAGAGTGACTGAGGACTGGAGATTGACAGTGAGGATTAGAGAAAGAGTGACAGTGAGGATTGGAGAGAGAGTGACAGTGAGGATAAGAGAGTGACAATGACCATTTGAGAGAGAGTGACTGAGGATTAGCGAGTGACAGTGATGATCAGATTGAGGGAGACCGTGAGTATTAGAGAGAGAGTGACAGTGAGGATTAGAGAGAGAGTGACTGAGGATTAGAGAGAGAGATAGTGAGGATTAGAGAGAGGGTGACAGTGAGGTTTAGAGAGTAACAGTGAGGATTTGAGGCAGAGTGACAGTGAGGATTTGAGAGAGAGTAACAGTGAGGATTAGAGAGAGAGTGACAGTGAGGATTAGCGAGTGACAGTGAGGATTAGGGAGTGACATTGAGGATTAGGAAGAGAGTGACAGTGAGGATTAGCGAGTGACAGTGAGGATTAGAGAGTGACAGTGAGGATTAGAGAGAGTGACAGTGAGGATTAGATAGTGTCAGTGAGGATTAGGGAGTGAGTGACAGTGAGGATTAAGGAGAGTGACAGTGAGGATTAGAGAGAGAGTGACAGTGAGGATTAGAGAGAGAGTGACAGTGAGGATTAGGGAGTGTCAGTGAGGATTAGGGAGAGAGTGACTGTGAGGATTAGGGAGAGTGACAGTGAGGATTAGAGAGAGTGTGACAGTGAGGATTAGGGAGAGAGAGACAGTGAGTATTAGGGAGTGATAGTGAGGATTAGGGAGTGACAGTGAGGATTAGAGAGAGATTGACAGTGAGGATTAGAGAGTGACAGTGAGGGTTAGGGAGTGACAGTGAGGATTAGGGAGAGATTGACAGTGAGGATTAGAGAGTGACAGTGAGGATTAGAGAGTGACAGTGAGGATTAGGGAGTGACAGTGAGGATTAGGGAGAGAGTGACAGTGAGGATTAGAGAGAGAGTGACAGTGAGGATTAGTGAGTGAGAGTGAAGGTTAGGGAGAGAGTGACATTGAGGATTAAGGACTGACAGTGAGGATTAGAGAGAGTCATTGAGGATTGCAGGGAGAGTGACAGTGAGCATTAGAGAGACAGTGAGGATTAGGGAGTGACAGTGAGGATTAGGGAGTGACAGTGAGGATTAGAGAGAGAGTGACAGTGAGGATTAGAGAGTGACAGTGAGGATTAGAGAGAGAGTATCAGTGAGGATTAGAGAGAGAGTGATACTGAGGATTAGAGAGTGACAGTGAGGATTAGGGAGTGACAGTGAGGATTGGAGAGAGAGTGACAGTCAGGATTAGAGAGAGAGTGACAGTGAGGATTAGGGAGAGAGTGATATTGAGGATTAGGGAGAGACAGTGAGAATTAGGGAGAGAGTGGCAGTGAGGTTCAGAGAGTGACAGTGAGGATTAGAGAGTGTGACAGTGAGGATTAGGGAGAGATGGACAGTGAGGATTAGAGACAGTGCGACAGTGAGGATTAGAGAGTGATAGTGAGGATTAGGGAGAGACTGACAGTGAGGATTAGAGAGTGAGTGACAGTGAGGATTAGCGAGTGACAGTGAGGATTAGGGAGTGACAGTGAGGATTAGGGAGTGACAGTGAGGATTAGGGAGAGAGTGAAAGTGAGGAATAGCGAGTGACAGTGAGGATTAGAGAGTGACAGTGAGGATTAGAGAGAGTGACAGTGAGGATTAGATAGTGTCAGTGAGGATTAGGGAGAGAGTGACAGTGAGGATTAGAGAGAGTGACAGTGAGGAGTAGAGAGAGAGTGACAGTGAGGATTAGAGAGAGAGTGACAGTGAGGATTAGGGAGTGTCAGTGAGGATTTGGGAGAGAGTGACAGTGAGGATTAGGGAGAGTGACAGTGAGGATTAGAGAGAGTGTGACAGTGAGGATTAGGGAGAGAGAGACAGTGAGTATTAGGGAGTGACAGTGAGGATTAGGGAGTGACAGTGAGGATTAGAGAGAGGTTGACAGTGAGGATTAGAGAGTGACAGTGAGGATTAGGGAGTGACAGTGAGGATTAGCGAGTGACAGTGAGGATTAGGGAGTGACAGTGAGGATTAGGGAGAGAGTGACAGTGAGGATTAGGGAGAGAGTGACAGTGAGGATTAGAGAGAGAGTGACAGTGAGGATTAGAGAGTGACAGTGAGGATTAGAGAGTGATAGTAAGGATTAGGGAGAGAGTGACAGTGAGGATTAGAGAGAGTGAGCGAGGCTTTGAGAGTGACAGTGAGGATTAGAGAGAGTGACAGTGAGGATTAGAGAGAGAGTATCAGTGAGGATTAGAGAGAGAGTGATACTGAGGATTAGAGAGTGACAGTGAGGATTAGGGAGTGACAGTGAGGATTAGAGAGTGAGTGACAGTTAGGATTAGAGAGAGAGTGACAGTGAGGATTAGGGAGAGAGTGACAGTGAGGATTAGAGAGGGAGTGACACTGAGGATTAAAAAGAGGGTGACAGTAAGGATTAGGGATAGAGTGACATTGAGGATTAGCGAGAGACAGTGATGATTAGGGAGAGAGTGACAGTGAGGATTAAAGAATGACAGTGAGGATTAGAGAGAGTGACAGTGAGGATTAGAGAGAGAGTGACAGTGAGAATTAGAGAGAGAGTGAAAGTGAGGATTAGAGAGAGAGTGACAGTGAGGATTAGGGAGAGAGTGACAGTGAGGATTAGAGAGAGAGTGACAGTGAGGATTAGAGAGAGAGTGAGAGTGAGGGTTAGAGAGAGAGTGACAGTGAGGTTGACAGAGAGTGACAGTGAGGATTGGAGAGAGAGTGACAGTGAGGATTAGAGTGTAAGTGTCAGTGAGGAATAGAGAGAGAGTGACAGTGAGGATTAGAGAGAGAGTGACAGTGAGGATTAGAGAGTGACAATGAAGATTAGAGAGAGAGTGACTGAGGACTGGAGAGTGACAGTGAGGTTTAGAGAAAGATTGACAGTGAGGATTGGGAGAGAGTGACAGTGAGGATTAGAGAGTGACAATGACCATTTGAGAGAGAGTGACTGAGGATTAGCGAGTGACAGTGATGATCAGATTGAGGGAGACCGTGAGTATTAGAGAGAGAGTGACAGTGAGGATTAGAGAGAGAGTGACTGAGGATTAGAGAGAGAGACAGTGAGGATTAGAGAGAGGGTGACAGTGAGGTTTAGAGAGTAACAGTGAGGATTTGAGGCAGAGTGACAGTGAGGATTTGAGAGAGAGTAACAGTGAGGATGAGAGAGAGAGTGACAGTGAGGATTAGCGAGTGACAGTGAGGATTAGGGAGTGACAGTGTGGATTAGGGAGAGAGTGACAGTGAGGATTAGCGAGTGACAGTGAGGATTAGAGAGTGACAGTGAGGATTAGAGAGAGTGACAGTGAGGATTAGATAGTGTCAGTGAGGATTAGGGAGAGAGTGACAGTGAGGATTAGGGAGAGTGACAGTGAGGATTAGAGAGAGAGCGACAGTGAGGATTAGGGAGAGTGACAGTGCGGATTAGAGAGAGTGTGACAGTGTGGATGAGGGAGAGAGTGACAGTGAGGATGAGTGAGTGAGAGTGAAGGTTAGGGAGAGAGAGACAGTGAGTATTAGGGAGTGACAGTGAGGATTAGAGAGAGATTGACAGTGAGGATTAGAGAGTGATAGTGAGGATTTGGGAGTGACAGTGAGGATTAGGGAGAGAGTGACAGTGAGGATTAGCGAGTGACAGTGAGGATTAGAGAGTGACAGTGAGGATTAGGGAGTGACAGCGAGGATTAGGGAGAGAGTGACAGTCAGGATTAGGGAGAGAGTGACAGTGAGGATGAGTGAGTGAGAGTGAAGGTTACGGAGAGAGTGACATTGAGGATTAAGGACTGACAGTGAGGATTAGAGAGAGTCATTGAGGGTTACAGGGAGAGTGACAGTGAGCATTAGAGAGACAGTGAGGATTAGGGAGTGACAGTGAGGATTAGGGAGAGAGTGACATTGAGGATTAGCGAGAGACTTTGAAGATTAGAGAGTAATAGTAAGGATTAGGGAGAGAGTGACAGTGAGGATTAGAGAGAGTGAGCGAGGCTTTGAGAGTGACAGTGAGGATTAGAGAGAGTGACAGTGAGGATTAGAGAGAGAGTATCAGTGAGGATTAGGGAGTGACAGTGAGGATTAGGGAGAGAGTGACAGTGAGGATTAGCGAGTGACAGTGAGGATTAGAGAGTGACAGTGAGGATTAGAGAGAGTGACAGTGAGGATTACATAGTGTCAGTGAGGATTAGGGAGAGAGTGACAGTGAGGATTAGGGAGTGACTGTGAGGATTAGAGAGTAATAGTAACGATTAGGGAGAGAGTGACAGTGAGGATTAGAGAGAGTGAGCGAGGCTTTGAGAGTGACAGTGAGGATTAGAGAGAGTGACAGTGAGGATTAGAGAGAGAGTATCAGTGAGGATTAGGGAGTGACAGTGAGGATTGGGGAGAGAGTGACAGTGAGGATTAGCGAGTGACAGTGAGGATTAGAGAGTGACAGTGAGGATTAGAGAGAGTGACAGTGAGGATTACATAGTGTCAGTGAGGATTAGGGAGAGAGTGACAGTGAGGATTAGGGAGAGTGACAGTGAGGATTAGAGAGAGAGTGACAGTGAGGATTAGGGAGTGTCAGTGAGGATTAGGGAGAGAGTGACAGTGAGGATTAGGGAGAGTGACAGTGCGGATTAGAGAGAGTGTGACAGTGAGGATTAGGGAGAGAGAGACAGTGAGTATTAGGGAGTGACAGTGAGGATTAGGGAGTGACAGTGAGGATTAGAGAGAGATTGACAGTGAGGATTAGAGAGTCATAGTGAGGATTAGGGAGTGACAGTGAAGATTAGGGAGAGAGTGACAGTGAGGATTAGAGAGTGACAGTGAGGATTAGAGAGTGACAGTGAGGATTAGGGAGTGACAGCGAGGATTAGGGAGAGAGTGACAGTGAGGATTAGGGAGAGAGTCACAGTAAGGATGAGTGAGTGAGAGTGAAGGTTAGGGAGAGAGTGACATTGAGGATTAAGGACTGACAGTGAGGATTAGAGAGAGTCATTGAGGGTTACAGGGAGAGTGACAGTGAGCATTAGAGTGACAGTGAGGATTAGGGAGTGACAGTGAGGATTAGGGAGTGACAATGAGGATTCGAGAGAGAGTGACAGTGAGGATTAGAGAGTGACTGTGAGGATTAGAGTGTAATAGTAAGGATTAGGGAGAGAGTGACAGTGCGGATTAGAGAGAGTGTGACAGTGAGGATTAGGGAGAGAGAGACAGTGAGTATTAGGGAGTGACAGTGAGGATTAGGGAGTGACAGTGAGGATTAGAGAGAGATTGACAGTGAGGATTAGAGAGTGATAGTGAGGATTTGGGAGTGACAGTGAGGATTAGGGAGAGAGTGACAGTGAGGATTGGCGAGTGACAGTGAGGATTAGAGAGTGACAGTGAGGATTAGGGAGTGACAGCGAGGATTAGGGAGAGAGTGACAGTGAGGATTAGGGAGAGAGTGACAGTGAGGATGAGTGAGTGAGAGTGAAGGTTAGGGAGAGAGTGACATTGAGGATTAAGGACTGACAGTGAGGATTAGAGAGAGTCATTGAGGGTTACAGGGAGAGTGACAGTGAGCATTAGAGAGACAGTGAGGATTAGGGAGTGACAGTGAGGATTAGGGAGTGACAATGAGGATTAGAGAGAGAGTGACAGTGAGGATTAGAGAGTGACTGTGAGGATTAGAGAGTAATAGTAAGGATTAGGGAGAGAGTGACAGTGAGGATTAGAGAGAGTGAGCGAGGCTTTGAGAGTGACAGTGAGGATTAGAGAGAGTGACAGTGAGGATTAGAGAGAGAGTATCAGTGAGGATTAGGGAGTGACAGTGAGGATTAGGGAGAGAGTGACAGTGAGGATTAGCGAGTGACAGTGAGGATTAGAGAGTGACAGTGAGGATTAGAGAGAGTGACAGTGAGGATTACATAGTGTCAGTGAGGATTAGGGAGAGAGTGACAGTGAGGATTAGGGAGAGTGACAGTGAGGATTAGAGAGAGAGTGACAGTGAGGATTAGGGAGTGTCAGTGAGGATTAGGGAGAGAGTGACAGTGAGGATTAGGGAGAGTGACAGTGCGGATTAGAGAGAGTGTGACAGTGAGGATTAGGGAGAGAGAGACAGTGAGTATTAGGGAGTGACAGTGAGGATTAGGGAGTGACAGTGAGGATTAGAGAGAGATTGACAGTGAGGATTAGAGAGTCATAGTGAGGATTAGGGAGTGACAGTGAGGACTAGGGAGAGAGTGACAGTGAGGATTAGAGAGTGACAGTGAGGATTAGAGAGTGACAGTGAGGATTAGGGAGTGACAGCGAGGATTAGGGAGAGAGTGACAGTGAGGATTATGGAGAGAGTCACAGTAAGGATGAGTGAGTGAGAGTGAAGGTTTGGGAGAGAGTTACATTGAGGATTAAGGACTGACAGTGAGGATTAGAGAGAGTCATTGAGGGTTACAGGGAGAGTGACAGTGAGCATTAGAGTGACAGTGAGGATTAGGGAGTGACAGTGAGGATTAGGGAGTGACAATGAGGATTCGAGAGAGAGTGACAGTGAGGATAAGAGAGTGACTGTGAGGATTAGAGAGTAATAGTAAGGATTAGGGAGAGAGTGACAGTGAGGATTAGAGAGAGTGAGCGAGGCTTTGAGAGTGACAGTGAGGATTAGAGAGAGTGACAGTGAGGATTAGAGAGAGAGTATCAGTGAGGATTAGAGAGAGAGTGATACTGAGGATTAGAGAGTGACAGTGAGGATTAGGGAGTGACAGTGAGGATTGGAGAGAGAGTGACAGTTAGGATTAGAGAGAGAGTGACAGTGAGGATTAGGGAGAGAGTGATATTGAGGATTAGGGAGAGACAGTGAGAATTAGGGAGAGAGTGACAGTGAGGATTAGAGAATGATAGTGAGGATTAGAGAGAGTTACAGTGAGGATTAGGGAGAGAGTGACAGTGATGATTAGAGAGAGAGTGACAGTGAGGATTAGAGAGTGATAGTGAGGATTAGGGAGAGAGTGACAGTGAGGATTAGAGAGTGAGTGACAGTTAGCATTACGGAGAGATTGACAGTGAGGGTTAGAGAATGACAGTGATGATTAGAGAGAGAGACAGTGAGGATTAGGGAGAGAGTGACAGTGAGGATTAGAGCGAGTGACAGTGAGGATTAGAGAATGACAGTGAGGATTAGAGAGAGCGACAGTGAGGATTAAGGAGCGAGTGACAGTGAGAATTGGAGAGAGAGTGACAGTGAGGATTAGAGAGAGAGTGACAGTGAGGATTAGGGAGAGAGTGACAGTGAGGATTAGAGAGAGAGTGAGAGTGAGTGTCAGAGAGAGAGTGACAGTGAGGTTGACAGAGAGTGACAGTGAGGATTGGAGAGTGAGTGACAGTGAGGATTAGAGTGTAAGTGTCAGTGAGGAATAGAGAGAGAGTGACTGTGAGGATTAGAGAGAGAGTGACAGTGAGGATTAGAGAGTGACAATGACCATTTGAGAGAGAGTGACTGAGGATTTGCGAGTGACAGTGATGATCAGATTGAGGGAGACCGTGAGTATTAGAGAGAGAGTGACAGTGAGGATTAGAGAGAGAGTGACTGAGGATTAGAGAGAGAGACAGTGAGGATTAGAGAGTGGGTGACAGTGAGGTTTAGAGAGTAACAGTGAGGATTTGAGGCAGAGTGACAGTGAGGATTTGAGAGAGAGTAACAGTGAGGATTAGAGAGAGAGTGACAGTGAGGATTAGCGAGTGACAGTGGGGATTAGGGAGTGACAGTGAGGATTAGGGAGAGAGTGACAGTGAGGATTAGCGAGTGACAGTGAGGATTAGAGAGTGACAGTGAGGATTAGAGAGAGTGACAGTGAGGATTAGATAGTGTCAGTGAGGATTAGGGAGAGAGTGACAGTGATGATTAGGGAGAGTGACAGTGAGGATTAGAGAGAGAGTGACAGTGAGGATTAGAGAGAGAGTGACAGTGAGGATTAGGGAGTGTCAGTGCGGAGTTGGGAGAGAGTGACAGTGAGGATTAGGGAGAGTGACAGTGAGGATTAGAGAGAGTGTGACAGTGAGGATTAGGGAGAGAGAGACAGTGACTATTAGGGAGTGACAGTGAGGATTAGGGAAAGAGTGACAGTGAGGATTAGAGAGTGACAGTGAGGATTAGAGAGTGACAGTGAGGATTAGGGAGTGACAGTGAGGATTAGGGAGAGAGTGACAGTGAGGATTAGGGAGAGAGTGACAGTGAGGATTAGTGAGTGAGAGTGAAGGTTAGGGAGAGAGTGACATTGAGGATTAAGGACTGACAATGAGGTTTAGAGAGAGTCATTGAGGATTACAGGGAGAGTGACAGTGAGCATTAGAGAGACAGTGAGGATTAGGGAGTGACAGTGAGGATTAGGGAGTGACAGTGAGGATTAGAGAGAGAGTGACAGTGAGGATTAGGGAGTGTCAGTGAGGATTTGGGAGAGAGTGACAGTGAGGATTAGGGAGAGTGACAGTGAGGATTAGAGAGAGTGTGACAGTGAGGATTAGGGAGAGAGAGACAGTGAGTATTAGGGAGTGACAGTGAGGATTAGGGAAAGAGTGACAGTGAGGATTAGAGAGTGACAGTGAGGATTAGAGAGTGACAGTGAGGATTAGGGAGTGACAGTGAGGATTAGGGAGAGAGTGACAGTGAGGATTAGGGAGAGAGTGACAGTGAGGATTAGTGAGTGAGAGTGAAGGTTAGGGAGAGAGTGACATTGAGGATTAAGGACTGACAGTGAGGATTAGAGAGAGTCATTGAGGATTACAGGGAGAGTGACAGTGAGCATTAGAGAGACAGTGAGGATTAGGGAGTGACAGTGAGGATTAGAGAGTGACTGTGAGGATTAGAGAGTGATCGTAAGGATTAGGCAGAGAGTGACAGTGAGGATTAGAGAGAGTGAGCGAGGCTTTGAGAGTGACAGTGAGGATTAGAGAGAGTGACAGTGAGGATTAGAGAGAGTATCAGTGAGGATTAGAGAGAGAGTGATACTGAGGATTAGAGAGTGACAGTGAGGATTAGGGAGTTCAGTGAGGATTGGAGAGAGAGTGACAGTTAGGATTAGAGAGAGAGTGACAGTGAGGATTAGGGAGAGAGTGACAGTGAGGATTAGAGAGGGAGTGACACTGAGGATTAAAAAGAGGGTGACAGTAAGGATTAGGGATAGAGTGACATTGAGGATTAGCGAGAGACAGTGAGGATTAGGGAGAGAGTGACAGTGAGGATTAAAGAATGACAGTGAGGATTAGAGAGAGTGACAGTGAGGATTGGAGAGAGAGTGACAGTGAGAATTAGAGAGAGAGTGACAGTGACAATTAGAGAGAGAATGACAGTGAGGATTAGAGAGTGACCGTGAGGATTAGTGAGAGAGAGACAGTGAGGATTAGAGAGAGAGTAACAGTGAGGATTAGAGAGAGAATGACACTGAGGATTAGAGAATGACAGTGAGGATTAGAGAGTGACAGTGAGGATTAGAGAGAGAGTGACAGTGAGGATTAGAGAGAGACAGTGAGGATTAGGGAGACAGTGACATTGAGGATTAGCAAGAGACAGTGAGGATTAGGTAGAGAGTGACAGTGAGGATTAGAGAATGACAGTGAGCATTAGAGAGAGTGACAGTGAGGATTAGGGAGAGAGTGACAGTGAGGATTAGATAGAGAGAGACAGTGAGGATTAGAGAGTGACAGTGAGGATTAGACAGAGAGTGACAGTGAGGATTAGGGATAGAGTGACAGTGAGTATTAGAGTGAGAGTGACAGTGAGGAGTAGAGAGAGATTGACATTGAGGGTAAGCGAGAGAGTGACAGTGAGTATTAGGGAGTGACAGTGAGGATTAGGGAGTGACAGTGAGGATTAGAGAGAGATTGACAGTGAGGATTAGAGAGTGACAGTGAGGATTAGGGAGTGACAGTGAGGATTAGGGAGAGAGTGACAGTGAGGATTAGAGAGTGACAGTGAGGATTAGAGAGTGACAGTGAGGAATAGGGAGTGACAGCGAGGATTAGGGAGAGAGTGAGAGTGAGGATTAGGGAGAGAGTGACAGTGAGGATTAGTGAGTGAGAGTGAAGGTTCGGGAGAGAGTGACATTGAGGATTAAGGACTGACAGTGAGGATTAGAGAGAGTCATTGAGGATTACAGGGAGAGTGACAGTGAGCATTAGAGATACAGTGACGATTAGGGAGTGACAGTGAGGATTAGGGAGTGACAGTGAGGATTAGAGAGAGAGTGACAGTGAGGATTAGAGAGTGACAGTGAGGATTAGAGAGAGTGAGCGAGGCTTTGAGATTGACAGTGAGGATTAGAGAGAGTGACAGTGAGGATTAGAGAGAGAGTATCAGTGAGGATTAGAGAGAGAGTGATACTGAGGATTAGAGAGTGACAGTGAGGATTAGGGAGTGACAGTGAGGATTGGAGAGAGAGTGACAGTTAGGATTAGAGAGAGAGTGACAGTGAGGATTAGAGAGTGATAGTGAGGATTAGGGAGAGAGTGACAGTGAGGATTAGAGAGTGAGTGACAGTTAGCATTAGGGAGAGATTGACAGTGACGGTTAGAGAATGACAGTGATGATTAGAGAGAGAGTGACAGTGAGGATTAGGGAGAGAGTGACAGTGTGGATTAGAGAGAGAGTGACTGTGAGGATTAGAGAATGACAGTGAGGATTAGAGAGAGCGACAGTGAGGATTAGGGAGCGAGTGACAGTGAGGATTAGAGAGAGAGTGACAGTGAGGATTAGTGAGAGAGTAACAGTGAGGATTAGGGAGAGAGTGACAGTGAGGATTAGAGAGAGAGTGACAGTGAGGATTAGAGAGAGAGTGAGAGTGAGGGTTAGAGAGAGAGTGACAGTGAGGTTGACAGAGAGTGACAGTGAGGATTGGAGAGAGAGTGACAGTGAGGATTAGAGTGTAAGGGTCAGTGAGGAATAGAGAGAGAGTGACAGTGAGGATTAGAGAGAGAGTGACACTGAGGATTAGAGAGTGACAATGAAGATTAGAGAGAGAGTGACTGAAGTCTGGAGAGTGACAGTGAGGATTAGAGAAAGAGTGACAGTGAGGATTGGAGAGAGAGTGACAGTGAGGATTAGAGAGTGACAATGACCATTTGAGAGAGAGTGACTGAGGATCAGCGAGTGACAGAGATGATCAGATTGAGGGAGACCGTGAGTATTAGAGAGAGAGTGACAGTGAGGATTAGAGAGAGAGTGACTGAGGATTAGAGAGAGAGACAGTGAAATTAGAGAGTGGGTGACAGTGAGATTTAGAGAGTAACAGTGAGGATTTGAGGCAGAGTGACAGTGAGGATTTGAGAGAGAGTGACAGTGAGGATTAGAGAGAGAGTGATAGTGAGGATTAGCGAGTGACAGTGAGGATTAGGGAGTGACAGTGAGGATTAGGGAGAGAGTGACAGTGAGGATTAGAGAGAGTGACAGTGAGGATTAGATAGTGTCAGTGAGGATTAGGGAGAGAGTGACAGTGAGGATTAGGGAGAGTGACAGTGAGGATTAGAGAGAGAGTGACAGTGAGGATTAGAGAGAGAGTGACAGTGAGGATTAGGGAGTGTCAGTGAGGATTTGGGAGAGAGTGACAGTGAGGATTAGGGAGAGTGACAGTGAGGATTAGAGAGAGTGTGACAGTGAGGATTAGGGAGAGAGAGACAGTGAGTATTAGGGAGTGACAGTGAGGATTAGGGAGTGTCAGTGAGGATTAGAGAGAGATTGACAGTAAGGACTAGAGAGTGACAGTGAGGATTAGGGAGTGACAGTGAGGATTAGGGAGAGAGTGACATTGAGGATTAGTGAGTGAGAGTGAAGGTTAGGGAGAGAGTGACATTGAGGATTAAGGACTGACAGTGAGGATTAGAGAGAGTCATTGAGGATTACAGGGAGAGTGACAGTGAGCATTAGAGAGACAGTGAGGATTAGGGAGTGACAGTGAGGATTAGGGAGTGACAGTGAGGATTAGAGAGAGAGTGAGAGTGAGGATTGAGAGTGACAGTGAGGATTAGGGAGTGACAGTGAGGATTAGGGAGAGAGTGACAGTGAGGATTAGAGAGAGTGACAGTGAGGATTAGATAGTGTCAGTGAGGATTAGGGAGAGAGTGACAGTGAGGATTAGATAGAGAGAGAGACAGTGAGGATTAGAGAGTGACAGTGAGGATTAGACAGAGAGTGACAGTGAGGATTAGGGATAGAGTGACAGTGAGTATTAGAGTGAGAGTGACAGTGAGGATTAGAGAGAGATTGACATTGAGGGTAAGCGAGAGAGTGACAGTGAGTATTAGGGAGTGACAGTGAGGATTAGGGAGTGACAGTGAGGATTAGAGAGAGATTGACAGTGAGGATTAGAGAGTGACAGTGAGGATTAGGGAGTGACAGTGAGGATTAGGGAGAGAGTGACAGTGAGGATTAGAGAGTGACAGTGAGGATTAGAGAGTGACAGTGAGGAATAGGGAGTGACATCGAGGATTAGGGAGAGAGTGAGAGTGAGGATTAGGGAGAGAGTGACAGTGAGGATTAGTGAGTGAGAGTGAAGGTTCGGGAGAGAGTGACATTGAGGATTAAGGACTGACAGTGAGGATTAGAGAGAGTCATTGAGGATTACAGGGAGAGTGACAGTGAGCATTAGAGATACAGTGAGGATTAGGGAGTGACAGTGAGGATTAGGGAGTGACAGTGAGGATTAGAGAGAGAGTGACAGTGAGGATTAGAGAGTGACAGTGAGGATTAGAGAGAGTGAGCGAGGCTTTGAGATTGACAGTGAGGATTAGAGAGAGTGACAGTGAGGATTAGAGAGAGAGTATCAGTGAGGATTAGAGAGAGAGTGATACTGAGGATTAGAGAGTGACAGTGAGGATTAGGGAGTGACAGTGAGGATTGGAGAGAGAGTGACAGTTAGGATTAGAGAGAGAGTGACAGTGAGGATTAGGGACAGAGTGATATTGAGGATTAGGGAGAGACAGTGAGAATTAGGGAGAGAGTGACAGTGAGGATTAGAGAATGACAGTGAGGATTAGAGAGAGTGACAGTGAGGATTAGGGAGAGAGTGACAGTGAGGATTAGAGAGAGAGTGACAGTGAGGATTAGAGAGTGATAGTGAGGATTAGGGAGATAGTGACAGTGAGGATTAGAGAGTGAGTGACAGTTAGCATTAGGGAGAGATTGACAGTGACGGTTAGAGAATGACAGTGATGATTAGAGAGAGAGTGACAGTGAGGATTAGGGAGAGAGTGACAGTGTGGATTAGAGAGAGAGTGACTGTGAGGATTAGAGAATGACAGTGAGGATTAGAGAGAGCGACAGTGAGGATTAGGGAGCGAGTGACAGTGAGGATTAGAGAGAGAGTGACAGTGAGGATTAGTGAGAGAGTAACAGTGAGGATTAGGGAGAGAGTGACAGTGAGGATTAGAGAGAGAGTGACAGTGAGGATTAGAGAGAGAGTGAGAGTGAGGGTTAGAGAGAGAGTGACAGTGAGGTTGACAGAGAGTGACAGTGAGGATTGGAGAGAGAGTGACAGTGCGGATTAGAGTGTAAGGGTCAGTGAGGAATAGAGAGAGAGTGACAGTGAGGATTAGAGAGAGAGTGACACTGAGGATTAGAGAGTGACAATGAAGATTAGAGAGAGAGTGACTGAAGTCTGGAGAGTGACAGTGAGGATTAGAGAAAGAGTGACAGTGAGGATTGGAGAGAGAGTGACAGTGAGGATTAGAGAGTGACAATGACCATTTGAGAGAGAGTGACTGAGGATCAGCGAGTGACAGAGATGATCAGATTGAGGGAGACCGTGAGTATTAGAGAGAGAGTGACAGTGAGGATTAGACAGAGAGTGACTGAGGATTAGAGAGAGAGACAGTGAAATTAGAGAGTGGGTGACAGTGAGATTTAGAGAGTAACAGTGAGGATTTGAGGCAGAGTGACAGTGAGGATTTGAGAGACAGTGACAGTGAGGATTAGAGAGAGAGTGACAGTGAGGATTAGCGAGTGACAGTGAGGATTAGGGAGTGACAGTGAGGATTAGGGAGAGAGTGACAGTGAGGATTAGAGAGAGTGACAGTGAGGATTAGATAGTGTCAGTGAGGATTAGGGAGAGAGTGACAGTGAGGATTAGGGAGAGTGACAGTGAGGATTAGAGAGAGAGTGACAGTGAGGATTAGAGAGAGAGTGACAGTGAGGATTAGGGAGTGTCAGTGAGGATTTGGTAGAGAGTGACAGTGAGGATTAGGGAGAGTGACAGTGAGGATTAGAGAGAGTGTGACAGTGAGGATTAGGGAGAGAGAGACAGTGAGTATTAGGGAGTGACAGTGAGGATTAGGGAGTGACAGTGAGGATTAGAGAGAGATTGACAGTAAGGACTAGAGAGTGACAGTGAGGATTAGGGAGTGACAGTGAGGATTAGGGAAAGAGTGACAGTGAGGATTAGAGAGTGACAGTGAGGATTAGAGAGTGACAGTGAGGATTAGGGAGTGACAGCGAGGATTAGGGAGAGAGTGACAGTGAGGATTAGGGAGAGAGTGACATTGAGGATTAGTGAGTGAGAGTGAAGGTTAGGGAGAGAGTGACATTGAGGCTTAAGGACTGACAGTGAGGATTAGAGAGAGTCATTGAGGATTACAGGGAGAGTGACAGTGAGCATTAGAGAGACAGTGAGGATTAGGGAGTGACAGTGAGGATTAGGGAGTGACAGTGAGGATTAGAGAGAGAGTGAGAGTGAGGATTGAGAGTGACTGTGAGGATTAAAGAGTGATAGTAAGGATTAGGGCGAGAGTGACAGTGAGGGTTAGAGAGAGTGAGCGAGGCTTTGAGAGTGACAGTGAGGATTAGAGAGAGTGACAGTGAGGATTAGAGAGAGAGTGACAGTGAGGATTAGAGAGAGAGTGAGAGTGAGGGTTAGAGAGAGAGTGACAGTGAGGTTGACAGAGAGTGACAGTGAGGATTGGAGAGAGAGTGACAGTGAGGATTAGAGTGTAAGGGTCAGTGAGGAATAGAGAGAGAGTGACAGTGAGGATTAGAGAGAGAGTGACACTGAGGATTAGAGAGTGACAATGAAGATTAGAGAGAGAGTGACTGAAGTCTGGAGAGTGACAGTGAGGATTAGAGAAAGAGTGACAGTGAGGATTGGAGAGAGAGTGACAGTGAGGATTAGAGAGTGACAATGACCATTTGAGAGAGAGTGACTGAGGATCAGCGAGTGACAGAGATGATCAGATTGAGGGAGACCGTGAGTATTAGAGAGAGAGTGACAGTGAGGATTAGAGAGAGAGTGACTGAGGATTAGAGAGAGAGACAGTGAAATTAGAGAGTGGGTGACAGTGAGATTTAGAGAGTAACAGTGAGGATTTGAGGCAGAGTGACAGTGAGGATTTGAGAGAGAGTGACAGTGAGGATTAGAGAGAGAGTGACAGTGAGGATTAGCGAGTGACAGTGAGGATTTGAGAGAGAGTGACAGTGAGGATTAGAGAGAGAGTGACAGTGAGGATTAGCGAGTGACAGTGAGGATTAGGGAGTGACAGTGAGCATTAGAGAGAGAGTGACAGTGAGGATTAGGGAGAGTGACAGTGAGGATTAGATAGTGTCAGTGAGGATTAGGGAGAGAGTGACAGTGAGGATTAGGGAGAGTGACAGTGAGGATTAGAGAGAGAGTGACAGTGAGGATTAGAGAGAGAGTGACAGTGAGGATTAGGGAGTGTCAGTGAGGATTTGGGAGAGAGTGACAGTGAGGATTAGGGAGAGTGACAGTGAGGATTAGAGAGAGTGTGACAGTGAGGATTAGGGAGAGAGAGACAGTGAGTATTAGGGAGTGACAGTGAGGATTAGGGAGTGACAGTGAGGATTAGAGAGAGATTGACAGTAAGGACTAGAGAGTGACAGTGAGGATTAGGGAGTGACAGTGAGGATTAGGGAAAGAGTGACAGTGAGGATTAGAGAGTGACAGTGAGGATTAGAGAGTGACAGTGAGGATTAGGGAGTGACAGCGAGGATTAGGGAGAGAGTGACAGTGAGGATTAGGGAGAGAGCGACATTGAGGATTAGTGAGTGAGAGTGAAGGTTAGGGAGAGAGTGACATTGAGGATTAAGGACTGACAGTGAGGATTAGAGAGAGTCATTGAGGATTACAGGGAGAGTGACAGTGAGCATTAGATAGACAGTGAGGATTAGGGAGTGACAGTGAGGATTAGGGAGTGACAGTGAGGATTAGAGAGAGAGTGAGAGTGAGGATTGAGAGTGACTGTGAGGATTAAAGAGTGATAGTAAGGATTAGGGCGAGAGTGACAGTGAGGGTTAGAGAGAGTGAGCGAGGCTTTGAGAGTGACAGTGAGGATTAGAGAGAGTGACAGTGAGGATTAGAGAGAGTATCAGTGAGGATTAGAGAGAGAGTGATACTGAGGATTAGAGAGTGACAGTGAGGATTAGGGAGTGACAGTGAGGATTGGAGAGAGAGTGACAGTTAGGATTAGAGAGAGAGTGACGGTGAGGATTAGGGAGAGAGTGACAGTGAGGATTAGAGAGGGAGTGACACTGAGGATTAAAAAGAGGGTGACAGTAAGGATTAGGGATAGAGTGACATTGAGGATTAGCGAGAGACAGTGAGGATTAGGGAGAGAGTGACAGTGAGGATTAACGAATGACAGTGAGGATTAGAGAGAGTGACAGTGAGGATTAGAGAGAGAGTGACAGTGAGAATTAGAGAGAGAATGACAGTGAGGATTAGAGAGAGAGTGACAGTGAGGATTAGGGAGAGAGTGACAGTGAGGATTAGAGAGAGAGTGACAGTGAGGATTAGAGAGAGAGTGAGAGTGAGGGTTAGAGAGAGAGTGACAGTGAGGTTGACAGAGAGTTACAGTGAGGATTGGAGAGAGAGTGACAGTGAGGATTAGAGTGTAAGTGTCAGTGAGGAATAGAGAGAGAGTGACTGTGAGGATTAGAGAGAGAGTGACATTGAGGATTAGAGAGTGACAATGAAGATTAGAGAGAGAGTGACTGAGGACTGGAGAGTGACAGTGAGGGTTAGAGAAAGAGTGACAGTGAGGATTGGAGAGAGAGTGACAGTGAGGATAAGAGAGTGACAATGACCATTTGAGAGAGAGTGACTGAGGATTAGCGAGTGACAGTGATGATCAGATTGAGGGAGTCCGTGAGTATTAGAGAGAGAGTGACAGTGAGGATTAGAGAGAGAGTGACTGAGGATTAGAGAGAGAGACAGTGAGGATTAGAGAGAGGGTGACAGTGAGGTTTAGAGAGTAACAGTGAGGATTAGGAAGAGAGTGACAGTGAGGATTAGCGAGTGACAGTGAGGATTAGAGAGTGACAGTGAGGATTAGAGAGAGTGACAGTGAGGATTTGAGAGAGAGTAACAGTGAGGATTAGAGAGAGAGTGACAGTGAGGATTAGGGAGTGACATTGAGGATTAGGAAGAGAGTGACAGTGAGGATTAGCGAGTGACAGTGAGGATTAGAGAGTGACAGTGAGGATTAGAGAGAGTGACAGTGAGGATTAGATAGTGTCAGTGAGGATTAGGGAGAGAGTGACTGTGAGGATTAGGGAGAGTGACAGTGAGGATTAGAGAGAGTGTGACAGTGAGGATTAGGGAGAGAGAGACAGTGAGTATTAGGGAGTGATAGTGAGGATTAGGGAGTGACAGTGAGGATTAGAGAGAGATTGACAGTGAGGATTAGAGAGTGACAGTGAGGATTAGGGAGTGACAGTGAGGATTAGGGAGAGAGTGACAGTGAGGATTAGAGAGTGACAGTGAGGAGTAGAGAGTGACAGTGAGGATTAGGGAGTGACAGCGAGGATTAGGGAGAGAGTGACAGTGAGGATTAGAGAGAGAGTGACAGTGAGGATTAGTGAGTGAGAGTGAAGGTTAGGGAGAGAGTGACATTGAGGATTAAGGACTGACAGTGAGGATTAGAGAGAGACAGTGAGGATTAGGTAGAGAGTGACAGTGAGGATTAGAGAATGACAGTGAGGATCAGAGAGAGTGACAGTGAGGATTAGGAAGAGAGTGACAGTGAGGATTAGAGAGAGAGTGACAGTCAGGATTAGAGAGTGACAGTGAGCATTAGAGAGAGAGTGACAGTGAGGATTAGGGAGTGACAGTGAGGATTAGAGAGAGAGAGAGAGTGAGGATTAGAGAGTGACAGTGAGGATTAGAGAGTGACAGTGAGGATTGGAGAGAGAGATACAGTGAGGATTAGAGAGAGACAGTGAGGATTAGGGAGAGTGTGACCGTGAGGATTAGAGAGAGAGTGACCGTGAGGATGAGAGAGTGACAGTGAGGATTAGAGAGAGAGTGACAGTGAGGATTAGGGAGACAGTGACAGTGAGGATTAGAGAGAGAGTGACAGTGAGGATTAGAGAGAGAGAGACAGTGAGGATTAGAGAGAGGCTGACAGTGACGGTTAGCGAGAGAGTGACAGTGAGGATTAGAGAGAGAGTGACAGTGAGGATTAGAGAGTGAGTGACTGTGAGGATTATAGAGAGACAGTGAGGATTAGAGAGTGACAGTGCGCATTAGAGAGAGAGTGACATTGAGGATTCGAGTGTGACAGTGAGGTTTAGAGAGTGACAGTGAGGATGAGAGGAAGAGTGACAGTGAGGATTAGAGAGTGACAGTGAGGATTAGAGAGTGACAGTGAGGATTAGGGAGAGAGTGACATTGAGGATTAAGGAGAGACAGTGAGGATTAGGGAGAGTTTGACAGTGAGGATTAGAGAATGACAGTGAGGATTAGAGAGAGTGACAGTGAGGATGAGGGAGAGAGTGACAGTGAGGATAAGGGAGAGAGTGACAGTGAGGATTAGAGAGAGAGTGACAGTGACGATTAGAGAGTGAGTGACAGTGAGGATTAGAGAGTGACCGTGAGGATTAGTGAGAGAGTGACAGTGAGGATTAGGGAGAGAGTGACAGTGAGGATTAGGGAGAGAGTGACAGTGTGGATTAGAGAGAGAGTGACAGTGAGGATTAGAGAGAGAATGACACTGAGTATTAGAGAGTGACAGTGAGGATTAGAGAGTGACATTGACGATTAGAGAGAGAGTGACAGTGAGGATTAGAGAGAGACAGTGAGGATTAGGGAGAGATAGCCATTGAGGATTAGCAAGAGACAGTGAGGATTAGGTAGAGATTGACAGTGAGGATTAGAGAATGAGAGTGAGGATTAGAGAGAGTGACAGTGAGGATTAGGGAGAGAGTGACAGTGAGGATTAGAGTGAGAGTGACAGTGAGGATTAGAGTGAGAGTGACAGTGAGGATTAGAGAATGACAGTGAGGATTAGAGAGAGTGACAGTGAGGATTAGGGAGAGAGTGACAGTGAGGATTAGATAGAGAGTGACAGTGAGGATTAGAGATTGACAGTGAGGATTAGAGAGTGACAGTGAGGATTAGGGATAGAGTGACAGTGAGGATTAGAGTGAGAGTGACAGTGAGGATTAGAGAGAGATTGACATTGAGGGTAAGCGAGAGAGTGACAGTGAGGATTAGAGAGAGAGTGACAGTGAGGATTAGGGAGTGAGTGACAGTGAGGATTAGATAGTGACAGTGAGGATTAGGGAGAGAGTGACAGTGAGGATTAGAGCGAGAGTGACAGTGAGGATTAGAGAGAGAGTGACAGTGAGGATTAGAGAGAGAGTGACATTGAGGATTAGAGAGAGAATGACAGTGAGTTTTAGGGAGTGAGTGACAGTGAGGATTAGATAGTGACAGTGAGGATTAGGGAAACAGTGACAGTGAGGATTAGAGAGAGAGTGACAGTGAGGATTAGAGAGAGAGTGACAGTGAGGATTAGAGAGAGATTGACAGTGAGGGTTAGAGAGAGAGTGACAGTGAGAATGAGAGAGAGAGTGACCGTGATAATTAGGGAGTGAGTGACAGTGAGGATGAGAGAGTGAGTGACGGTGAGGATTAGTGAGTGACAGTGAGGGTTAGGGAGAGAGTGACAGTGAGGATTAGGGAGTGACAGTGAGGATTAGGGAGAGAGAGACAGTGAGGATTAGGGAGTGACAGTGAGGATTAGCTAGTGACAATGAGGATTAGAGAGAGATTGACAGTGAGGATTAGAGAGTGACAGTGAGGATTAGAGAGTGACAGTGAGGATTAGAGAGAGAGTAACAGTGAGGATTAGAGAGAGAGTGACACTGAGGATTAGAGAGTGACAGTGAGGATTAGAGAGTGACATTGAGGATTAGAGAGAGAGTGACAATGAGGATTAGAGAGTGACAGTGAGGATTAGGGAGAGAGTGACATTGAGGATTAGCGAGAGACAGTGAGGATTAGGTAGAGAGTGAAAGTGAGGATTAGAGAATGACAGTGAGGATTAGAGAGAGTGACAGTGAGGATTAGGGAGAGAGTGACAGTGAGGATTAGAGAGAGAGTGATAGTGAGGATTAGAGAGTGACAGTGAGGAATAGAGAGAGAGTGACAGTGAGGATGAGGGAGTGACAGTGAGGATTAGCGAGAGATAGACAGTGAGGATTAGAGAGTGACAGTGAGGATTAGAGAGTGACAGTGAGGATTAGAGAGAGAGAGACAGTGAGGATTAGAGAGTAACAGTGAGGATTAGGGAGAGAGTGACCGTGAGGATTAGAGAGAGAGTGACAGTGAGGATTAGAGTGTGACAGTGAGGATTAGAGAGAGAGTGACAGTGAGGATTAGGGAGAGAGTGACAGTGAGGATTAGAGAGCAAGTGACAGTGAGGATTAGGGTGAGAGTGACAGTGAGGGTTAGAGAATGACAGTGAGGATTAGAGAGAGTGACAGTGAGGATTAGGGAGACAGTGACAGTGAGGATTAGAGAGAGAGTGACAGTGAGGATTAGAGAGAGAGTGACAGTGGGAATTGGCGAGAGATTGACAGTGACGGTTAGCGAGAGAGTGACAGTGAGGATTAGAGAGAGAGTGACATTGACGATTAGGGAGTGAGTGGCAGTGAGGATTAGAGAGTGACAGTGAGGATTTGAGAGAGAGTGACAGTGAGGATTAGAGAGAAACAGTGAGGATTTGGGAGAGAGTGACAGTGAGGATTAGAGAGTGACAGTGAAGATTAGAGAGTGACAGTGAGGATTAGAGAGAGAGTGACAGTGAGGATTAGAGAGTGACAGTGAGGATTAGGGAGAGAGTGACATTGAGGATTAGCGAGAGACAGTGAGGATTAGGTAGAGAGTGAAAGTGAGGATTAGAGAATGACAGTGAGGATTAGAGAGAGTGACAGTGAGGATTAGGGAGAGAGTGACAGTGAGGATTAGAGAGAGAGTGATAGTGAGGATTAGAGAGTGAGAGTGAGGATTAGTGAGAGAGTGACAGTGTGGATTAGAGAGTGACAGTGAGGATTAGGGAGAGAGTGACCGTGAGGATTAGAGAGAGAGTGACAGTGAGGATTAGGGAGTGACAGTGAGGATTAGCGAGAGAGAGAGACAGTGAGGATTAGAGAGTGACAGTGAGGATTAGAGAGTGACAGTGAGGATTGGAGAGAGAGAGACAGTGTGGATTAGAGAGTGACAGTGAGGATTAGGGAGAGAGTGACCGTGAGGATTAGAGAGAGAGTGACAGTGAGGATTAGGGAGTGACAGTGAGGATTAGCGAGAGAGAGAGACAGTGAGGATTAGAGAGTGACAGTGAGGATTAGAGAGTGACAGTGAGGATTGGAGAGAGAGAGACAGTGTGGATTAGAGAGTGACAGTGAGGATTAGGGAGAGAGTGACCGTGAGGATTAGAGAGAGAGTGACAGTGAGGATTAGAGAGTGACAGTGAGGATTAGAGAGAGAGTGACAGTGAGGATTAGGGAGAGAGTGACAGTGAGGATTAGAGAGAGAGTGACTGTGAGGATTAGGGAGAGAGTGACAGTGAGGGTTAGAGAATGACAGTGAGGATTAGAGAGAGTGTCAGTGAGGATTAGGGAGACAGTGACAGTGAGGATTAGAGAGAGAGTGACAGTGAGGATTAGATAGAGAGTGACAGTGAGGATTAGAGATTGACAGTGAGGATTAGAGAGTGACAGTGAGGATTAGGGATAGAGTGACAGTGAGGATTAGAGTGAGAGTGACAGTGAGGATTAGAGAGAGATTGACATTGAGGGTAAGCGAGAGAGTGACAGTGAGGATTAGAGAGAGAGTGACAGTGAGGATTAGGGAGTGAGTGACAGTGAGGATTAGATAGTGACAGTGAGGATTAGGGAAACAGTGACAGTGAGGATTAGAGAGAGAGTGACAGTGAGGATTAGAGAGAGAGTGACAGTGAGGATTAGAGAGAGATTGACAGTGAGGGTTAGAGAGAGAGTGACAGTGAGAATGAGAGAGAGTGACCGTGATAATTAGGGAGTGAGTGACAGTGAGGATGAGAGAGTGAGTGACGGTGAGGATTAGTGAGTGACAGTGAGGGTTAGGGAGAGAGTGACAGTGAGGATTATGGAGTGACAGTGAGGATTAGGGAGAGAGAGACAGTGAGGATTTGGGAGTGACAGTGAGGATTAGCTAGTGACAATGAGGATTAGAGAGAGATTGACAGTGAGGATTAGAGAGTGACAGTGAGGATTAGAGAGTGACAGTGAGGATTAGAGAGAGAGTAACAGTGAGGATTAGAGAGAGAGTGACACTGAGGATTAGAGAGTGACAGTGAGGATTAGAGAGTGACATTGAGGATTAGAGAGAGAGTGACAATGAGGATTAGAGAGTGACAGTGAGGATTAGGGAGAGAGTGACATTGAGGATTAGCGAGAGACAGTGAGGATTAGGTAGAGAGTGAAAGTGAGGATTAGAGAATGACAGTGAGGATTAGAGAGAGTGACAGTGAGGATTAGGGAGAGAGTGACAGTGAGGATTAGAGAGAGAGTGACAGTGAGGATTAGAGAGAGAGTGATAGTGAGGATTAGAGAGTGACAGTGAGGAATAGAGAGAGAGTGACAGTGAGGATTAGGGAGTGACAGTGAGGATTAGCGAGAGATAGACAGTGAGGATTAGAGAGTGACAGTGAGGATTAGAGAGTGACAGTGAGGATTAGAGAGAGAGAGACAGTGAGGATTAGAGAGTAACAGTGAGGATTAGGGAGAGAGTGACCGTGAGGATTAGAGAGAGAGTGACAGTGAGGATTAGAGAGTGACAGTGAGGATTAGAGAGAGAGTGACAGTGAGGATTAGGGAGAGAGTGACAGTGAGGATTAGAGAGCAAGTGACAGTGAGGATTAGGGTGAGAGTGACAGTGAGGGTTAGAGAATGACAGTGAGGATTAGAGAGAGTGACAGTGAGGATTAGGGAGACAGTGACAGTGAGGATTAGAGAGAGAGTGACAGTGAGGATTAGAGAGAGAGTGACAGTGGGAATTGGCGAGAGATTGACAGTGACGGTTAGCGAGAGAGTGACAGTGAGGATTAGAGAGAGAGTGACATTGACGATTAGGGAGTGAGTGGCAGTGAGGATTAGAGAGTGACAGTGAGGATTTGAGAGAGAGTGACAGTGAGGATTAGAGAGAAACAGTGAGGATTTGGGAGAGAGTGACAGTGAGGATTAGAGAGTGACAGTGAGGATTAGAGAGTGACAGTGAGGATTAGAGAGAGAGTGACAGTGAGGATTAGAGAGTGACAGTGAGGATTAGGGAGAGAGTGACATTGAGGATTAGCGAGAGACAGTGAGGATTAGGTAGAGAGTGAAAGTGAGGATTAGAGAATGACAGTGAGGATTAGAGAGAGTGACAGTGAGGATTAGGGAGAGAGTGACAGTGAGGATTAGAGAGAGAGTGATAGTGAGGATTAGAGAGTGAGAGTGAGGATTAGAGAGAGAGTTACAGTGAGGATTAGGGAGTGACAGTGAGGATTAGCGAGAGAGAGAGACAGTGAGGATTAGAGAGTGACAGTGAGGATTAGAGAGTGACAGTGAGGATTGGAGAGAGAGAGACAGTGTGGATTAGAGAGTGACAGTGAGGATTAGAGAGAGAGTGATAGTGAGGATTAGAGAGTGACAGTGAGGAATAGAGAGAGAGTGACAGTGAGGATTAGGGAGTGACAGTGAGGATTAGCGAGAGATAGACAGTGAGGATTAGAGAGTGACAGTGAGGATTAGAGAGTGACAGTGAGGATTAGAGAGAGAGAGACAGTGAGGATTAGAGAGTAACAGTGAGGATTAGGGAGAGAGTGACCGTGAGGATTAGAGAGAGTGACAGTGAGGATTAGAGAGTGACAGTGAGGATTAGAGAGAGAGTGACAGTGAGGATTAGGGAGAGAGTGACAGTGAGGATTAGAGAGCAAGTGACAGTGAGGATTAGGGTGAGAGTGACAGTGAGGGTTAGAGAATGACAGTGAGGATTAGAGAGAGTGACAGTGAGGATTAGGGAGACAGTGACAGTGAGGATTAGAGAGAGAGTGACAGTGAGGATTAGAGAGAGAGTGACAGTGGGAATTGGCGAGAGATTGACAGTGACGGTTAGCGAGAGAGTGACAGTGAGGATTAGAGAGAGAGTGACATTGACGATTAGGGAGTGAGTGGCAGTGAGGATTAGAGAGTGACAGTGAGGATTTGAGAGAGAGTGACAGTGAGGATTAGAGAGAAACAGTGAGGATTTGGGAGAGAGTGACAGTGAGGATTAGAGAGTGACAGTGAGGATTAGAGAGTGACAGTGAGGATTAGAGAGAGAGTGACAGTGAGGATTAGAGAGTGACAGTGAGGATTAGGGAGAGAGTGACATTGAGGATTAGCGAGAGACAGTGAGGATTAGGTAGAGAGTGAAAGTGAGGATTAGAGAATGACAGTGAGGATTAGAGAGAGTGACAGTGAGGATTAGGGAGAGAGTGACAGTGAGGATTAGAGAGAGAGTGATAGTGAGGATTAGAGAGTGAGAGTGAGGATTAGAGAGAGAGTTACAGTGAGGATTAGGGAGTGACAGTGAGGATTAGCGAGAGAGAGAGACAGTGAGGATTAGAGAGTGACAGTGAGGATTAGAGAGTGACAGTGAGGATTGGAGAGAGAGAGACAGTGTGGATTAGAGAGTGACAGTGAGGATTAGGGAGAGAGTGACCGTGAGGATTAGAGAGAGAGTGACAGTGAGGATTAGAGAGTGACAGTGAGGATTAGAGAGAGAGTGACAGTGAGGATTAGGGAGAGAGTGACAGTGAGGATTAGAGAGAGAGTGACTGTGAGGATTAGGGAGAGAGTGACAGTGAGGATTAGAGAATGACAGTGAGGATTAGAGAGAGTGTCAGTGAGGATTAGGGAGACAGTGACAGTGAGGATTAGAGAGAGAGTGACAGTGAGGATTAGAGAGAGAGTGACAGTGAGGATTAGAGTGGGATTGACAGTGACGGTTAGCGAGAGAGTGACAGTGAGGATTAGAGAGAGAGTGACATTGAGGATTAGGGAGTGAGTGACAGTGAGGATTAGAGAGTGAGTGACTGTGAGGATTATTGAGAGACAGTGAGGATTAGAGAGTGACAGTGAGGATTAGGGAGAGAGTGACAGTGAGGACTAGAGAGAGAGTATCAGTGAGGATTAGAGAGCGAATGACACTGAGGATTAGAGAGTGACAGTGAGGATTAGAGAGTGACAGTGAGGATTAGAGAGAGAGTGACAGTGAGGATTAGAGAGAGACAGTGAGGATTAGGGAGAGAGTGACAGTGAGGATTAGGTAGAGAGTGACAGTGAGGATTAGGGAGACAGTGTCAGTGAGGATTAGAGAGAGAGTGACAGTGAGGATTAGAGAGACAGTGACAGTGAGGATTAGACAGAGATTGACAGTGAGGATTAGGGAGAGAGTGACAGTGAGGATTAGAGAATGACAGTGAGGATTAGAGAGAGTGACAGTGTGGATTAGGGAGAGAGTGACAATGAGGATTAGAGAGAGAGAGTGACAGTGAGGATTAGAGAGTGACAGTGAGGATTAGGGAGAGAGTAACAGTGAGGATTAGAAAGAGAGTGACAGTGAGGATTAGAGAGAGTGACAGTGAGGATTAGAGAGAGATTGACAGTGAGGATTAGAGACTGAGTGACAGTGAAGATTAGAGAGAGATTGACAGTGAGTGTTGGAGAGAGAGTGACAGTGAGGATTAGAGAGAGAGTGACAGTGAGGATTAGGGAGTGAGTGACAGGGAGGATTAGAGAGTGAGTGACAGTGAGTATTAGTGAGAGACAGTGAGGGTTAGGGAGAGAGTGACAGTGAGGATTAGGGAGTGACAGTGAGGAATAGGGAGAGAGTGACAGTGAGGATTAGACAGTGACAGTGAGGATTAGGAAGTGACAGTGAGGATTAGGGAGGGAGTGACAGTGAGGATTAGGGAGAGAGTGACAGTGAGGATTAGTGAGTGACAGTGAGGGTTATGGAGAGTTTGACATTGAGGATTAAGGACTGACAGTGAGGATTAGAGAGAGTCATTGAGGATTACAGGGAGAGTGACAGTGGGCATTAGAGAGAGACAGTGAGGATTAGGGAGTGACAGTGAGGATTAGGGAGTGAAAGTGAGGATTAGAGAGAGAGTGACAGTGAGATTAGAGAGTGACACGGAGGATTAGAGAGTGATAGTAAGAATTAGGGGGTCAGTGAGGATTAGAGAGAGGGTGACACTGAGAATTAGAGAGTGACAGTGAGGATTAGGGAGTGTCAGTGGGGATTGGAGTGAGAGTGACAGTTAGGATTAGAGAGATAGTGAGAGTGAGGATTGGAGAGAGAGTGACATTGTGGATTAGCGAGAGACAGTGAGGATTAGGGAGAGAGTGACAGTGAGGATTAGAGAATGACAGTGAGGATTAGAGAGAGTGACAGAGAGGATTAGAGAGAGAGTGACAGTGAGGATGAGAGAGAGAGCGACAGTGAGTATTAGAGAGAGAATGACAGTGAGAATTAGAGAGTGACCGTGAGTATTAGGGAGAGAGTGGCAGTGAGGATTAGGGAGTGACCGTGAGGATTAGGGAGAGAGTGGCAGTGAGGATTAGGGAGTGACAGTGTGGATTAGAGAGTGACAGTGAGAATTAGAGAGAGAGTGACAGTGAGGTTTAGAGAGAAACAGTGAGGATTAGGGAGAGAGTGACAGTGAGGTTTAGAGAGTGACAGTGAGGATTAGAGAGTGACAGTGAGGATTCGAGAGAGAGTGACAGTGAGGATTAGTGAGTGACAGTGAGGATTAGGGAGAGAGTGACACTGAGGAATAGCGAGAGACAGTGAGGATTAGGGAGAGAGTGACAGTGAGGATTAGAGAGAGTGACAGTGAGGATTAGAGAATGACAGTGAGGATTAGAGAGAGTGACAGTGTGGATTAGGGAGAGAGTTACAATGAGGATTAGAGAGAGAGTGACAGTGAGGATTAGAGAGTGACAGTGAGGATTAGGGGGAAAGTGACAGTGAGGATTAGAGAGAGAGTGACAGTGAGGATTAGGGAGAGAGTGACAGTGAGGATTAGAGAGAGAGAGACAGTGAGGATTAGAGAGAGATTGAAAGTGAGGGTTAGAGAGAGAGTAACAGTGAGGATTAGAGAGAGAGTGACAGTGAGGATTAGGGAGTGAGTGACAGTGAGGATTAGAGATTGAGTGACAGTGAGGATTAGTGAGTGACAGTGAGGGTTAGGGAGAGAGTGACAGTGAGGATTAGGGTGTGAGAGTGAGGATTAGGGAGAGAGTGACAGTGAGGATTAGAGAGAGTCAGTGAGGATTAGGGAGTGACAGTGAGGATTAGGGAGAGAGTGACAGTGAGGATTAGGGAGACAGTGACAGTGAGGATTAGTGAGTGACAGTGAGGGTTAGGGAGAGAGTGACATTGAGGATTAAGGACTGACAGTGTGGATTAGAGAGAGTCATTGAGGATTACAGAGAGAGTGTCAGTGGGCATTAGAGAGCGGCAGTGTGGATTAGAGAGTGATAGTAAGAATTAGGGAGAGAGTGACAGTGAGGATTAGAGAGAGAGAGAGCGAGGATTTGAGAGTGACAGTGAGGATTAGAGTGAGTGACAGTGAGGATTAGGGTGAGAGTGACAGTGAGGATTAGAGAGAGAGTAACAGTGAGGACTAGAGAGAGAGTGACACTGAGAATTAGAGAGTGACAGTGAGGATTGGAGAAAGAGTGACAGTTAGGATTAAAGAGATAGTGACAGTGAGGATTAGGGAGAGAGTGACATTGAGGATTAGCGAGAGACAGTGGGGATTAGGGAGAGAGTGACAGTTATGATTAGAGAATGACAGTGAGGATTAGAGAGAGTGACAGTGAGGATTAGAGAGAGAGTGACAGTGAGTATTAGAGAGAGAATGACCGTGAGGATTAGGGAGAGAGTGGCAGTGAGGATTAGGCAGTGACAGTGTGGATTAGAGAATGACAGTGAGGATTCGGGAGAGAGTGACAGTGAGGATTAGAGAGTGACAGTGTGGATTAGAGAGAGAGTGGCTGTGAGGTTTAGGGAGAGACAGTGAGGATTAGAGATTGACAGTGAGGATTAGAGAGAGAGTGACAGTGAGGATTAGTGAGTGACAGTGATGATTAGGGAGAGAGTGACATTGAGGATTAGCGAGTGACAGTGAGGATTAGGGAGAGAGTGACAGTGAGGATTAGAGAATGACAGTGAGGATTAGAGAGAGTGACAGTGAGGATTAGGGAGAGAGTGACAATGAGGATTAGAGAGAGAGTAACAGTGAGGATTAGAGAGTGACAGTGAGGATTAGAGAGTGAGTGACTGTGAGGATTAGAGAGTGACAGTGAGGATTAGGGTGAGAGTGACAGATAGGATTAGAGAGAGAGTAACAGTGAGGATTAGAGAGAGAGACACTGAGGATTAGAGAGAGAATGACAGTGAGGATTAGAGAGTGACAGTGAGGATTAGGGAGAGAGTGGCAGTGAGGATTAGCGAGTGACAGTGTGGATTAGAGAGTGACAGTGAGGATTAGGGAGAGAGTGACAGTGAGGATTAGAGAGTGACAGTGAGGATTAGGGAGAGACAGTGAAGATTAGAGATTGACAGTGAGGATTAGGGAGAGAGTGACAGTGAGGATTAGAGAGAGAGTGACAGTGAGGTTTAGAGAGAAACAGTGAAGATTAGGGAGAGAGTGACAGTGAGGTTTAGAGAGTGACAGTGAGGATTAGAGAGTGACAGTGAGGATTCGAGAGAGAGTGACAGTGAGGACTAGTGAGTGACAGTGAGGATTAGGGAGAGAGTGAAACAGAGGAATAGCGAGAGACAGTGAGGATTAGGGAGAGAGTGACAGTGAGGATTAGGGAGAGAGTTACATTGAAGGGGTGGAGAATGACAGTGAGGATTAGAGAGAGAGTGACAGTGAGGTTTAGAGAGAGAGTGACAGTGAGGAATAGAGAGAGAGTGACAGTGAGGATTAGAGAGAGATAGACAGTGAGGGTTAGAGAGAGAGTAACAGTAAGGATTAGAGAGAGAGTGCCAGTGAGGATTAGGGAGTGAGTGACAGTGAGGATTAGAGAGAGAGAGAGCGAGGATTTGAGAGTGACAGTGAGGATTAGAGTGAGTGACAGTGAGGATTAGGGTGAGAGTGACAGTGAGGATTAGAGAGAGAGTAACAGTGAGGACTAGAGAGAGAGTGACACTGAGAATTAGAGAGTGACAGTGAGGATTGGAGAGAGAGTGACAGTTAGGATTAAAGAGATAGTGACAGTGAGGATTAGGGAGAGAGTGAC
Organism: Chiloscyllium plagiosum; assembly: GCF_037043375.1. NCBI lineage: Eukaryota > Metazoa > Chordata > Chondrichthyes > Orectolobiformes > Hemiscylliidae > Chiloscyllium > Chiloscyllium plagiosum. The sequence goes on from NW_028270180.1 coordinate 27,762,316, forward strand.
ATTGAGGATTAGCGAGAGACAGTGGGGATTAGGGAGAGAGTGACAGTTATGATTAGAGAATGACAGTGAGGATTAGAGAGAGTGACAGTGAGGATTAGAGAGAGAGTGACAGTGAGTATTAGAGAGAGAATGACCGTGAGGATTAGGGAGAGAGTGGCAGTGAGGATTAGGCAGTGACAGTGTGAATTAGAGAATGACAGTGAGGATTCGGGAGAGAGTGACAGTGAGGATTAGAGAGTGACAGTGTGGATTAGAGAGAGAGTGGCTGTGAGGTTTAGGGAGAGACAGTGAGGATTAGAGATTGACAGTGAGGATTAGAGAGAGAGTGACAGTGAGGATTAGTGAGTGACAGTGATGATTAGGGAGAGAGTGACATTGAGGATTAGCGAGTGACAGTGAGGATTAGGGAGAGAGTGACAGTGAGGATTAGAGAATGACAGTGAGGATTAGAGAGAGTGACAGTGAGGATTAGGGAGAGAGTGACAATGAGGATTAGAGAGAGAGTAACAGTGAGGATTAGAGAGTGACAGTGAGGATTAGAGAGTGAGTGACTGTGAGGATTAGAGAGTGACAGTGAGGATTAGGGTGAGAGTGACAGATAGGATTAGAGAGAGAGTAACAGTGAGGATTAGAGAGAGAGACACTGAGGATTAGAGAGAGAATGACAGTGAGGATTAGAGAGTGACAGTGAGGATTAGGGAGAGAGTGGCAGTGAGGATTAGCGAGTGACAGTGTGGATTAGAGAGTGACAGTGAGGATTAGGGAGAGAGTGACAGTGAGGATTAGAGAGTGACAGTGAGGATTAGAGAGAGAGTGACAGTGAGGATTAGGGAGAGACAGTGAAGATTAGAGATTGACAGTGAGGATTAGGGAGAGAGTGACAGTGAGGATTAGAGAGAGAGTGACAGTGAGGTTTAGAGAGAAACAGTGAAGATTAGGGAGAGAGTGACAGTGAGGTTTAGAGAGTGACAGTGAGGATTAGAGAGTGACAGTGAGGATTCGAGAGAGAGTGACAGTGAGGACTAGTGAGTGACAGTGAGGATTAGGGAGAGAGTGAAACAGAGGAATAGCGAGAGACAGTGAGGATTAGGGAGAGAGTGACAGTGAGGATTAGGGAGAGAGTTACATTGAAGGGGTGGAGAATGACAGTGAGGATTAGAGAGAGAGTGACAGTGAGGTTTAGAGAGAGAGTGACAGTGAGGAATAGAGAGAGAGTGACAGTGAGGATTAGAGAGAGATAGACAGTGAGGGTTAGAGAGAGAGTAACAGTAAGGATTAGAGAGAGAGTGCCAGTGAGGATTAGGGAGTGAGTGACAGTGAGGATTAGAGATTGAGTGACAGTGAGGATTAGTGAGTGACAGTGAGGGTTAGGGAGAGAGTGACAGTGAGGATTAGGGAGCGACAGTGAGGATTAGGGAGAGAGTGACAGTGAGGATTAGAGAGTGACAGTGAGGATTAGGGAGTGACAGTGAGGATTAGGGAGAGAGTGACAGTGAGGATTCGGGAGAGAGTGACAGTGAGGATTAGTGAGTGACAGTGAGGGTTAGGGAGAGAGTGACAGTGAGGATTAGAGAGAGATTGACACTGAGGATTAGAGAGTGACATTGAGGATTAAGGACTGCCAGTGAGGATTAGAGAGAGTCATTGAGGATTACAGGGAGAGTAACAGTGGGCATTAGAGAGCGACAGTGAGGATTAGAGAGTGATAGTAAGAATTAGGGAGAGTGTGACAGTGAGGATTAGAGAGAGAGACCGAGGATTTGAGAGTGACAGTGAGGATTAGAGTGAGTGACTGTGAGGATTAGGGTGAGAGTGACAGTGAGGATTAGAGAGAGAGTAACAGTGAGGATTAGAGAGAGAGAGACACTGAGGATTAGAGAGAGAATGACAGTGAGGATTAGAGAGTGACAGTGAGGATTAGGGAGAGAGTGGCAGTGAGGATTAGCGAGTGACAGTGTGGATTAGAGAGTGACAGTGAGGATTAGGGAGAGAGTGACAGTGAGGATTAGAGAGTGACAGTGAGGATTAGAGAGAGAGTGACAGTGAGGATTAGGGAGAGAGTGACAGTGAAGGGGTGGAGAATGACAGTGAGGATTAGAGAGAGAGTGACAGTGAGGTTTAGAGTGAGAGTGACAGTGAGGAATAGAGAGAGAGTGACAGTGAGGATTAGAGAGAGATTGACAGTGAGGGTTAGAGAGAGAGTAACAGTGAGGATTAGAGAAAGAGTGACAGTGAGGATTAGTGAGTGACAGTGAGGGTTAGGGAGAGAGTGACAGTGAGGTTTAGGGAGTGACAGTGAGGATTAGGGAGAGAGTGACAGTGAGGATTAGAGAGTGTCAGTGAGGATTAGGGAGTGACAGTGAGGATTAGGGAGAGAGTGACAGTGAGGATTAGGGAGACAGTGACAGTGAGGATTAGTGAGTGACAGTGAGGGTTAGGGAGAGAGTGACATTGAGGATTAAGGACTGACAGTGAGGATTAGAGAGAGTCATTGAGGATTACAGGGGGAGTGGCAGTGGGCATTAGAGAGCGACAGTGAAGATTAGAGAGTGATAGTAAGAATTAGGGAGAGTGTGACAGTGAGGATTAGAGAGAGAGAGCGAGGATTTGAGAGTGACAGTGAGGATTAGAGTGAGTGACAGTGAGGATTAGGGTGAGAGTGACAGATAGGATTAGAGAGAGAGTAACAGTGAGGATTAGAGAGAGAAACACTGAGGATTAGAGAGAGAATGACAGTGAGGATTAGAGAGTGACAGTGAGGATTAGGGAGAGAGTGGCAGTGAGGATTAGCGAGTGACAGTGTGGATTAGAGAGTGACAGTGAGGATTAGGGAGAGAGTGACAGTGAGGATTAGAGAGTGACAGTGAGGATTAGAGAGAGAGTGACAGTGAGGATTAGGGAGAGACAGTGAAGATTAGAGATTGACAGTGAGGATTAGGGAGAGAGTGACAGTGAGGATTAGAGAGAGAGTGACAGTGAGGTTTAGAGAGAAACAGTGAAGATTAGGGAGAGAGTGACAGTGAGGTTTTGAGAGTGACAGTGAGGATTAGAGAGTGACAGTGAGGATTCGAGAGAGAGTGACAGTGAGGACTAGTGTGTGACAGTGAGGATTAGGGAGAGAGTGACACTGAGGAATAGCGAGAGACAGTGAGGATTAGGGAGAGAGTGACAGTGAGGATTAGAGAGAGTGACAGTGAGGATTAGAGAATGACAGTGAGGATTAGAGAGAGTGACAGTGTGGATTAGGGAGAGAGTTACAAGGAGGATTAGAGAGAGAGTGACAGTGAGGATTAGAGAGTGACAGTGAGGATTAGGGAAAGAGTGACAGTGAGGATTAGAGAGAGAGTGACAGTGAGGATTAGGGAGAGAGTGACAGTGAGGATTAGAGAGAGATTGACAGTGAGGGTTAGAGAGAGAGTAACATTGAGGATTAGAGAGAGAGTGACAGTGAGGATTAGGGAGTGAGTGACAGTGAGGATTAGAGATTGAGTGACAGTGAGGATTAGTGAGTGACAGTGAGGGTTAGGGAGAGAGTGACAGTGAGGATTAGGGAGTGAGAGTGAGGATTAGGGAGAGAGTGACAGTGAGGATGAGAGCGAGTCAGTGAGGATTAGGGAGTGACAGTGAGGATTAGGGAGAGAGTGACAGTGAGGATTAGGGAGACAGTGACAGTGAGGATTAGTGAGTGACAGTAAGGGTTAGGGAGAGAGTGACAGTGAGGATTAGAGAGTGACAGTGAGGATTAGAGAGAGAGTGACAGTGAGGATTAGGGAGAGACAGTGAAGATTAGAGATTGACAGTGAGGATTAGGGAGAGAGTGACAGTGAGGATTAGAGAGAGAGTGGCAGTGAGGTTTAGAGAGAAACAGTGAGGATTAGGGAGAGAGTGACAGTGAGGTTTGGAGAGTGACAGTGAGGATTAGAGAGTGACAGTGAGGATTCGAGAGAGAGTGACAGTGAGGATTAGAGAGAGATTGACAGTGAGGGTTAGAGAGAGAGTAACAGTGAGGATTAGAGAGAGAGTGACAGTGAGGATTAGGGAGTGAGTGACAGTGAAGATTAGAGATTGAGTGACAGTGAGGATTAGTGAGTGACAGTGAGGGTTAGGGAGAGAGTGACAGTGAGGATTAGGGACTGACAGTGAGGATTAGGGAGAGAGTGACAGTGAGGATTAGAGAGTGTCAGTGAGGATTAGTGAGTGACAGTGAGGGTTAGGGAGAGAGTGACATTGAGGATTAAGGACTGACAGTGAGGATTAGAGAGAGTGACAGTGAGGATTAGAGAGAGAGTGACAGTGAGGATTAGAGAGAGAATGACAGTGAGGATTAGAGAGTGACCGTGAGGATTAGGGAGAGAGTGGCAGTGAGGATTAGGGAGTGACAGTGTGGATTAGAGAGTGACAGTTAGGATTATTGAGAGAGTGACAGTGAGGATTAGAGAGAGAGTGACAGTGAGGATTAGGGAGAGACGGTGAGGATTAGGGATTGACAGTGAGGATTAGGGAGAGAGTGAAAGTGAGGATTAGAGAGAGAGTGACAGTGCGGATTAGAGAGAAACAGTGAGGATTAGGGAGAGAGTGACAGTGAGGATTAGAGAGTGACAGTGAGGATTAGAGAGTGACAGTGAGGATTAGAGAGAGAGTGACAGTGAGGATTAGAGAGTGACAGTGAGGATTAGAGAGAGAGTGACAGTGAGGATTAGTGAGTGACAGTGAGGATTAGGGAGAGAGTGACACTGAGGAATAGCGAGAGACTGTGAGGATTAGGGCGAGAGTGACAGTGAGGATTAGAGAATGACAGTGAGGATTAGAGAGAGTGACAGTGTGGATTAGGGAGAGAGTGACAATGAGGATTAGAGAGAGAGAGTGACAGTGAGGATTAGAGAATGACAGTGAGGATTAGGGAGAGAGTGACAGTGAGGATTAGAAAGAGAGTGACAGTGAGGATTAGAGAGAGTGACAGTGAGGATTAGAGAGAGATTGACAGTGAGGATTAGAGACAGAGTGACAGTGAAGATTAGAGAGAGATTGACAGTGAGTGTTGGAGAGAGAGTGACAGTGAGGATTAGAGAGAGAGTGACAGTGAGGATTAGGGAGTGAGTGACAGGGAGGATTAGAGAGTGAGTGACAGTGAGTATTAGTGAGAGACAGTGAGGGTTAGGGAGAGAGTGACAGTGAGGATTAGGGAGTGACAGTGAGGAATAGGGAGAGAGTGACAGTGAGGATTAGACAGTGACAGTGAGGATTAGGAAGTGACAGTGAGGCTTAGGGAGGGAGTGACAGTGAGGATTAGGGAGAGAGTGACAGTGAGGATTAGTGAGTGACAGTGAGGGTTATGGAGAGAGTGACATTGAGGATTAAGGACTGACAGTGAGGATTAGAGAGAGTCATTGAGGATTACAGGGAGAGTGACAGTGGGCATTAGAGAGAGACAGTGAGGATTAGGGAGTGACAGTGAGGATTAGGGAGTGAAAGTGAGGATTAGAGAGAGAGTGACAGTGAGATTAGAGAGTGACACGGAGGATTAGAGAGTGATAGTAAGAATTAGGGGGTCAGTGAGGATTAGAGAGAGGGTGACACTGAGAATTAGAGAGTGACAGTGAGGATTAGGGAGTGACAGTGGGGATTGGAGTGAGAGTGACAGTTAGGATTAGAGAGATAGTGAGAGTGAGGATTGGAGAGAGAGTGACATTGTGGATTAGCGAGAGACAGTGAGGATTAGGGAGAGAGTGACAGTGAGGATTAGAGAATGACAGTGAGGATTAGAGAGAGTGACAGAGAGGATTAGAGAGAGAGTGACAGTGAGGATTAGAGAGAGAGAGACAGTGAGTATTAGAGAGAGATTGACAGTGAGAATTAGAGAGTGACCGTGAGTATTAGGGAGAGAGTGGCAGTGAGGATTAGGGAGTGACCGTGAGGATTAGGGAGAGAGTGGCAGTGAGGATTAGGGAGTGACAGTGTGGATTAGAGAGTGACAGTGAGAATTAGAGAGAGAGTGACAGTGAGGTTTAGAGAGAAACAGTGAGGATTAGGGAGAGAGTGACAGTGAGGTTTAGAGAGTGACAGTGAGGATTAGAGAGTGACAGTGAGGATTCGAGAGAGAGTGACAGTGAGGATTAGTGAGTGACAGTGAATATTAGGGAGAGAGTGACACTGAGGAATAGCGAGAGACAGTGAGGATTAGGGAGAGAGTGACAGTGAGGATTAGAGAGAGTGACAGTGAGGATTAGAGAATGACAGTGAGGATTAGAGAGAGTGACAGTGTGGATTAGGGAGGGAGTTACAATGAGGATTAGAGAGAGAGTGACAGTGAGGATTAGGGAGAGACAGTGAGGATTAGGGATTGACAGTGAGGATTAGAGAGAGAGTGACAGTGAGGATTAGGGAGAGAGTGACAGTGCGGATTAGAGAGAAACAGTGAGGATTAGGGAGAGAGTGACAGTGAGGATTAGAGAGTGACAGTGAGGATTAGAGAGTGACAGTGAGGATTAGAGAGAGAGTGACAGTGAGGATTAGAGAGTGACAGCGAGGATTAGAGAGAGAGTGACAGTGAGGATTAGTGAGTGACAGTGAGGATTAGGGAGAGAGTGACACTGAGGAATAGCGAGAGACTGTGAGGATTAGGGAGAGAGTGACAGTGAGGATTAGAGAATGACAGTGAGGATTAGAGAGAGTGACAGTGTGGATTAGGGAGAGAGTGACAATGAGGATTAGAGAGAGAGAGTGACAGTGAGGATTAGAGAATGACAGTGAGGATTAGGGAGAGAGTGACAGTGAGGATTAGAAAGAGAGTGACAGTGAGGATTAGAGAGAGTGACAGTGAGGATTAGAGAGAGATTGACAGTGAGGATTAGAGACAGAGTGACAGTGAAGATTAGAGAGAGATTGACAGTGAGTGTTGGAGAGAGAGTGACAGTGAGGATTAGAGAGAGAGTGACAGTGAGGATTAGGGAGTGAGTGACAGGGAGGATTAGAGAGTGAGTGACAGTGAGTATTAGTGAGAGACAGTGAGGGTTAGGGAGAGAGTGACAGTGAGGATTAGGGAGTGACAGTGAGGAATAGGGAGAGAGTGACAGTGAGGATTAGACAGTGACAGTGAGGATTAGGAAGTGACAGTGAGGCTTAGTAAGGGAGTGACAGTGAGGATTAGGGAGAGAGTGACAGTGAGGATTAGTGAGTGACAGTGAGGGTTATGGAGAGAGTGACATTGAGGATTAAGGACTGACAGTGAGGATTAGAGAGAGTCATTGAGGATTACAGGGAGAGTGACAGTGGGCATTAGAGAGAGACAGTGAGGATTAGGGAGTGACAGTGAGGATTAGGGAGTGAAAGTGAGGATTAGAGAGAGAGTGACAGTGAGATTAGAGAGTGACACGGAGGATTAGAGAGTGATAGTAAGAATTAGGGGGTCAGTGAGGATTAGAGAGAGGGTGACACTGAGAATTAGAGAGTGACAGTGAGGATTAGGGAGTGACAGTGGGGATTGGAGTGAGAGTGACAGTTAGGATTAGAGAGATAGTGAGAGTGAGGATTGGAGAGAGAGTGACATTGTGGATTAGCGAGAGACAGTGAGGATTAGGGAGAGAGTGACAGTGAGGATTAGAGAATGACAGTGAGGATTAGAGAGAGTGACAGAGAGGATTAGAGAGAGAGTGACAGTGAGGATTAGAGAGAGAGAGACAGTGAGTATTAGAGAGAGATTGACAGTGAGAATTAGAGAGTGACCGTGAGTATTAGGGAGAGAGTGGCAGTGAGGATTAGGGAGTGACCGTGAGGATTAGGGAGAGAGTGGCAGTGAGGATTAGGGAGTGACAGTGTGGATTAGAGAGTGACAGTGAGAATTAGAGAGAGAGTGACAGTGAGGTTTAGAGAGAAACAGTGAGGATTAGGGAGAGAGTGACAGTGAGGTTTAGAGAGTGACAGTGAGGATTAGAGAGTGACAGTGAGGATTCGAGAGAGAGTGACAGTGAGGATTCGTGAGTGACAGTGAGGATTAGGGAGAGAGTGACACTGAGGAATAGCGAGAGACAGTGAGGATTAGGGAGAGAGTGACAGTGAGGATTAGAGAGAGTGACAGTGAGGATTAGAGAATGACAGTGAGGATTAGAGAGAGTGACAGTGTGGATTAGGGAGAGAGTTACAATGAGGATTAGAGAGAGAGTGACAGTGAGGATTAGAGAGTGACAGTGAGGATTAGGGAAAGAGTGACAGTGAGGATTAGAGAGAGAGTGACAGTGAGGATTAGGGAGAGAGTGACAGTGAGGATTAGAGAGAGAGTGACAGTGAGGATTAGAGAGAGATTGACAGTGAGGGTTAGAGAGAGAGTAACAGTGAGGATTAGAGAGAGAGTGACAGTGAGGATTAGGGAGTGAGTGACAGTGAGGATTAGAGATTGAGTGGCAGTGAGGATTAGTGAGTGACAGTGAGGGTTAGGGAGAGAGTGACAGTGAGGATTAGGGAGTGAGAGTGAGGATTAGGGAGAGAGTGACAGTGAGGATTAGAGAGAGTCAGTGAGGATTAGGGAGTGACAGTGAGGATTAGGGAGAGAGTGACAGTGAGGATTAGGGAGACAGTGACAGTGAGGATTAGTGAGTGACAGTGAGGGTTAGGGAGAGAGTGACTTTGAGGATTAAGGACTGACAGTGAGGATTAGAGAGAGTCATTGAGGATTACAGAGAGAGTGTCAGTGGGCATTAGAGAGCGACAGTGTGGATTAGAGAGTGATAGTAAGAATTAGGGAAAGAGTGACAGTGAGGATTAGAGAGAGAGAGCGAGGATTTGAGAGTGACAGTGAGGATTAGAGTGAGTGACAGTGAGGATTAGGGTGAGAGTGACAGTGAGGATTATAGAGAGAGTAACAGTGAGGACTAGAGAGAGAGTGACACTGAGAATTAGAGAGTGACAGTGAGGATTGGAGAGAGAGTGATAGTTAGGATTAAAGAGATAGTGACAGTGAGGATTAGGGAGAGAGTGACATTGAGGATTAGCGAGAGACAGTGGGGATTAGGGAGAGAGAGACAGTTATGATTAGAGAATGACAGTGAGGATTAGAGAGAGTGACAGTGAGGATTAGAGAGAGAGTGACAGTGAGTATTAGAGAGAGAATGACCGTGAGGATTAGGGAGAGAGTGGCAGTGAGGATGAGGCAGTGACAGTGTGGATTAGAGAATGACAGTGAGGATTCGGGAGAGAGTGACAGTGAGGATTAGAGAGTGACAGTGTGGATTAGAGAGAGAGTGACAGTGAGGATTAGTGAGTGACAGTGATGATTAGGGAGAGAGTGACATTGAGGATTAGCGAGTGACAGTGAGGATTAGGGAGAGAGTGACAGTGAGGATTAGAGAATGACAGTGAGGATTAGAGAGAGTGACAGTGAGGATTAGGGAGAGAGTGACAATGAGGATTAGAGAGAGAGTAACAGTGAGGATTAGAGATTGACAGTGAGGATTAGAGAGTGAGTGACTGTGAGGATTAGAGAGTGACAGTGAGGATTAGGGAGAGAGTGACAGTGAGGATTAGGGAGATAGTGACAGTGAGGATTAGAGAGAGAGTGACAGTGTGGATTAGAGAGTGACAGTGAGGATTAGGGAGAGAGTGACAGTGAGGATTAGGGAGAGAGTTACATTGAAGGGGTGGAGAATGACAGTGAGGATTAGAGAGAGAGTGACAGTGAGGTTTAGAGAGAGAGTGACAGTGAGGAATAGAGAGAGAGTGACAGTGAGGATTAGAGAGAGATTGACAGTGAGGGTTAGAGAGAGAGTAACAGTGAGGATTAGAGAGAGAGTGCCAGTGAGGATTAGGGAGTGAGTGACAGTGAGGATTAGAGATTGAGTGACAGTGAGGATTAGTGAGTGACAGTGAGGGTTAGGGAGAGAGTGACAGTGAGGATTAGGGAGCGACAGTGAGGATTAGGGAGAGAGTGACAGTGAGGATTAGAGAGTGACAGTGAGGATTAGGGAGTGACAGTGAGGATTAGGGAGAGAGTGACAGTGAGGATTAGGGAGAGAGTGACAGTGAGGATTAGTGAGTGACAGTGAGGGTTAGGGAGAGAGTGACAGTGAGGATTAGAGAGAGATTGACACTGAGGATTAGAGAGTGACATTGAGGATTAAGGACTGCCAGTGAGGATTAGAGAGAGTCATTGAGGATTACAGGGAGAGTAACAGTGGGCATTAGAGAGCGGCAGTGAGGATTAGAGAGTGATAGTAAGAATTAGGGAGAGTGTAACAGTGAGGATTAGAGAGAGAGACCGAGGATTTGAGAGTGACAGTGAGGATTAGAGTGAGTGACAGTGAGGATTAGGGTGAGAGTGACAGTGAGGATTAGAGAGAGAGTAACAGTGAGGATTAGAGAGAGAGAGACACTGAGGATTAGAGAGAGAATGACAGTGAGGATTAGAGAGTGACAGTGAGGATTAGGGAGAGAGTGGCAGTGAGGATTAGCGAGTGACAGTGTGGATTAGAGAGTGACAGTGAGGATTAGGGAGAGAGTGACAGTGAGGATTAGAGAGTGACAGTGAGGATTAGAGAGAGAGTGACAGTGAGGATTAGGGAGAGAGTGACAGTGAAGGGGTGGACAATGACAGTGAGGATTAGAGAGAGAGTGACAGTGAGGTTTAGAGTGAGAGTGACAGTGAGGAATAGAGAGAGAGTGACAGTGAGGATTAGAGAGAGATTGACAGTGAGGGTTAGAGAGAGAGTAACAGTGAGGATTAGAGAGAGAGTGACAGTGAGGATTAGTGAGTGACAGTGAGGGTTAGGGAGAGAGTGACAGTGAGGTTTAGGGAGTGACAGTGAGGATTAGGGAGAGAGTGACAGTGAGGATTAGAGAGTGTCAGTGAGGATTAGGGAGTGACAGTGAGGATTAGGGAGAGAGTGACAGTGAGGATTAGGGAGACAGTGACAGTGAGGATTAGTGAGTGACAGTGAGGGTTAGGGAGAGAGTGACATTGAGGATTAAGGACTGACAGTGAGGATAAGAGAGAGTCATTGAGGATTACAGGGGGAGTGGCAGTGGGCATTAGAGAGCGACAGTGAAGTTTAGAGAGTGATAGTAAGAATTAGGGAGAGTGTGACAGTGAGGATTAGAGAGAGAGAGCGAGGATTTGAGAGTGACAGTGAGGATTAGAGTGAGTGACAGTGAGGATTAGAGAGTGACAGTGAGGATTAGGGTGAGAGTGACAGATAGGATTAGAGAGAGAGTAACAGTGAGGATTAGAGAGAGAGACACTGAGGATTAGAGAGAGAATGACAGTGATGATTAGAGAGTGACAGTGAGGATTAGTGAGAGAGTGGCAGTGAGGATTAGCGAGTGACAGTGTGGATTAGAGAGTGACAGTGAGGATTAGGGAGAGAGTGACAGTGAGGATTAGAGAGTGACAGTGAGGATTAGAGAGAGAGTGACAGTGAGGATTAGGGAGAGACAGTGAAGATTAGAGATTGACAGTGAGGATTAGGGAGAGAGTGACAGTGAGGATTAGAGAGAGAGTGACAGTGAGGTTTAGCGAGAAACAGTGAAGATTAGGGAGAGAGTGACAGTGAGGTTTAGAGAGTGACAGTGAGGATTAGAGAGTGACAGTGAGGATTCGAGAGAGAGTGACAGTGAGGACTAGTGAGTGACAGTGAGGATTAGGGAGAGAGTGACACTGAGGAATAGCGAGAGACAGTGAGGATTAGGGAGAGAGTGACAGTGAGGATTAGAGAGAGTGACAGTGAGGATTAGAGAGAGATTGACAGTGAGGGTTAGAGAGAGAGTAACAGTGAGGATTAGAGAGAGAGTGACAGTGAGGATTAGGGAGTGAGTGACAGTGAGGATTAGAGAGAGAGTGACAGTGAGGATTAGAGAGAGATTGACAGTGAGGGTTAGAGAGAGAGTAACAGTGAGGATTAGAGAGAGAGTGACAGTGAGGATTAGGGAGTGAGTGACAGTGAGAATTAGAGATTGAGTGACAGTGAGGATTAGTGAGTGACAGTGAGGGTTAGGGAGAGAGTGATAGTGAGGATTAGGGAGAGAGTGACAGTGAGGATTAGAGAGAGTGACAGTGTGGATTAGGGAGAGAGTTACAATGAGGATTAGAGAGAGAGTGACAGTGAGGATTACAGAGTGACAGTGAGGATTAGGGAAAGAGTGACAGTGAGGATTAGAGAGAGAGTGACAGTGAGGATTAGGGAGAGAGTGACAGTGAGGATTAGAGAGAGAGTGACAGTGAGGATTAGAGAGAGATTGACAGTGAGGGTTAGAGAGAGAGTAACATTGAGGATTAGAGAGAGAGTGGCAGTGAGGATTAGGGAGTGAGTGACAGTGAGGATTAGAGATTGAGTGACAGTGAGGATTAGTGAGTGACAGTGAGGGTTAGGGAGAGAGTGACAGTGAGGATTAGGGAGTGAGAGTGAGGATTAGGGAGAGAGTGACAGTGAGGATTAGAGCGAGTCAGTGAGGATTAGGGAGTGACAGTGAGGATTAGGGAGAGAGTGACAGTGAGGATTAGGGAGACAGTGACAGTGAGGATTAGTGAGTGACAGTGAGGGTTAGGGAGAGAGTGACAGTGAGCATTAGAGAGTGACTCTCTCTCTAATCCTCACTGTCGCTCTCTCTAATCCTCACTGTCATTCTCTAATCCTCACTGTCACTCTCTTCCTAATCCTCACTGTCGCTCGCTAATCCTCACTGTCACTCCCTAATCCTCACTGTCTCCCTCTAATCCTCACTGTCAATATCTAATCTTCACTGTCTCTCCCTAATTAGAGAGAGAGTGACAGTGAGGATTAGGGAGAGACAGTGAAGATTAGATATTGACAGTGAGGATTAGGGAGAGAGTGATAGTGAGGATTAGAGAGAGAGTGGCAGTGAGGTTTAGAGAGAAACAGTGAGGATTAGGGAGAGAGTGACAGTGAGGTTTAGAGAGTGACAGTGAGGATTAGAGAGTGACAGTGAGGATTCGAGAGAGAGTGACAGTGAGGACTAGTGAGTGACAGTGAGGATTTGGGAGAGAGTGACAGTGAGGATTAGAGAGAGTGACAGTGAGGATTAGAGAATGACAGTGAGGATTAGAGAGAGTGACAGTGTGGATTAGGGAGAGAGTTACAATGAGGATTAGAGAGAGTGACAGTGAGGATTAGAGAGTGACAGTGAGGATTAGGGAAAGAGTGACAGTGAGGATTAGAGAGAGAGTGACAGTGAGGATTAGGGAGAGAGTGACAGTGAGGATTAGAGAGAGAGTGACAGTGAGGATTAGAGAGAGATTGACAGTGAGGGTTAGAGAGAGAGTAACAGTGAGGATTAGAGAGAGAGTGACAGTGAGGATTAGGGAGTGAGTGCCAGTGAGGATTAGAGATAGAGTGACAGTGAGGATTAGTGAGTGACAGTGAGGGTTAGGGAGAGAGTGACAGTGAGGATTAGGGAGTGAGAGTGAGGATTAGGGAGAGAGTGACAGTGAGGATTAGAGCGAGTCAGTGAGGATTAGGGAGTGACAGTGAGGATTAGGGAGAGAGTGACAGTGAGGATTCGGGAGACAGTGACAGTGAGGATTAGTGAGTGACAGTGAGGGTTAGGGAGAGAGTGACATTGAGGATTAAGGACTGACAGTGAGGATTAGAGAGAGTCATTGAGGATTACAGAGAGAGTGTCAGTGGGCATTAGAGAGCGACAGTGTGGATTAGAGAGTGATAGTAAGAATTAGGGAGAGAGTGACAGTGAGGATTAGAGAGAGAGAGAGAGGATTTGAGAGTGACAGTGAGGATTAGAGTGAGTGACAGTGAGAATTAGGGTGAGAGTGACAGTGAGGATTAGAGAGAGAGTGACAGTGAGTATTAGAGAGAGAATGACAGTGAGGATTAGAGTGTGACCGTGAGGATTAGGGAGAGAGTGGCAGTGAGGATTAGGGAGTGACAGTGTGGATTAGAGAATGACAGTGAGGATTAGGGAGAGAGTGACAGTGAGGATTAGAGAGAGAGTGACAGTGAGGGTTAGAGAGAGAGTGACAGTGAGGATTAGAGAGAGAGTGACAGTGAGGATAAGGGAGTGAGTGACAGTGAGGATTAGAGAGTGAGTGACTGTGAGGGTTAGAGAGAGACAGTGAGGATTAGAGAGAGAGAGTGACAGTGAGGATTAGAGGGAGACAGTGAGGATTAGGGAGTGACAGTGAGGATTAGCGAGCGACAGTGAGGATTAGGAAGAGAGTGACAGTGAGGATTAGAGAATGACAGTGAGGATTAGAGAGAGCGACAGTGAGGATTAGAGAGAGAGTGACAGTGAGGATGAGAGAGTGAAAGTGAGGATTAGAGAGTGACAGCGAGGATTAGAGAGAGAGTGACAGGGAGGATTAGAGAGTGACGGTGATGATTAGAGAGAGAGAGACAGTGAGGAATAGGCAGATAGTGACAGTGAGGATTAGAGAGAGAGTGACAGTGAGGATTAGGGAGAGAGTGACAGTGAGGGTTAGAGAGAGATTGACAGTGAGGATTAGAGAGAGGGTGACAGTGAGGATTAGGGAGAGAGTGACAGTGAGGATTAGAGATTGACATTGAGGATAAGAGAGAGAGTGACAGTGAGGATTAGTGAGTGACAGTGATGATTAGGGAGAGAGTGACATTGAGGATTAGTGAGTGACAGTGAGGATTAGAGAATGACAGTGAGGATTAGAGAGAGTGACAGTGAGGATAAGGGAGAGAGTGACAATGAGGATTAGAGAGAGAGTAACAGTGAGGATTAGAGAGTGACAGTGAGGATTAGAGAGTGAGTGACTGTGAGGATTAGAGAGTGACAGTGAGGTTTAGAGAGAGAGAGTGACAGTGAGGATTAGGGAGATAGTGACAGTGAGGATTAGAGAGAGAGTGACAGTTTGGATTAGAGAGTGACAGTGAGGATTAGGGAGAGAGTGACAGTGAGGATTAGAGAGAGTGGCAGTGGGGATTTGAGAGAGAGTGACAGTGAGGATTAGGGAGAGAGTGACAGTGAGGATTAGGGAGAGAGTTACAGTGAAGGGGTGGAGAATGACAGTGAGGATTAGAGAGAGAGTGACAGTGAGGTTTAGAGAGAGAGTGACAGTGAGGAATAGAGAGAGAGTGACAGTGAGGATTAGAGAGAGATTGACAGTGAGGGTTAGAGAGAGAGTAACAGTGAGGATTAGAGAGAGAGTGACAGTGAGGATTAGGGAGTAAGTGACAGTGAGGATTAGGGAGAGAGTGACAGTGAGGATTAGTGAGTGACAGTGAGGATTAGGGAGAGAGTGACAGTGAGGATTAGGGAGCGACAGTGAGGATTAGGGAGAGAGTGACAGTGAGGATTAGAGAGTGTCAGTGAGGATTAGGGAGTGACAGTGAGGATTATGGAGAGAGTGACAGTGAGGATTAGGGAGAGAGTGACAGTGAGGATTAGTGAGTGACAGTGAGGGTTAGGGAGAGAATGACATTGAGGATTAAGGACTGACAGTGAGGATTAGAGAGAGTCATTGAGGATTACAGGGAGAGTGGCAGTGGGCATTAGAGAGAGACAGTGAGAATTAGAGAGTGATAGTAAGAATTAGGGAGAGTGTGACAGTGAGGATTAGAGAGAGAGAGCGAGGATTTGAGAGTGACAGTGAGGATTAGAGTGAGTGACAGTGAGGATTAGGTTCAGAGTGACAGTGAGGATTAGAGAGACAGTAACAGTGAGGATTAGAGAGAGAGAGACACTGAGGATTAGAGAGAGAATGACAGTGCGGATGAGAGAGTGACAGTAAGGATTAGGGAGAGAGTGGCAGTGAGGATTAGCGAGTGACAGTGTGGATTAGAGAGTGACAGTGAGGATTAGGGAGAGAGTGACAGTGAGGATTAGAGAGTGACAGTGAGGATTAGAGAGAGAGTGACAGTGAGGATTAGGGAGAGACAGTGAAGATTAGAGATTGACAGTGAGGTTTAGGGAGAGAGTGACAGTGAGGATTAGAGAGAAACAGTGAGGATTAGGGAGAGAGTGACAGTGAGGTTTAGAGAGTGACAGTGAGGATTAGAGAGTGACAGTGAGGATTAGAGAGAGAGTGACAGTGAGGACTAGTGAGTTACAGTGAGGATTAGGGAGAGAGTGACACTGAGGAATAGCGAGAGACAGTGAGGATTAGGGAGAGAGTGACAGTGAGGATTAGAGAGAGTGACAGTGAGGATTAGAGAGAGATTGACAGTGAGGGTTAGAGAGAGAGTAACAGTGAGGATTAGAGAGAGAGTGACAGTGAGGATTAGGGAGTGAGTGACAGTGAGGATTAGAGAGAGAGTGACAGTGAGGATTAGAGAGAGATTGACAGTGAGGGTTAGAGAGAGAGTAACAGTGAGGATTAGAGAGAGAGTGACAGTGAGGATTAGGGAGTGAGTGACAGTGAGAATTAGAGATTGAGTGACAGTGAGGATTAGTGAGTGACAGTGAGGGTTAGGGAGAGAGTGATAGTGAGGATTAGGGAGAGAGTGACAGTGAGGATTAGAGAGAGAGAGAGAGGATTTGAGAGTGACAGTGAGGATTAGAGTGAGTGACAGTGAGAATTAGGGTGAGAGTGACAGTGAGGATTAGAGAGAGAGTGACAGTGAGTATTAGAGAGAGAATGACAGTGAGGATTAGAGTGTGACCGTGAGGATTAGGGAGAGAGTGGCAGTGAGGATTAGGGAGTGACAGTGTGGATTAGAGAATGACAGTGAGGATTAGGGAGAGAGTGACAGTGAGGATTAGAGAGAGGGTGACAGTGAGGGTTAGAGAGAGAGTGACAGTGAGGATTAGAGAGAGAGTGACAGTGAGGATAAGGGAGTGAGTGACAGTGAGGATTAGAGAGTGAGTGACTGTGAGGGTTAGAGAGAGACAGTGAGGATTAGAGAGAGAGAGTGACAGTGAGGATTAGAGGGAGACAGTGAGGATTAGGGAGTGACAGTGAGGATTAGCGAGCGACAGTGAGGATTAGGAAGAGAGTGACAGTGAGGATTAGAGAATGACAGTGAGGATTAGAGAGAGCGACAGTGAGGATTAGAGAGAGAGTGACAGTGAGGATGAGAGAGTGAAAGTGAGGATTAGAGAGTGACAGCGAGGATTAGAGAGAGAGTGACAGGGAGGATTAGAGAGTGACGGTGATGATTAGAGAGAGAGAGACAGTGAGGAATAGGCAGATAGTGACAGTGAGGATTAGAGAGAGAGTGACAGTGAGGATTAGGGAGAGAGTGACAGTGAGGGTTAGAGAGAGATTGACAGTGAGGATTAGAGAGAGGGTGACAGTGAGGATTAGGGAGAGAGTGACAGTGAGGATTAGAGATTGACATTGAGGATAAGAGAGAGAGTGACAGTGAGGATTAGTGAGTGACAGTGATGGTTAGGGAGAGAGTGACATTGAGGATTAGTGAGTGACAGTGAGGATTAGGGAGAGAGTGACAGTGAGGATTAGAGAATGACAGTGAGGATTAGAGAGAGTGACAGTGAGGATAAGGGAGAGAGTGACAATGAGGATTAGAGAGAGAGTAACAGTGAGGATTAGAGAGTGACAGTGAGGATTAGAGAGTGAGTGACTGTGAGGATTAGAGAGTGACAGTGAGGTTTAGAGAGAGAGAGTGACAGTGAGGATTAGGGAGATAGTGACAGTGAGGATTAGAGAGAGAGTGACAGTGTGGATTAGAGAGTGACAGTGAGGATTAGGGAGAGAGTGACAGTGAGGATTAGGGAGTGAGTGACAGTGAGGATTAGAGATTGAGTGACAGTGAGGATTAGTGAGTGACAGTGAGGGTTAGGGAGAGAGTGACAGTGAGGATTAGGGAGTGAGAGTGAGGATTAGGGAGAGAGTGACAGTGAGGATTAGAGCGAGTCAGTGAGGATTAGGGAGTGACAGTGAGGATTAGGGAGAGAGTGACAGTGAGGATTAGGGAGACAGTGACAGTGAGGATTAGTGAGTGACAGTGAGGGTTAGGGAGAGAGTGACAGTGAGCATTAGAGAGTGACTCTCTCTCTAATCCTCACTGTCGCTCTCTCTAATCCTCACTGTCATTCTCTAATCCTCACTGTCACTCTCTTCCTAATCCTCACTGTCGCTCGCTAATCCTCACTGTCACTCCCTAATCCTCACTGTCTCCCTCTAATCCTCACTGTCAATATCTAATCTTCACTGTCTCTCCCTAATTAGAGAGAGAGTGACAGTGAGGATTAGGGAGAGACAGTGAAGATTAGATATTGACAGTGAGGATTAGGGAGAGAGTGATAGTGAGGATTAGAGAGAGAGTGGCAGTGAGGTTTAGAGAGAAACAGTGAGGATTAGGGAGAGAGTGACAGTGAGGTTTAGAGAGTGACAGTGAGGATTAGAGAGTGACAGTGAGGATTCGAGAGAGAGTGACAGTGAGGACTAGTGAGTGACAGTGAGGATTTGGGAGAGAGTGACAGTGAGGATTAGAGAGAGTGACAGTGAGGATTAGAGAATGACAGTGAGGATTAGAGAGAGTGACAGTGTGGATTAGGGAGAGAGTTACAATGAGGATTAGAGAGAGTGACAGTGAGGATTAGAGAGTGACAGTGAGGATTAGGGAAAGAGTGACAGTGAGGATTAGAGAGAGAGTGACAGTGAGGATTAGGGAGAGAGTGACAGTGAGGATTAGAGAGAGAGTGACAGTGAGGATTAGAGAGAGATTGACAGTGAGGGTTAGAGAGAGAGTAACAGTGAGGATTAGAGAGAGAGTGACAGTGAGGATTAGGGAGTGAGTGCCAGTGAGGATTAGAGATAGAGTGACAGTGAGGATTAGTGAGTGACAGTGAGGGTTAGGGAGAGAGTGACAGTGAGGATTAGGGAGTGAGAGTGAGGATTAGGGAGAGAGTGACAGTGAGGATTAGAGCGAGTCAGTGAGGATTAGGGAGTGACAGTGAGGATTAGGGAGAGAGTGACAGTGAGGATTCGGGAGACAGTGACAGTGAGGATTAGTGAGTGACAGTGAGGGTTAGGGAGAGAGTGACATTGAGGATTAAGGACTGACAGTGAGGATTAGAGAGAGTCATTGAGGATTACAGAGAGAGTGTCAGTGGGCATTAGAGAGCGACAGTGTGGATTAGAGAGTGATAGTAAGAATTAGGGAGAGAGTGACAGTGAGGATTAGAGAGAGAGAGAGAGGATTTGAGAGTGACAGTGAGGATTAGAGTGAGTGACAGTGAGAATTAGGGTGAGAGTGACAGTGAGGATTAGAGAGAGAGTGACAGTGAGTATTAGAGAGAGAATGACAGTGAGGATTAGAGTGTGACCGTGAGGATTAGGGAGAGAGTGGCAGTGAGGATTAGGGAGTGACAGTGTGGATTAGAGAATGACAGTGAGGATTAGGGAGAGAGTGACAGTGAGGATTAGAGAGAGAGTGACAGTGAGGGTTAGAGAGAGAGTGACAGTGAGGATTAGAGAGAGAGTGACAGTGAGGATAAGGGAGTGAGTGACAGTGAGGATTAGAGAGTGAGTGACTGTGAGGGTTAGAGAGAGACAGTGAGGATTAGAGAGAGAGAGTGACAGTGAGGATTAGAGGGAGACAGTGAGGATTAGGGAGTGACAGTGAGGATTAGCGAGCGACAGTGAGGATTAGGAAGAGAGTGACAGTGAGGATTAGAGAATGACAGTGAGGATTAGAGAGAGCGACAGTGAGGATTAGAGAGAGAGTGACAGTGAGGATGAGAGAGTGAAAGTGAGGATTAGAGAGTGACAGCGAGGATTAGAGAGAGAGTGACAGGGAGGATTAGAGAGTGACGGTGATGATTAGAGAGAGAGAGACAGTGAGGAATAGGCAGATAGTGACAGTGAGGATTAGAGAGAGAGTGACAGTGAGGATTAGGGAGAGAGTGACAGTGAGGGTTAGAGAGAGATTGACAGTGAGGATTAGAGAGAGGGTGACAGTGAGGATTAGGGAGAGAGTGACAGTGAGGATTAGAGATTGACATTGAGGATAAGAGAGAGAGTGACAGTGAGGATTAGTGAGTGACAGTGATGATTAGGGAGAGAGTGACATTGAGGATTAGTGAGTGACAGTGAGGATTAGAGAATGACAGTGAGGATTAGAGAGAGTGACAGTGAGGATAAGGGAGAGAGTGACAATGAGGATTAGAGAGAGAGTAACAGTGAGGATTAGAGAGTGACAGTGAGGATTAGAGAGTGAGTGACTGTGAGGATTAGAGAGTGACAGTGAGGTTTAGAGAGAGAGAGTGACAGTGAGGATTAGGGAGATAGTGACAGTGAGGATTAGAGAGAGAGTGACAGTTTGGATTAGAGAGTGACAGTGAGGATTAGGGAGAGAGTGACAGTGAGGATTAGAGAGAGTGGCAGTGGGGATTTGAGAGAGAGTGACAGTGAGGATTAGGGAGAGAGTGACAGTGAGGATTAGGGAGAGAGTTACAGTGAAGGGGTGGAGAATGACAGTGAGGATTAGAGAGAGAGTGACAGTGAGGTTTAGAGAGAGAGTGACAGTGAGGAATAGAGAGAGAGTGACAGTGAGGATTAGAGAGAGATTGACAGTGAGGGTTAGAGAGAGAGTAACAGTGAGGATTAGAGAGAGAGTGACAGTGAGGATTAGGGAGTAAGTGACAGTGAGGATTAGGGAGAGAGTGACAGTGAGGATTAGTGAGTGACAGTGAGGATTAGGGAGAGAGTGACAGTGAGGATTAGGGAGCGACAGTGAGGATTAGGGAGAGAGTGACAGTGAGGATTAGAGAGTGTCAGTGAGGATTAGGGAGTGACAGTGAGGATTATGGAGAGAGTGACAGTGAGGATTAGGGAGAGAGTGACAGTGAGGATTAGTGAGTGACAGTGAGGGTTAGGGAGAGAATGACATTGAGGATTAAGGACTGACAGTGAGGATTAGAGAGAGTCATTGAGGATTACAGGGAGAGTGGCAGTGGGCATTAGAGAGAGACAGTGAGAATTAGAGAGTGATAGTAAGAATTAGGGAGAGTGTGACAGTGAGGATTAGAGAGAGAGAGCGAGGATTTGAGAGTGACAGTGAGGATTAGAGTGAGTGACAGTGAGGATTAGGTTCAGAGTGACAGTGAGGATTAGAGAGACAGTAACAGTGAGGATTAGAGAGAGAGAGACACTGAGGATTAGAGAGAGAATGACAGTGCGGATGAGAGAGTGACAGTAAGGATTAGGGAGAGAGTGGCAGTGAGGATTAGCGAGTGACAGTGTGGATTAGAGAGTGACAGTGAGGATTAGGGAGAGAGTGACAGTGAGGATTAGAGAGTGACAGTGAGGATTAGAGAGAGAGTGACAGTGAGGATTAGGGAGAGACAGTGAAGATTAGAGATTGACAGTGAGGATTAGGGAGAGAGTGACAGTGAGGATTAGAGAGAAACAGTGAGGATTAGGGAGAGAGTGACAGTGAGGTTTAGAGAGTGACAGTGAGGATTAGAGAGTGACAGTGAGGATTAGAGAGAGAGTGACAGTGAGGACTAGTGAGTTACAGTGAGGATTAGGGAGAGAGTGACACTGAGGAATAGCGAGAGACAGTGAGGATTAGGGAGAGAGTGACAGTGAGGATTAGAGAGAGTGACAGTGAGGATTAGAGAGAGATTGACAGTGAGGGTTAGAGAGAGAGTAACAGTGAGGATTAGAGAGAGAGTGACAGTGAGGATTAGGGAGTGAGTGACAGTGAGGATTAGAGAGAGAGTGACAGTGAGGATTAGAGAGAGATTGACAGTGAGGGTTAGAGAGAGAGTAACAGTGAGGATTAGAGAGAGAGTGACAGTGAGGATTAGGGAGTGAGTGACAGTGAGAATTAGAGATTGAGTGACAGTGAGGATTAGTGAGTGACAGTGAGGGTTAGGGAGAGAGTGATAGTGAGGATTAGGGAGAGAGTGACAGTGAGGATTAGAGAGAGAGAGAGAGGATTTGAGAGTGACAGTGAGGATTAGAGTGAGTGACAGTGAGAATTAGGGTGAGAGTGACAGTGAGGATTAGAGAGAGAGTGACAGTGAGTATTAGAGAGAGAATGACAGTGAGGATTAGAGTGTGACCGTGAGGATTAGGGAGAGAGTGGCAGTGAGGATTAGGGAGTGACAGTGTGGATTAGAGAATGACAGTGAGGATTAGGGAGAGAGTGACAGTGAGGATTAGAGAGAGGGTGACAGTGAGGGTTAGAGAGAGAGTGACAGTGAGGATTAGAGAGAGAGTGACAGTGAGGATAAGGGAGTGAGTGACAGTGAGGATTAGAGAGTGAGTGACTGTGAGGGTTAGAGAGAGACAGTGAGGATTAGAGAGAGAGAGTGACAGTGAGGATTAGAGGGAGACAGTGAGGATTAGGGAGTGACAGTGAGGATTAGCGAGCGACAGTGAGGATTAGGAAGAGAGTGACAGTGAGGATTAGAGAATGACAGTGAGGATTAGAGAGAGCGACAGTGAGGATTAGAGAGAGAGTGACAGTGAGGATGAGAGAGTGAAAGTGAGGATTAGAGAGTGACAGCGAGGATTAGAGAGAGAGTGACAGGGAGGATTAGAGAGTGACGGTGATGATTAGAGAGAGAGAGACAGTGAGGAATAGGCAGATAGTGACAGTGAGGATTAGAGAGAGAGTGACAGTGAGGATTAGGGAGAGAGTGACAGTGAGGGTTAGAGAGAGATTGACAGTGAGGATTAGAGAGAGGGTGACAGTGAGGATTAGGGAGAGAGTGACAGTGAGGATTAGAGATTGACATTGAGGATAAGAGAGAGAGTGACAGTGAGGATTAGTGAGTGACAGTGATGGTTAGGGAGAGAGTGACATTGAGGATTAGTGAGTGACAGTGAGGATTAGGGAGAGAGTGACAGTGAGGATTAGAGAATGACAGTGAGGATTAGAGAGAGTGACAGTGAGGATAAGGGAGAGAGGGACAATGAGGATTAGAGAGAGAGTAACAGTGAGGATTAGAGAGTGACAGTGAGGATTAGAGAGTGAGTGACTGTGAGGATTAGAGAGTGACAGTGAGGTTTAGAGAGAGAGAGTGACAGTGAGGATTAGGGAGATAGTGACAGTGAGGATTAGAGAGAGAGTGACAGTGTGGATTAGAGAGTGACAGTGAGGATTAGGGAGAGAGTGACAGTGAGGATTAGAGAGAGTGGCAGTGGGGATTTGAGAGAGAGTGACAGTGAGGATTAGGGAGAGAGTGACAGTGAGGATTAGGGAGAGAGTTACAGTGAAGGGCTGGAGAATGACAGTGAGGATTAGAGAGAGAGTGACAGTGAGGTTTAGAGAGAGAGTGACAGTGAGGAATAGAGAGAGAGTGACAGTGAGGATTAGAGAGAGATTGACAGTGAGGGTTAGAGAGTGAGTAACAGTGAGGATTAGAGAGAGAGTGACAGTGAGGATTAGGGAGTAAGTGACAGTGAGGATTAGGGAGAGAGTGACAGTGAGGATTAGTGAGTGACAGTGAGGATTAGGGAGAGAGTGACAGTGAGGATTAGGGAGCGACAGGGAGGATTAGGGAGAGAGTGACAGTGAGGATTAGAGAGTGTCAGTGAGGATTAGGGAGTGACAGTGAGGATTATGGAGAGAGTGACAGTGAGGATTAGGGAGAGAGTGACAGTGAGGATTAGTGAGTGACAGTGAGGGTTAGGGAGAGAATGACATTGAGGATTAAGGACTGACAGTGAGGATTAGAGAGAGTCATTGAGGATTACAGGGAGAGTGGCAGTGGGCATTAGAGAGAGACAGTGAGAATTAGAGAGTGATAGTAAGAATTAGGGAGAGTGTGACAGTGAGGATTAGAGAGAGAGAGCGAGGATTTGAGAGTGACAGTGAGGATTAGAGTGAGTGACAGTGAGGATTAGGTTCAGAGTGACAGTGAGGATTAGAGAGACAGTAACAGTGAGGATTAGAGAGAGAGAGACACTGAGGATTAGAGAGAGAATGACAGTGCGGATGAGAGAGTGACAGTAAGGATTAGGGAGAGAGTGGCAGTGAGGATTAGCGAGTGACAGTGTGGATTAGAGAGTGACAGTGAGGATTAGGGAGAGAGTGACAGTGAGGATTAGAGAGTGACAGTGAGGATTAGAGAGAGAGTGACAGTGAGGATTAGGGAGAGACAGTGAAGATTAGAGATTGACAGTGAGGATTAGGGAGAGAGTGACAGTGAGGATTAGAGAGAGAGTGACAGTGAGGTTTAGAGAGAAACAGTGAGGATTAGGGAGAGAGTGACAGTGAGGTTTAGAGAGTGACAGTGAGGATTAGAGAGTGACAGTGAGGATTAGAGAGAGAGTGACAGTGAGGACTAGTGAGTGACAGTGAGGATTAGGGAGAGAGTGACACTGAGGAATAGCGAGAGACAGTGAGGATTAGGGAGAGAGTGACAGTGAGGATTAGAGAGAGTGACAGTGAGGATTAGAGAGAGATTGACAGTGAGGGTTAGAGAGAGAGTAACAGTGAGGATTAGAGAGAGAGTGACAGTGAGGATTAGGGAGTGAGTGACAGTGAGGATTAGAGAGAGAGTGACAGTGAGGATTAGAGAGAGATTGACAGTGAGGGTTAGAGAGAGAGTAACAGTGAGGATTAGAGAGAGAGTGACAGTGAGGATTAGGGAGTGAGTGACAGTGAGAATTAGAGATTGAGTGACAGTGAGGATTAGTGAGTGACAGTGAGGGTTAGGGAGAGAGTGATAGTGAGGATTAGGGAGAGAGTGACAGTGAGGATTAGAGAGAGTGACAGTGAGGATTAGAGAGTGACACTGGGGATTAGGGAAAGAGTGACAGTGAGGATTAGAGAGAGAGTGACAGTGAGGATTAGGGAGAGAGTGACAGTTATGATTAGGGAATGACAGTGAGGATTAGAGAGAGTGACAGTGAGGATTAGAGAGAGAGTGACAGTGAGTATTAGAGAGAGAATGACAGTGAGGATTAGAGAGTGACCGTGAGGATTAGGGAGAGAGTGGCAGTGAGGATTAGGGAGTGACAGTGTGGATTAGAGAATGACAGTGAGGATTAGGGAGAGAGAGACAGTGAGGATTAGAGATTGACAGTGAGGATTCGAGAGAGAGTGACAGTGAGGATTAGTGAGTGACAGTGATGATTAGGGAGAGAGTGACATTGAGGATTAGCGAGTGACAGTGAGGATTAGGGAGAGAGTGACAGTGAGGATTAGAGAATGACAGTGAGGATTAGAGAGAGTGACAGTGAGGATTAGGGAGAGAGTGACAATGAGGATTAGAGAGAGAGTAACAGTAAGGATGAGAGAGTGACAGTGAGGATTAGAGAGTGAGTGACTGTGAGGATTAGAGAGTGACAGTGAGGATTAGAGAGAAAGTGACAATGAGGATTAGAGAGAGAGTGACAGTGAGGATTAGAGAGAGATTGACAGCGAGGGTTAGAGAGAGAGTAACAGTGAGGATTAGAGAGAGAGTGACAGTGAGGATTAGGGAGTGAGTGACAGTGAGGATTAGAGATTGAGTGACCGTGAGGATTAGTGAGTGACAGTGAGTGTTAGGGAGAGAGTGACAGTGAGGTTTAGGGAGTGAGAGTGACGATTAGGGAGAGAGTGACAGTGAGGATTAGAGAGAGTCAATGAGGATTAGGGAGTGACAGTGAGGATTAGGGAGAGAGTGACAGTGAGGATTAGGGAGACAGTGACAGTGAGGATTAGTGAGTGACAGTTAGGGTTAGGGAGAGAGTGACATTGAGGATTAAGGACTGACAGTGAGGATTAGAGAGAGTCATTGAGGATTACAAAGAGAGTGTCAGTGGGCATTAGAGAGCGACAGTGTGGATTAGAGAGTGATAGTAAGAATTAGGGAGAGAGTGACAGTGAGGATTAGAGAGAGAGAGTGAGGATTTGAGAGTGACAGTGAGGATTAGAGTGAGTGACAGTGAGGATTAGGGTGAGAGTGACAGTGAGGATTAGAGAGAGAGTAACAGTGAGGACTAGAGAGAGAGTGACACTGAGAATTAGAGAGTGACAGTGAGGATTAGGGAGTGACAGTGAGGATTGGAGAGAGAGTGACAGTTAGGATTAAAGAGATAGTGACAGTGAGGATTAGGGAGAGAGTGGCATTGAGGATTAGCGAGAGACAGTGGGGATTAGGGAGAGAGTGACAGTTATGATTAGAGAATGACAGTGAGGATTAGAGAGCGTGACAGTGAGGATTAGAGAGAGAGTGACAGTGAGTTTTCGAGAGAGAATGACAGTGAGGATTAGAGAGTGACAGTGAGGATTAGGGAGAGAGTGGCAGTGAGGATAAGGGAGTGACAGTGTGGATTAGAGAATGACAGTGAGGATTAGGGAGAGAGTGACAGTGAGGATTAGAGAGTGACAATGAGGATTAGACAGAGAGTAACAGTGAGGATGAGGGAGTGACAGTGAGGATTAGAGAGTGAGTGACTGTGAGGATTAGAGATTGACAGTGAGGGTTAGGGATAGAGTGACAGTGAGGATAAGAGCGAGTGACTGTGAGGATTAGAGAATGACAGTGAGGATTAGAGAGAGCGACACTGAGGATTAGGGAGCGAGTGACAGTGAGGATTAGAGAGAGAGTGACTGTGAGGATTAGAGAGTGACAGTGAGGGTTAGTGAGAGAGTGACAGTGAGGATTAGAGCGAGTGACAGTGAGGATTAGAGAATGACAGTGAGGATTAGAGAGAGCGACACTGTGGAGTAGGGAGCGAGTGACAGTGAGGATTAGAGAGAGAGTGACAGTGAGGATTAGGGAGAGAGTGACAGTGAGGATTAGAGAGAGAGTGAAAGTGTGGTTGACAGAGAGTGACAGTGAGGATTGGAGAGAGAGTGACAGTGAGGATTAGAGTGTAACTGTCAGTGAGGATTAGAGAGAGAGTGACAGTGAGGATTAGAGAGAGAGTGACAGTGAGGATTAGAGAGTGACAATGAAGATTAGAGAGCGAGTGACTGAGGATTGGAGAGTGACAGTTAGGATTAGAGAGAGAGTGACAGTGAGGATTAGAGAGAGAGTGACAGTGAGGATTAGAGAGTGACAATGACGATTTGTGAGAGAGTGACTGAGGATTAGCGAGTGACAGTGATGATTAGATTGATGGAGTCAGTGAGTATTAGAGAGAGAGTGACAGTGAGGATTAGAGAGAGAGTGACTGAGGATTAGAGTGAGTGACAGTGAGGATTAGAGAGAGGGTGACAGTGAGGTTTAGAGAGTAACAGTGAGGATTAGAGGGAGAGTGACGGTGAGGATTGGAGAGAGAGTAACAGTGAGGATTAGAGAGAGTGACAGTGAGGATTAGAGAGTGACAGTGAGGATTAGAGAGAGAGTGACAGTGAGGTTTAGAGAGTGACTGTGAGGATTAGGGAGTGACAGTGAGGATTAGGGAGTGAGTGACATGAGGATTAGAGAGTGACAGTGAGGATTAGGGAGTGACAGTGAGGATTAGGGAAAGAATGACAGTGAGGTTTAGGGAGAGAGTGATAGTGAGGATTAGTGAATGACAGTGAGGATTAGGGAGAGAGTGACATTGAGGATTAAGGACTGACAGTGAGGATTAGAGAGAGTCATTGAGGATTACAGGGAGAGTGACAGTGAGCATTAGAGAGAGACAGTGAGGATTAGGGAGTGCCAGTGAGGATGAGGGAGTGACAGTGAGGATTAGAGAGTGACAGTGAGGATTAGAGAGTGACAGTGAGGATTAGGCAGAGAGTGATAGTGAGGATTAGAGCGAGTGTAACAGTGAGGATTAGCGAGAGAGTGACACTGAGGATTAGAGAGTGACCGTGAGGATTAGGGAGAGAGTGGCAGTGAGCATTAGGAAGTGACTGTGAGGATTAGGGAGTGACAGTGAGGATTAGAGATTGAGTGACCGTGAGGATTAGTGAGTGACAGTGAGGGTTAGGGAGAGAGTGACAGTGAGGTTTAGGGAGTGAGAGTGACGATTAGGGAGAGAGTGACAGTGAGGATTAGAGAGAGTCAGTGAGGATTAGGGAGTGACAGTGAGGATTAGGGAGAGAGTGACAGTGAGGATTAGGGAGACAGTGACAGTGAGGATTAGTGAGTGACAGTTAGGGTTAGGGAGAGTGTGACATTGAGGAATAAGGACTGACAGTGAGGATTAGAGAGAGTCATTGAGGATTACAAAGAGAGTGTCAGTGGGCATTAGAGAGCGACAGTGTGGATTAGAGAGTGATAGTAAGAATTAGGGAGAGAGTGACAGTGAGGATTAGAGAGAGAGAGTGAGGATTTGAGAGTGACAGTGAGGATTAGAGTGAGTGACAGTGAGGATTAGGGTGAGAGTGACAGTGAGGATTAGAGAGAGAGTAACAGTGAGGACTAGAGAGAGAGTGACACTGAGAATTAGAGAGTGACAGTGAGGATTAGGGAGTGACAGTGAGGATTGGAGAGAGAGTGACAGTTAGGATTAAAGAGATAGTGACAGTGAGGATTAGGGAGAGAGTGACATTGAGAATTAGCGAGAGACAGTGGGGATTAGGGAGAGAGTGACAGTTATGATTAGAGAATGACAGTGAGGATTAGAGAGCGTGACAGTGAGGATTAGAGAGAGAGTGACAGTGAGTATTAGAGAGAGAATGACAGTGAGGATTAGAGAGTGACAGTGAGGATTAGGGAGAGAGTGGCAGTGAGGATAAGGGAGTGACAGTGAGGATTAGGGAGAGAGTGACAGTGAGGATTAGGGAGAGTGACAGTGAGGATTAGAGAGAGAATGACAGTGATGATTAGGGAGAGAGTGACAGTGTGGAGGAGGGAGTGACAGTGAGGATTAGGGAGAGAGTGACAGTGAGGATTAGAGAGTGACAGTGTGGATTAGAGAGAGAGTGACAGTGAGGTTTAGGGAGAGACAGTGAGGATTAGAGATTGACAGTGAGGATTAGAGAGAGAGTGACAGTGAGGATTAGTGAGTGACAGTGATGATTAGGGAGATAGTGACATTGAGGATTAGCGAGTGACAGTGAGGATTAGGGAGAGAGTGACAGTGAGGATTAGAGAATGACAGTGAGGATTAGAGAGAGTGACAGTGAGGATTAGGGAGAGAGTGACAATGAGGATTAGAGAGAGAGTAACAGTGAGGATGAGGGAGTGACAGTGAGGATTAGAGAGTGAGTGACTGTGAGGATTAGAGATTGACAGTGAGGGTTAGGGATAGAGTGACAGTGAGGATTAGAGCGAGTGACTGTGAGGATTAGAGAATGACAGTGAGGATTAGAGAGAGCGACACTGAGGATTAGGGAGCGAGTGACAGTGAGGATTAGAGAGAGAGTGACTGTGAGGATTAGAGAGTGACAGTGAGGGTTAGTGAGAGAGTGACAGTGAGGATTAGAGCGAGTGACAGTGAGGATTAGAGAATGACAGTGAGGATTAGAGAGAGCGACACTGTGGAGTAGGGAGCGAGTGACAGTGAGGATTAGAGAGAGAGTGACAGTGAGGATAAGGGAGAGAGTGACAGTGAGGATTAGAGAGAGAGTGAAAGTGTGATTGACAGAGAGTGACAGTGAGGATTGGAGAGAGAGTGACAGTGAGGATTAGAGTGTAACTGTCAGTGAGGATTAGAGAGAGAGTGACAGTGAGGATTAGAGAGAGAGTGACAGTGAGGATTAGAGAGTGACAATGACGATTTGTGAGAGAGTGACTGAGGATTAGCGAGTGACAGTGATGATTAGATTGATGGAGTCAGTGAGTATTAGAGAGAGAGTGACAGTGAGGATTAGAGAGAGAGTGACTGAGGATTAGAGTGAGTGACAGTGAGGATTAGAGAGAGGGTGACAGTGAGGTTTAGAGAGTAACAGTGAGGATTAGAGGGAGAGTGACGGTGAGGATTGGAGAGAGAGTAACAGTGAGGATTAGAGAGAGTGACAGTGAGGATTAGAGAGTGACAGTGAGGATTAGAGAGAGAGTGACAGTGAGGTTTAGAGAGTGACTGTGAGGATTAGGGAGTGACAGTGAGGATTAGGGAGTGAGTGACATGAGGATTAGAGAGTGACAGTGAGGATTAGGGAGTGACAGTGAGGATTAGGGAGAGAATGACAGTGAGGTTTAGGGAGAGAGTGATAGTGAGGATTAGTGAATGACAGTGAGGATTAGGGAGAGAGTGACATTGAGGATTAAGGACTGACAGTGAGGATTAGAGAGAGTCATTGAGGATTACAGGGAGAGTGACAGTGAGCATTAGAGAGAGACAGTGAGGATTAGGGAGTGCCAGTGAGGATGAGGGAGTGACAGTGAGGATTAGAGAGTGACAGTGAGGATTAGAGAGTGACAGTGAGGATTAGGCAGAGAGTGATAGTGAGGATTAGAGCGAGTGTAACAGTGAGGATTAGCGAGAGAGTGACACTGAGGATTAGAGAGTGACCGTGAGGATTAGGGAGAGAGTGGCAGTGAGCATTAGGAAGTGACTGTGAGGATTAGGGAGTGACAGTGAGGATTGGAGAGAGAGTGACAGTTAGGATTAGAGAGAGAGTGACAGTGAGGATTAGGGAGAGAGTGACATTGAGGATTTGTGAGAGACAGTGAGGATTAGGGAGAGAGTGACAGTTTTGATTAGAGAATGACAGTGAGGATTAGAGAGAGTGACAGTGTGGATTAGGGAGAGAGTGACAGTGAGGATTAGAGAGAGAGTGACAGTGAGGATTAGAGAGTGACCGTGAGGATTAGGGAGAGAGTGGCAGTGAGGATTAGGGAGTGAAAGTGTGGATTAGAGAGTGACAGTGAGGATTAGGGAGAGAGTGACAGTGAGGATTAGGGAGAGACAGTGAGGATTAGAGATTGACAGTGAGGATTAGGGAGAGAGTGACAGTGAGGTTTAGAGAGAGAGTGACAGTGAGGATTAGAGAGAAACAGTGAGGATTACGGAGAGAGTGACAGTGAGGTTTAGAGAGTGACAATGAGGATTAGAGAGTGACAGTGAGGATTAGAGAGAGTCATTGAGGATTACAGGGAGAGTGACAGTGAGCATTAGAGAGAGACAGCGAGGATTAGGGAGTGCCAGTGAGGATGAGGGAGTGACAGTGAAGATTAGAGAGAGAGTGACAGTGAAGATTAGAGAGTGACAGTGAGGATTATAGAGTGACAGTGAGGATTAGGCAGAGAGTGATAGTGAGGATTAGAGAGAGTGTAACAGTGAGGATTAGCGAGAGAGTGACACTGAGAATTAGAGAGTGACCGTGAGGATTAGGGAGAGAATGGCAGTGAGGATTAGGAAGTGACTGTGAGGATTAGGGAGTGACAGTGAGGATTGGAGAGAGAGTGGCAGTTAGGATTAGAGAGAGAGTGACAGTGAGGATTAGGGAGAGAGTGACATTGAGGATTTGTGAGAGACAGTGAGGATTAGGGAGAGAGTGACAGTTTTGATTAGAGAATGACAGTGAGGATTAGAGAGAGTGACAGTGAGGATTAGAGAGTGACAGTGAGGATTAGAGAGTGACAGTGAGGATTAGAGAGAGTAACAGTGAGGATTAGAGAGTGACAGTGAGGATTAGGGAGAGAGTGACAGTGAGGATTAGGGAGAGTGACAGTGAGGGCTAGGAAGAGAGTGACAGTGAGGATTAGGGAGAGAGTGACAGTGAGGAGTAGGGAGTGACAGTGAGGATTAGGGAGAGAGTGACAGTGAGGATTAGGGAGTGACAGTGAGGATTAGGGAGTGACAGTGATGATTAGAGAGAGTCATTGAGGATTACAGGGAGAGTGACAGTGAGCATTAGAGAGAGACAGTGAGCATTAGAGAGAGACAGTGAGGATTAGGGATTGACAGTGAGCATTAGGGAGTGACAGTGAGGATTAGAGAGAGAGTGACAGTGAGGTTTAGAGAGTGACAGTGAGGATTAGGGAGTGACAGTGAGGATTAGGGAGTGAGTGACATGAGGATTAGAGAGTGACAGTGAGGATTAGAGAGTGACAGTGAGGATTAGGCAGAGAGTGATAGTGAGGTTTAGAGAGAGTGTAACAGTGAGGATTAGCGAGAGAGTGACACTGAGGATTAGAGAGTGACCGTGAGGATTAGGGAGAGAGTGGCAGGGAGCATTAGGAAGTGACTGTGAGGATTAGGGAGTGACAGTGAGGATTGGAGAGAGAGTGACAGTTAGGATTAGAGAGAGAGTGACAGTGAGGATTAGGGAGAGAGTGACATTGAGGATTTGTGAGAGACAGTGAGGATTAGGGAGAGAGTGACAGTTTTGATTAGAGAATGACAGTGAGGATTAGGGAGAGAGTGACAGTGAGGATTAGGGAGAGAGTGACAGTGATGATTAGAGAGAGAGTGACAGTGAGGATTAGAGAGTGACCGTGAGGATTAGGGAGAGAGTGGCAGTGAGGATTAGGGAGTGAAAGTGTGGATTGGAGAGTGACAGTGAGGATTAGGGAGAGAGTGACAGTGAGGATTAGGGAGAGACAGTGAGGATTAGAGATTGACAGTGAGGATTAGGGAGAGAGTGGCAGTGAGGTTTAGAGAGAGAGTGACAGTGAGGATTAGAGAGAAACAGTGAGGATTACGGAGAGAGTGACAGTGAGGTTTAGAGAGTGACAGTGAGGATTAGAGAGTGACAGTGAGGATTAGAGAGAGAGTGACATGGAGGATTAGTGTGTGACAGTGAGGATTAGGGAGAGAGTGACATTGAGGATTATCGAGAGAGTGACAGTGAGGATTAGGGAGAGAGTGACAGTGAGGATTAGAGAATGACAGTGAGGATTAGAGAGAGTGACAGTGAGGATTAGAGAGAGAGTGGCAGTGAGGATTAGAGAGAGAGTGACAGTGAGGATTAGAGAGAGATTGACAGTGGTGGTTAGGGAGAGAGTGACAGTGAGGATTAGAGAGAGAGTGACAGTGAGGATTAGGGAATGATTGACAGTGAGGTTTAGAGAGAGGGTGACAGTGAGGTTTAGAGAGTAACAGTGAGGATTAGAGAGTGAGTGACAGTGAGGATTAGTGAGTGACAGTGAGGATTAGGGAGAGAGTGACAGTGAGGTTTAGAGAGTGACAGTGAGGAATAGGGAGTGACAGTGAGGATTAGTGAGAGAGTGACAGTGAGGATTCGGGAGAGAGCGACAGTGAGGACTAGTAAGTGACAGTGAGGGTTAGGGAGAGAGTGAGATTGAGGATTAAGGACTGACAGTGAGGAATAGAGAGAGTCATTGAGGATTACAGGGAGAGTGACAGTGAGCATTAGACAGACAGTGAGGATTAGAGAGAGAGAGCGAGGATTTGAGAGTGACAGTGATGATTAGAGAGAGTGACAGTGAGGATGAGGGAGAGAGTGACAGTGAGGATTAGAGAGAGTGACAGTGAGGATTAGGGTGTGACAGTGAGGATTGGAGAGAGAGTGACAGTTAGGATTCGAGAGATAGTGACAGTGAGGATTAGGGAGTGAGTGACGTTGAGGATTAGCGAGAGACAGTGAGGATTAGGGAGAGAGTGACAGTGAGTAGTAGAGAATGACAGTGAGGATTAGAGAGAGTGACAGTGAGGATTAGGGAGAGAGTGACAGTGAGGATTAGAGAAAGAGTGACAGTGAGGATTAGAGAGTGATAGTGAGGATTAGGGAGAGAGTGACAGTGAGGTTTAGAGAATGACAGTGCGGATTAGAGAGAGAGTGACAGTGAGGATTAGAGAGAGAATGACAGTGAGGATTAGAGAGAGAGTGACAGTGAGGATTAGAGAGAGCGTGACAGTGAGGATTAGAGAGTGACAGTGAGGGTTAGGGAGAGAGTAACAGTGAGGATTAGAGCGAGTGACAGTGAGGATTAGAGAATGTCAGTGAGGATTAGAGAGAGCGACAGTGAGGATCAGGGAGCGAGTGACAGTGAGGATTAGAGAGAGAGTGACAGTGTGGTTGACAGAGAGTGACAGTGAGGATTGGAGAGAGAGTGACAGTGAGGATTACAGTATAAGTGTCAGTGAGGATTAGAGAGAGAGTGACAGTGAGGATTAGAGAGAGAGTGACAGTGTGGATTAGAGAGTGACAATGAAGATTAGAGAGCTAGTGACTGAGGATTGGAGAGTGACAGTTAGGATTAGAGAGAGAGTGACAGTGAGAATTAGAGAGAGAGTGACAGTGAGGATTAGAGAGTGACAATGACGATTGGTGATAGAGTGACTGACGATTAGCGAGTGACAGTGATGATTAGATTGAGGGAGACAGTGAGTATTAGAGAGAGAGTGACAGTGAGGATTAGAGAGAGAGTGACTGAGGATTAGTGTGAGTGACAGTGAGGATTAGAGAGAGGGTGACAGTGAGGTTTAGAGAGTAACAGTGAGAATTAGAGGGAGAGTGACGGTGAGGATTTGAGAGAAAGTAACAGTGAGGATTAGAGAGAGAGTGACAGTGAGGATTAGCGAGTGACAGTGAGGATTTGAGAGTGACAGTGAGGATTAGGGAGAGAGTGACAGTGAGCATTAGGGAGTGACAGTGAGGATTAGAGAGTGACAGTGAGGATTAGAGAGAGTGACAGTGAGGATTAGAGAGTGTCAGTGAGGGTTAGGGAGAGAGTGACAGTGAGGATTAGGGAGAGTGACAGTGAGAATTAGAGAGAGAATGACAGTGATGATTAGGGAGAGAGTGACAGTGTGGAGGAGGGAGTGACAGTGAGGATTAGGGAGAGAGTGACAGTGAGGATTAGGGAGTGACAGTGAGGATTAGGGATTAACAGTGAGGATTAGAGAGAGTCATTGAGGATTACAGGGAGAGTGACTGTGAGCATTAGAGAGAGACAGTGAGGATTAGGGAGTGACAGTGAGGATTAGGGAGTGACAGTGAGGATTAGAGAGAGTGACAGTGAGGTTTACAGAGTGACAGTGAGGATTAGGGAGCGACAGTGAGGATTAGGGAGAGAGTGACAGTGAGGATTAGAGAGTGACAGTGAGGATTAGGGAGTGACAGTGAGGATTAGGGAGAGAGTGACAGTGAGGATTAGGGAGAGAGTGACAGTGAGGATTAGGGAGTGACAGTGAGGATTAGGGAGTGACAGTGAGGATTAGGGAGAGTGACAGTGAGGTTTAGACAGTGATAGTGAGGATTAGGGTGTGACAGTGAG
The DNA here is from genome assembly GCF_037043375.1 of Chiloscyllium plagiosum. NCBI lineage: Eukaryota > Metazoa > Chordata > Chondrichthyes > Orectolobiformes > Hemiscylliidae > Chiloscyllium > Chiloscyllium plagiosum. Next base: position 27,797,218 of record NW_028270180.1, read on the forward strand.
GATTAGGGAGAGAGTGACACTGAGGATTAGAGAGTGACAGTGAGGATTAGGGAGTGACAGTGAGGATTAGGGAGAGAGTGACAGTGAGGATTAGGGAGAGAGTGACAGTGAGGATTAGTGAGTGACAGTGAGGATTAGGGAGAGAGTGACATTGAGGATTAAGGATTGACAGTGAGGATTAGAGAGAGTCATTGAGGATTACAGGGAGAGTGACAGTGAGCATTAGAGAGAGACAGTGAGGATTAGTGAGAGAGTGACAGTGAGGATTAGAGAGTGACAGTGAGGATTAGAGAGTGATAGTTAGGAGTAGGGAGATAGCGACAGTGAGGATTAGAGAGAGAGAGCGAGGTTTTGAGAGTGACAGTGAGGATTAGAGACAGTGACAGTGAGGATTAGGGAGAGAGTGACAGTGAGGATTAGAGAGAGTGTAACAGTGAGGATTAGCGAGAGAGTGACACTGAGGATTAGAGAGTGACAGTGAGGATTGGAGAAAGAGTGACAGTTACGATTAGAGAGAGAGTGACAGTGAGGATTAGGGAGAGAGTGACATTGAGGATTTGCGAGAGACAGTGAGGATTAGGGAGAGAGTGACAGTTACGATTAAAGAATGACAGTGAGGATTAGAGAGAGTGACAGTGAGGATTAGGGAGAGAGTGACAGTGAGGATTAGAGAGAGAGAGTGACAGTGAGGATTAGAGAGTGACCGTGAGGATTAGGGAGAGAGTGGCAGTGAGGATTAGGGAGTGACAGTGTGGATTAGAGAGTGACAGTGAGGATTAGGGAGAGAGTGACAGTGAGGATTAGAGAGTGACAGTGAGGATTAGAGAGAGAGTGACAGTGAGGATTAGGGAGAGACAGTGAGGATTAGAGATTGACAGTGAGGATTAGGGAGAGAGTGACAGTGAGGATTAGAGAGAGAGTGACAGGGAGGATTAGGGAGAGAGTGACAGTGAGGATTAGAGAGAGAGTGACAGTGAGGCTTAGGGAGAGAGTGACAGTGAGGGTTAGAGAATGACAGTGAGGATTAGAGAGAGTGACAGTGAGGATTAGAGAGAGAGTGACAGTGAGGATTAGAGAGAGAGTGACAGTGAGGATTAGAGAGAGATTGACAGTGGGGGTTAGAGAGAGAGTGACAGTGAGGATTAGAGAGAGAGTGACAGTGAGGATTAGGGAATGAGTGACAGTGAGGTTTAGAGAGAGGGAGACAGTGTGGTTTAGAGAGTAACAGTGAGGATTAGAGAGTGAGTGACAGTGAGGATTAGTGAGTGACAGTGAGGATGAGGGAGGGAGTGACAGTGAGGATTAGGGAGTGACCATGAGGATTAGGGAGGGAGTGACAGTGAGGTTTAGAGAGTGACAGTGAGGAATAGGGAGTAACAGTGAGGATTAGTGAGAGAGTGACAGTGAGGATTCTGGAGAGAGCGACAGTGAGGACTAGTAAGTGACAGTGAGGGTTAGGGAGAGGGTGACATTGAGGATTAAGGACTGACAATGAGGAATTGAGAGAGTCATTGAGGATTACAGGGAGAGTGACAGTGAGCATTAGACAGACAGTGAGGATTAGAGAGAGAGAGCGAGGATTTGAGAGTGACAGTGATGATTAGAGAGAGTGACAGTGAGGATTAGGGTGAGAGTGACAGTGAGGATTAGAGAGAGAGTAACAGTGAGGATTAGAGAGAGAGTGACACTGAGGATTGGAGTGTGACAGTGAGGATTAGGGTGTGACAGTGAGGATTGGAGAGAGAGTGACAGTTAGGATTCGAGAGATAGTGACAGTGAGGATTAGGGAGTGAGTGATGTTGAGGATTAGCGAGAGAAAGTGAGGATTAGGGAGAGAGTGACAGTGAGTATTAGAGAATGACAGTGAGGATTAGAGAGAGTGACAGTGAGGATTAGGGAGAGAGTGACAGTGAGGGTTAGAGAAAGAGTGACAGTGAGGATTAGAGAGTGATAGTGAGGATTAGGGAGAGAGTGACAGTGAGGATTAGAGAGTGAGTGACAGTGAGGATTAGGGAGAGATTGACAGTGAGGGTTAGAGAATGACTGTGCGGATTAGAGAGAGAGTGACAGTGAGGATTAGAGAGAGATTGACAGTGAGGATTAGGGAGTGAGTGACAGTGAGTATTAGAGAATGACAGTGAGGATTAGAGAGAGTGACAGTGAGGATTAGGGAGAGAGTGACAGTGAGGATTAGAGAAAGAGTGACAGTGAGGATTAGAGAGTGATAGTGAGGATTAGGGAGAGAGAGACAGTGAGGATTAGAGAGTGAGTGACAGTGAGGATTAGGGAGAGATTGACAGTGAGGGTTAGAGAATGACAGTGCGGATGAGAGAGAGAGTGACAGTGAGGATTAGAGAGAGAGTGACTGTGAGGATTAGAGAGTGACAGTGAGGGTTAGGGAGAGAGTGACAGTGAGGATTAGAGCGAGTGACAGTGAGGATTAGAGAATGTCAGTGAGGATTAGAGAGAGCGACAGTGAGGATTAGGGAGCGAGTGACAGTGAGGATTAGCGAGTGACAGTGAGGATTTGAGAGTGACATTGAGGATTAGAGAGAGGGTGACAGTGAGGTTTAGAGAGTAACAGTGAGGATTAGAGGGAGAGTGACGGTGAGGATTTGAGAGAAAGTAACAGTGAGGATTAGAGAGAGAGTGACAGTGAGGATTAGCGAGTGACAGTGAGGATTTGAGAGTGACAGTGAGGATTAGGGAGAGAGTGACAGTGAGGATTAGGGAGTGACAGTGAGGATTAGAGAGTGACAGTGAGGATTAGAGAGAGTGACAGTGAGAATTAGAGAGTGACAGTGAGGATTAGGGAGAGAGTGACAGTGAGGATTAGGGAGAGTGACAGAGAGGATTAGAGAGAGAATGACAGTGATGATTAGGGAGAGAGTGACAGTGTGGAGGAGGGAGTGACAGTGAGGATTAGGGAGAGAGTGACAGTGAGGATTAGGGAGTGACAGTGAGGATTAGGGATTGACAGTGAGGATTAGAGAGAGTCATTGAGGATTACAGGGAGAGTAACAGTGAGCATTAGAGAGAGACAGTGAGGATTAGGGAGTGACAGTGAGGATTAGGGTGTGACAGTGAGGATCAGAGAGAGTGACAGTGAGGTTTAGAGAGTGACAGTGAGGATTAGGGAGCGACAGTGAGGATTAGGGAGAGAGTGACAGTGAGGATTAGAGAGTGACAGTGAGGATTAGGGAGTGACAGTGAGGATTAGGGAGAGAGTGACAGTGAGGATTAGGGAGAGAGTGACAGTGAGGATTAGGGAGAGAGTGACAGTGAGGATTAGGGAGTGACAGTGAGGATTAGGGAGTGACAGTGAGGATTAGGGAGAGTGACAGTGAGGGTTAGACAGTGACAGTGAGGATTAGGGTGTGACAGTGAGGATTAGGGAGAGAGTGACAGTGAGGATTAGAGAGTGACAGTGAGGATTAGGGAGTGACAGTGAGGATTAGGGAGAGAGTGACAGTGAGGATTAGGGAGAGAGTGACAGTGAGGATTAGTGAGTGATAGTGAGGATTAGGGAGAGAGTGACAGTGAGGATTAAGGATTGACAGTGAGGATTAGAGAGAGTCATTGAGGATTACAGGGAGAGTGACAGTGAGCATTAGAGAGAGACATTGAGGATTAGTGAGAGAGTGACAGTGAGGATTAGAGAGTGACAGTGAGGATTAGAGAGTGATAGGTAGAAGTAGGGAGAGAGCGACAGTGAGGATTAGAGAGAGAGAGCGAGGATTTGAGAGTGACAGTGAGGATTAGAGACAGTGACAGTGAGGATTAGGGAGAGAGTGACAGTGAGGATTAGAGAGAGTGTAACAGTGAGGATTAGCGAGAGAGTGACACTGAGGATTAGAGAGTGACAGTGAGGATTAGGGAGAGTGACAGTGAGGATTAGGGAGAGAGTGACAGTGAGGATTAGAGAAAGAGTGACAGTGAGGATTAGAGAGTGATAGTGAGGATTAGGGAGAGAGTGACAGTGAGGATTAGAGAGTGAGTGACAGTGAGGATTAGGGAGAGATTGACAGTGAGGGTTAGAGAATGACAGTGCGGATTAGAGAGAGAGTGACAGTGAGGATTAGAGAGAGAGTGACAGTGAGGATTAGGGAGTGAGTGACAGTGAGTATTAGAGAATGACAGTGAGGATTAGAGAGAGTGACAGTGAGGATTAGGGAGAGATTGACAGTGAGGGTTAGAGAATGACAGTGTGGATTAGAGAGAGAGTGACAGTGAGGATTAGAGAGAGAGTGACTGTGAGGATTAGAGAGTGACAGTGAGGGTTAGGGAGAGAGTGACAGTGAGGATTAGAGCGAGTGACAGTGAGGATTAGAGAATGTCAGTGAGGATTAGAGAGAGCGACAGTGAGGATTAGGGAGCGAGTGACAGTGAGGATTAGAGAGAGAGTGACAGTGAGGATTAGGGAGTGAGTGACAGTGAGTATTAGAGAATGACAGTGAGGATTAGAGTGAGTGACAGTGAGGATTAGGGAGAGATTGACAGTGAGGGTTAGAGAATGACAGTGCGGATTAGAGAGAGAGTGACAGTGAGGATTAGAGAGAGAGTGACAGTGAGGATTAGGGAGTGAGTGACAGTGAGTATTAGAGAATGACAGTAAGGATTAGAGAGAGTGACAGTGAGGATTAGGGAGAGATTGACAGTGAGGGTTAGAGAATGACAGTGCGGATTAGAGAGAGAGTGACAGTGAGGATTAGAGAGAGAGTGACTGTGAGGATTAGAGAGTGACAGTGAGGGTTAGGGAGAGAGTGACAGTGAGGATTAGAGCGAGTGACAGTGAGGATTAGAGAATGTCAGTGAGGATTAGAGAGAGCGACAGTGAGGATTAGGGAGCGAGTGACAGTGAGGATTAGAGAGAGAGTAACAGTGAGGATTAGAGAGAGAGTGACACTGAGGATGAGAGAGTGACAGTGAGGATTAGGGTGTGACAGTGAGGATTGGAGAGAGAGTGACAGTTAGGATTCGAGAGATAGTGACAGTGAGGATTAGGGAGTGAGTGACGTTGAGGATTAGCGAGAGTGACAGTGAGGATTAGGGAGAGAGTGACAGTGAGTATTAGAGAATGACAGTGAGGATTAGAGAGAGTGACAGTGAGGATTAGGGAGAGAGTGACAGTGAGGATTAGAGAAAGAGTGACAGTGAGGATTAGAGAGTGATAGTGAGGATTAGGGAGAGAGTGACAGTGAGGATTAGAGAGTGAGTGACAGTGAGTATTAGGGAGAGATTGACAGTGAGGGTGTGAGAATGACTGTGCGGATTAGAGAGAGAGTGACAGTGAGGATTAGAGAGAGTGACAGTGAGGATTAGGGAGTGAGTGACAGTGAGTATTAGAGAATGACAGTGAGGATTAGAGAGAGTGACAGTGAGGATTAGGGAGAGAGTGACAGTGAGGATTAGAGAAAGAGTGACAGTGAGGATTAGAGAGTGATAGTGAGGATTAGGGAGAGAGTGACAGTGAGGATTAGAGAGTGAGTGACAGTGAGGATTAGGGAGAGATTGACAGTGCGGGTTAGAGAATGACAGTGCGGATGAGAGAGAGAGTGACAGTGAGGATTAGAGAGAGAGTGACTGTGAGGATTAGAGAGTGACAGTGAGGGTTAGGGAGAGAGTGACAGTGAGGATTAGAGCGAGTGACAGTGAGGATTAGAGAATGTCAGTGAGGATTAGAGAGAGCGACAGTGAGGATTAGGGAGCGAGTGACAGTGAGGATTAGAGAGAGAGTGACAGTGTGGTTGTCAGAGAGTGACAGTGAGGATTGGAGAGAGAGTGACAGTGAGGATTACAGTGTAAGTGTCAGTGAGGATTAGAGAGAGAGTGACAGTGAGGATTAGAGAGAGAGTGACAGTGTGGATTAGAGAGTGACAATGAAGATTAGAGAGCTAGTGACTGAGGATTGGAGAGTGACAGTTAGGATTAGAGAGAGAGTGACAGTGAGGATTAGAGAGAGAGTGACAGTGAGGATTAGAGAGTGACAATGACGATTGGTGAGAGAGTGACTGACGATTAGCGAATGACAGTGATGATTAGATTGAGGGAGACAGTGAGTATTAGAGAGAGAGTGACAGTGAGGATTAGAGAGAGAGTGACTGAGGATTAGTGTGAGTGACAGTGAGGATTAGAGAGAGGGTGACAGTGAGGTTTAGAGAGTAACAGTGAGGATTAGAGGGAGAGTGACGGTGAGGATTTGAGAGAAAGTAACAGTGAGGATTAGAGAGAGAGTGACAGTGAGGATTAGCGAGTGAGAGTGAGGATTTGAGAGTTACAGTGTGGATTAGAGAGAGGGTGACAGTGAGGTTTAGAGAGTAACAGTGAGGATTAGAGGGAGAGTGACGGTGAGGATTTGAGAGAAAGTAACAGTGAGGATTAGAGAGAGAGTGACAGTGAGGATTAGCGAGTGACAGTGAGGATTAGAGAGAGTGACAGTGAGGATTAGAGAGTGACAGTGAGGATTAGGGAGAGAGTGACAGTGAGGATTAGGGAGTGACAGTGAGGATTAGAGAGTGACAGTGAGGATTAGAGAGAGTGACAGTGAGGATTAGAGAGTGACAGTGAGGATTAGGGAGAGAGTGACAGTGAGGATTAGGGAGAGTGACAGGGAGGATTAGAGAGAGAATGACAGTGATGATTAGGGAGAGAGTGACAGTGTGGAGGAGGGAGTGACAGTGAGGATTAGAGAGTGACAGTGAGGATTAGGGATTGACAGTGAGGATTAGAGAGAGTCATTGAGGATTAAAGGGAGAGTAACAGTGAGCATTAGAGAGAGACAGTGAGGATTAGGGAGTGACAGTGAGGATTAGGGAGAGATTGACAGTGAGGGTTAGAGAATGACAGTGCGGATTAGAGAGAGAGTGACAGTGAGGATTAGAGAGAGAGTGACTGTGAGGATTAGAGAGTGACAGTGAGGGTTAGGGAGAGAGTGACAGTGAGGATTAGAGCGAGTGACAGTGAGGATTAGAGAATGTCAGTGAGGATTAGAGAGAGCGACAGTGAGGATTAGGGAGCGAGTGACAGTGAGGATTAGAGAGAGAGTAACAGTGAGGATTAGAGAGAGAGTGACACTGAGGATGAGAGAGTGACAGTGAGGATTAGGGTGTGACAGTGAGGATTGGAGAGAGAGTGACAGTTAGGATTCGAGAGATAGTGACAGTGAGGATTAGGGAGTGAGTGACGTTGAGGATTAGCGAGAGTGACAGTGAGGATTAGGGAGAGAGTGACAGTGAGTATTAGAGAATGACAGTGAGGATTAGAGAGAGTGACAGTGAGGATTAGGGAGAGAGTGACAGTGAGGATTAGAGAAAGAGTGACAGTGAGGATTAGAGAGTGATAGTGAGGATTAGGGAGAGAGTGACAGTGAGGATTAGAGAGTGAGTGACAGTGAGTATTAGGGAGAGATTGACAGTGAGGGTGTGAGAATGACTGTGCGGATTAGAGAGAGAGTGACAGTGAGGATTAGAGAGAGTGACAGTGAGGATTAGGGAGTGAGTGACAGTGAGTATTAGAGAATGACAGTGAGGATTAGAGAGAGTGACAGTGAGGATTAGGGAGAGAGTGACAGTGAGGATTAGAGAAAGAGTGACAGTGAGGATTAGAGAGTGATAGTGAGGATTAGGGAGAGAGTGACAGTGAGGATTAGAGAGTGAGTGACAGTGAGGATTAGGGAGAGATTGACAGTGCGGGTTAGAGAATGACAGTGCGGATGAGAGAGAGAGTGACAGTGAGGATTAGAGAGAGAGTGACTGTGAGGATTAGAGAGTGACAGTGAGGGTTAGGGAGAGAGTGACAGTGAGGATTAGAGCGAGTGACAGTGAGGATTAGAGAATGTCAGTGAGGATTAGAGAGAGCGACAGTGAGGATTAGGGAGCGAGTGACAGTGAGGATTAGAGAGAGAGTGACAGTGTGGTTGTCAGAGAGTGACAGTGAGGATTGGAGAGAGAGTGACAGTGAGGATTACAGTGTAAGTGTCAGTGAGGATTAGAGAGAGAGTGACAGTGAGGATTAGAGAGAGAGTGACAGTGTGGATTAGAGAGTGACAATGAAGATTAGAGAGCTAGTGACTGAGGATTGGAGAGTGACAGTTAGGATTAGAGAGAGAGTGACAGTGAGGATTAGAGAGAGAGTGACAGTGAGGATTAGAGAGTGACAATGACGATTGGTGAGAGAGTGACTGACGATTAGCGAATGACAGTGATGATTAGATTGAGGGAGACAGTGAGTATTAGAGAGAGAGTGACAGTGAGGATTAGAGAGAGAGTGACTGAGGATTAGTGTGAGTGACAGTGAGGATTAGAGAGAGGGTGACAGTGAGGTTTAGAGAGTAACAGTGAGGATTAGAGGGAGAGTGACGGTGAGGATTTGAGAGAAAGTAACAGTGAGGATTAGAGAGAGAGTGACAGTGAGGATTAGCGAGTGAGAGTGAGGATTTGAGAGTGACAGTGTGGATTAGAGAGAGGGTGACAGTGAGGTTTAGAGAGTAACAGTGAGGATTAGAGGGAGAGTGACGGTGAGGATTTGAGAGAAAGTAACAGTGAGGATTAGAGAGAGAGTGACAGTGAGGATTAGCGAGTGACAGTGAGGATTAGAGAGAGTGACAGTGAGGATTAGAGAGTGACAGTGAGGATTAGGGAGAGAGTGACAGTGAGGATTAGGGAGTGACAGTGAGGATTAGAGAGTGACAGTGAGGATTAGAGAGAGTGACAGTGAGGATTAGAGAGTGACAGTGAGGATTAGGGAGAGAGTGACAGTGAGGATTAGGGAGAGTGACAGGGAGGATTAGAGAGAGAATGACAGTGATGATTAGGGAGAGAGTGACAGTGTGGAGGAGGGAGTGACAGTGAGGATTAGAGAGTGACAGTGAGGATTAGGGATTGACAGTGAGGATTAGAGAGAGTCATTGACGATTAAAGGGAGAGTAACAGTGAGCATTAGAGAGAGACAGTGAGGATTAGGGAGTGACAGTGAGGATTAGGGAGTGACAGTGAGGATCAGAGAGAGTGACAGTGAGGTTTAGAGAGTGACAGTGAGGATTAGGGAGCGACAGTGAGGATTAGGGAGAGAGTGACAGTGAGGATTAGACAGTGACAGTGAGGATTAGGGAGTGACAGTGAGGATTAGGGAGAGAGTGACAGTGAGGATTAGGGAGAGAGTGACAGTGAGGATTAGGGAGAGAGTGACAGTGAGGATTAGGGAGTGACAGTGAGGATTAGGGAGTGACAGTGAGGATTAGGGAGAGTGACAGTGAGGTTTAGACAGTGACAGTGAGGATTAGGGTGTGACAGTGAGGATTAGGGAGAGAGTGACAGTGAGGATTAGAGAGTGACAGTGAGGATTAGGGAGTGACAGTGAGGATTAGGGAGAGAGTGACAGTGAGGATTAGGGAGAGAGTGACAGTGAGGATTAGTGAGTGATAGTGAGGATTAGGGAGAGAGTGACATTGAGGATTAAGGATTGACAGTGAGGATTAGAGAGAGTCATTGAGGATTACAGGGAGAGTGACAGTGAGCATTAGAGAGAGACATTGAGGATTAGTGAGAGAGTGACAGTGAGGATTAGAGAGTGACAGTGAGGATTAGAGAGTGATAGTTAGGAGTAGGGAGAGAGCGACAGTGAGGATTAGAGAGAGAGCGCGAGGATTTGAGAGTGACAGTGAGGATTAGAGACAGTGACAGTGAGGATTAGGGAGAGAGTGACAGTGAGGATTAGAGAGAATGTAACAGTGAGGATTAGCGAGAGAGTGACACTGAGGATTAGAGAGTGACAGTGAGGATTAGGGAGAGTGACAGTGAGGATTAGGGAGAGAGTGACAGTGAGGATTAGAGAAAGAGTGACAGTGAGGATTAGAGAGTGATAGTGAGGATTAGGGAGAGAGTGACAGTGAGGGTTAGAGAATGACAGTGCGGATTAGAGAGAGAGTGACAGTGAGGATTAGAGAGAGAGTGACAGTGAGGATTAGGGAGTGAGTGACAGTGAGTATTAGAGAATGACAGTGAGGATTAGAGAGAGTGACAGTGAGGATTAGGGAGAGAGTGACAGTGAGGATTAGAGAAAGAGTGACAGTGAGGATTAGAGAGTGATAGTGAGGATTAGGGAGAGAGTGACAGTGAGGATTAGAGAGTGAGTGACAGTGAGGATTAGGGGGAGATTGACAGTGAGGGTTAGAGAATGACAGTGCGGATTAGAGAGAGAGTGACAGTGAGGATTAGAGAGAGAGTGACTGTGAGGATTAGAGAGTGACAGTGAGGGTTAGGGAGAGAGTGACAGTGAGGATTAGAGCGAGTGACAGTGAGGATTAGAGAATGTCAGTGAGGATTAGAGAGAGCGACAGTGAGGATTAGGGAGCGAGTGACAGTGAGGATTAGAGAGAGAGTGACAGTGTGGTTGACAGAGAGTGACAGTGAGGATTGGAGAGAGAGTGACAGTGAGGATTACAGTGTAAGTGTCAGTGAGGATTAGAGAGAGAGTGACAGTGAGGATTAGAGAGAGAGTGACAGTGTGGATTAGAGAGTGACAATGAAGATTAGAGAGCTAGTGACTGAGGATTGGAGAGTGACAGTTAGGATTAGAGAGAGAGTGACAGTGAGGATTAGAGAGAGAGTGACAGTGAGGATTAGAGAGTGACAATGACGATTGGTGAGAGAGTGACTGACGATTAGCGAGTGACAGTGATGATTAGATTGAGGGAGACAGTGAGTATTAGAGAGAGAGTGACAGTGAGGATTAGAGAGAGAGTGACTGAGGATTAGTGTGAGTGACAGTGAGGATTAGAGAGAGGGTGACAGTGAGGTTTAGAGAGTAACAGTGAGGATTAGAGGGAGAGTGACGGTGAGGATTTGAGAGAAAGTAACAGTGAGGATTATAGAGAGAGTGACAGTGAGGATTAGCGAGTGACAGTGAGGATTTGAGAGAGACAGTGAGGATTAGAGAGAGGGTGACAGTGAGGATTAGGGAGTGAAAGTGAGGATTAGAGAGTGACAGTGAGGATTAGAGAGAGTGACAGTGAGGATTAGAGAGTGACAGTGAGGATTAGGGAGAGAGTGACAGTGAGGATTAGGGAGAGTGACAGTGAGGATTAGAGAGAGAATGACAGTGAGGATTAGGGAGTGACAGTGAGTATTAGGGATTGACAGTGAGGATTAGAGAGAGTCATTGAGGATTACAGGGAGAGTAACAGTGAGCATTAGAGAGAGACAGTGAGGATTAGAGAGTGACAGTGAGGATTAGGGAGTGACAGTGAGGATTAGAGAGAGTGACAGTGAGGTTTAGAGAGTGACAGTGAGGATTAGGGAGCGACAGTGAGGATTAGGGAGAGAGTGACAGTGAGGATTAGAGAGTGACAGTGAGGATTAGGGAGTGACATTGAGGATTAGGGAGAGAGTGACAGTGAGGATTAGGGAGAGAGTGACAGTGAGGATTAGGGAGAGAGTGACAGTGAGGATTAGGGAGTGACAGTGAGGATTAGGGAGTGACAGTGAGGATTAGGGAGAGTGACAGTGAGGTTTAGACAGTGACAGTGAGGATTAGGGTGTGACAGTGAGGATTAGGGAGAGAGTGACAGTGAGGATTAGAGAGTGACAGTGAGGATTTGAGAGTGACAGTGAGGATTAGGGAGTGAGTGACAGTGAGGATTAGGGAGTGACAGTGAGGATTAGAGAGTGACAGTGAGGATTAGAGAGAGTGACAGTGAGGATTAGAGAGTGACAGTGAGGATTAGGGAGAGAGTGACAGTGAGGATTAGGGAGAGTGACAGTGAGGATTAGAGGGAGAATGACAGTGATGATTAGGGAGAGAGTGACAGTGTGGAGGAGGGAGTGACAGTGAGGATTAGGGAGAGAGTGACAGTGAGGATTAGGGAGTGACAGTGAGGATTAGGGATTGACAGTGAGGATTAGAGAGAGTCATTGAGGATTACAGGGAGAGTAACAGTGAGCATTAGAGAGAGTCAGTGAGGATTAGAGAGTGACAGTGAGGATTAGGGAGTGACAGTGAGGATTAGAGAGAGTGACAGTGAGGTTTAGAGAGTGGCAGTGAGGATTAGGGAGCGACAGTGAGGATTAGGGAGTGACATTGAGGATTAGGGAGAGAGTGACAGTGAGGATTAGGGAGAGAGTGACAGTGAGGATTAGGGAGAGAGTGACAGTGAGGATTAGGGAGTGACAGTGAGGATTAGGGAGTGACAGTGAGGATTAGGGAGAGTGACAGTGAGGTTTAGACAGTGACAGTGAGGATTAGGGTGTGACAGTGAGGATTAGGGAGAGAGTGACAGTGAGGATTAGAGAGTGACAGTGAGGTTTAGACAGTGACAGTGAGGATTAGGGTGTGACAGTGAGGATTAGAGAGAGAGTGACAGTGAGGATTAGAGAGTGACAGTGAGGATTAGGGAGTGACAGTGAGGATTAGGGAGAGAGTGACAGTGAGGATTAGGGAGAGAGTGACAGTGAGGATTAGTGAGTGACAGCTAGGATTAGGGAGAGAGTGACATTGAGGATTAAGGATTGACAGTGAGGATTAGAGAGAGTCATTGAGGATTACAGGGAGAGTGACAGTGAGCATTAGAGAGAGACATTGAGGATTAGTGAGAGAGTGACAGTGAAGATTAGAGAGTGACAGTGAGGATTAGAGAGTGATAGTTAGGAGTAGGGAGAGAGCGACAGTGAGGTTTAGAGAGAGAGAGCGAGGATTTGAGAGTGACAGTGAGGATTAGAAACAGTGACAGTGAGGATTCGGGAGAGAGTGACAGTGAGGATTAGAGAGAGTGACAGTGAGGATTAGGGAGAGAGTGACAGTGAGGATTAGGGAGAGAGTGACAGTGAGGATTAGTGAGTGACAGCTAGGATTAGGGAGAGAGTGACATTGAGGATTAAGGATTGACAGTGAGGATTAGAGAGAGTCATTGAGGATTACAGGGAGAGTGACAGTGAGCATTAGAGAGAGACATTGAGGATTAGTGAGAGAGTGACAGTGAAGATTAGAGAGTGACAGTGAGGATTAGAGAGTGATAGTTAGGAGTAGGGAGAGAGCGACAGTGAGGTTTAGAGAGAGAGAGCGAGGATTTGAGAGTGACAGTGAGGATTAGAAACAGTGACAGTGAGGATAAGGGAGAGAGTGACAGTGAGGATTAGAGAGAGTGTAACAGTGAGGATTAGCGAGAGAGTGACACTGAGGATTAGAGAGTGACAGTGAGGATTAGGGAGTGACAGTGAGGATTGGAGAGAGAGTGACAGTTACGATTAGAGAGAGAGTGACAGTGAGGATTAGGGAGAGAGTGACATTGAGGATTTGCGAGAGACAGTGAGGATTAGGGAGAGAGTGACAGTTACGATTAGAGAATGACAGTGAGGATTAGAGAGAGTGACACTGAGGATTAGGGAGAGAGTGACAGTGAGGATTAGAGAGAGAGAGAGTGACAGTGAGGATTAGAGAGTGACCGTGAGGATTAGGGAGAGAGTGGCAGTGAGGATTAGGGAGTGACAGTGTGGATTAGAGAGTGACAGTGAGGATTAGGGAGAGAGTGACAGTGAGGATTAGAGAGTGACAGTGAGGATTAGAGAGAGAGTGACAGTGAGGATTAGGGAGAGACAGTGAGGATTAGAGATTGACAGTGAGGATTAGGGAGAGAGTGACAGTGAGGATTAGAGAGAGAGTGACAGTGAGGGTTAGAGAATGACAGTGTGGATTAGAGAGAGAGTGACAGTGAGGATTAGAGAGAGAGTGACTGTGAGGATTAGAGAGTGACAGTGAGGATTAGAGCGAGTGACAGTGAGGATTAGTGAATGTCAGTGAGGATTAGAGAGAGCGACAGTGAGGATTAGGGAGCGAGTGACAGTGAGGATTAGAGAGAGAGTGACAGTGTGGTTGACAGAGAGTGACAGTGAGGATTGGAGAGAGAGTGACAGTGAGGATTACAGTGTAAGTGTCAGTGAGGATTAGAGAGAGAGTGACAGTGAGGATTAGAGAGAGAGTGACAGTGTGGATTAGAGAGTGACAATGAAGATTAGAGAGCTAGTGACTGAGGATTGGAGAGTGACAGTTAGGATTAGAGAGAGAGTGACAGTGAGGATTAGAGAGAGAGTGACAGTGAGGATTAGAGAGTGACAATGACGATTGGTGAGAGAGTGACTGACGATTAGCGAGTGACAGTGATGATTAGATTGAGGGAGACAGTGAGTATTAGAGAGAGAGTGACAGTGAGGATTAGAGAGAGAGTGACTGAGGATTAGTGTGAGCGACAGTGAGGATTAGAGAGAGGGTGACAGTGAGGTTTAGAGAGTAACAGTGAGGATTAGAGGGAGAGTGACGGTGAGGATTTGAGAGAAAGTAACAGTGTGGATTAGAGAGAGAGTGACAGTGAGGATTAGCGAGTGACAGTGAGGATTAGAGAGTGACAGTGAGGGTTAGGGAGAGAGTGACAGTGAGGATTAGGGAGTGACAGTGAGGATTAGAGAGTGACACTGAGGATTAGAGAGAGTGACAGTGAGGATTAGAGAGTGACAGTGAGGATTAGGGAGAGAGTGACAGTGAGGATTAGGGAGAGTGACAGTGAGGATTAGAGAGAGAGTGACAGTGAGGATTAGAGAGTGACAGTGAGGATTAGGGAGTGACAGTGAGGATTGGAGAGAGAGTGACAGTTACGATTAGAGAGAGAGTGACAGTGAGGATTAGGGAGAGAGTGACATTGAGGATTTGCGAGAGACAGTGAGGATTAGGGAGAGAGTGACAGTTACGATTAGAGAATGACAGTGAGGAGTAGAGAGAGTGACAGTGAGGATTAGGGAGAGAGTGACAGTGAGGATTAGAGAGAGAGAGTGACAGTGAGGATTAGAGAGTGACCGTGAGGATTAGGGAGAGAGTGGCAGTGAGGTTTAGGGAGTGACAGTGTGGATTAGAGAGTGACAGTGAGGATTAGAGAGAGAGTGACAGTGAGGATTAGGGAGAGACAGTGAGGATTAGAGATTGACAGTGAGGATTAGGGAGAGAGTGACAGTGAGGATTAGAGAGAGAGTGACAGTGAGGGTTAGAGAGAGAGTGACTGTGAGGATTAGAGAGTGACAGTGAGGATTAGAGCGAGTGACAGTGAGGATTAGAGAATGTCAGTGAGGATTAGAGAGAGCGACAGTGAGGATTAGGGAGCGAGTGACAGTGAGGATTAGAGAGAGAGTGACAGTGTGGTTGACAGAGAGTGACAGTGAGGATTGGAGAGAGAGTGACAGTGAGGATTACAGTGTAAGTGTCAGTGAGGATTAGAGAGAGAGTGACAGTGAGGATTAGAGAGAGAGTGACAGTGAGGATTAGAGAGAGAGTGACTGTGAGGATTAGAGAGTGACAGTGAGGATTAGAGCGAGTGACAGTGAGGATTAGAGAATGTCAGTGAGGATTAGAGAGAGCGACAGTGAGGATTAGGGAGCGAGTGACAGTGAGGATTAGAGAGAGAGTGACAGTGTGGTTGACAGAGAGTGACAGTGAGGATTGGAGAGAGAGTGACAGTGAGGATTACAGTGTAAGTGTCAGTGAGGATTAGAGAGAGAGTGACAGTGAGGATTAGAGAGAGAGTGACAGTGTGGATTAGAGAGTGACAATGAAGATTAGAGAGCTAGTGACTGAGGATTGGAGAGTGACAGTTAGGATTAGAGAGAGAGTGACAGTGAGGATTAGAGAGAGAGTGACAGTGAGGATTAGAGAGTGACAATGACGATTGGTGAGAGAGTGACTGACGATTAGCGAGTGACAGTGATGATTAGATTGAGGGAGACAGTGAGTATTAGAGAGAGAGTGACAGTGAGGATTAGAGAGAGAGTGACTGAGGATTAGTGTGAGCGACAGTGAGGATTAGAGAGAGGGTGACAGTGAGGTTTAGAGAGCAACAGTGAGGATTAGAGGGAGAGTGACGGTGAGGATTTGAGAGAAAGTAACAGTGAGGATTAGAGAGAGAGTGACAGTGAGGATTAGCGAGTGACAGTGAGGATTTGAGAGTGACAGTGAGGATTAGGGAGAGAGTGACAGTGAGGATTAGGGAGTGACAGTGAGGATTAGAGAGTGACAGTGAGGATTAGAGAGAGTGACAGTGAGGATTAGAGAGTGACAGTGAGGATTAGGGAGAGAGTGACAGTGAGGATTAGGGAGAGTGACAGTGAGGATTAGAGAGAGAATGACAGTGATGATTAGGGAGAGAGTGGCAGTGTGGAGGAGGGAGTGACAGTGAGGATTAGGGAGAGAGTGACAGTGAGGATTAGGGAGTGACAGTGAGGATTAGGGATTGACAGTGAGGATTAGAGAGAGTCATTGAGGATTACAGGGAGAGTGACAGTGAGCATTAGAGAGAGACAGTGAGGATTAGGTAGTGACAGTGAGGATTAGGGAGTGACAGTGAGGATTAGAGATTGACATTGAGGATTAGAGAGTGACAGTGAGGATTAGGGAGAGATTGACAGTGAGGGTTAGAGAATGACAGTGCGGATTAGAGAGAGAGTGACAGTGAGGATTAGAGAGAGAGTGACAGTGAGGATTAGAGAGTGACAGTGAGGGTTAGGGAGAGAGTGACAGTGAGGATTAGAGCGAGTGACAGTGAGGATTGGAGAATGTCAGTGAGGATTAGAGAGAGCGACAGTGAGGATTAGGGAGCGAGTGACAGTGAGGATTAGAGAGAGAGTGGCAGTGTGGTTGACAGAAAGTGACAGTGAGGATTGGAGAGAGAGTGACAGTGAGGATTACAGTGTAAGTGTCAGTGAGGATTAGCGAGAGAGTGACTGTGAGGATTAGAGAGAGAGTGACAGTGAGGATTAGAGAGTGATAGTGAGGATTCGGGAGAGAGTGACAGTGAGGATTAGGGAGAGAGTGACAGTGAGGATTAGTGAGTGACAGTGAGGATTAGGGAGAGAGTGACATTGAGGATTAAGGATTGACAGTGAGGATTAGAGAGAGTCATTGAGGATTACAGGGAGAGTGACAGTGAGCATTAGAGAGAGACATTGAGGATTAGTGAGAGAGTGGCAGTGAGGATTAGAGAGTGACAGTGAGGATTAGAGAGTGATAGTTAGGAGTAGGGAGAGAGCGACAGTGAGGATTAGAGAGAGAGAGTGAGGATTTGAGAGTGACAGTGAGGATTAGAGACAGTGACAGTGAGGATTAGGGAGAGAGTGACACTGAGGATTAGAGAGTGACAGTGAGGATTAGAGAGAGTGACAGTGAGGATGAGGGACAGAGTGACAGTGAGGATTAGGGAGAGAGTGACAGTGAGGATTAGAGAGTGACAGTGAGGATTAGGGAGTGACAGTGAGGATTGGAGAGAGAGTGACAGTTACGATTAGAGAGAGAGTGACAGTGAGGATTAGGGAGAGAGTGACATTGAGGATTTGCGAGAGACAGTGAGGATTAGGGAGAGAGTGACAGTTACGATTAGAGAATGACAGTGAGGATTAGAGAGAGTGACAGTGAGGATTAGGGAGAGAGTGATAGTGAGGATTAGAGAGAGAGAGAGATTTAGGAGTAGAGAGTGACCGTGAGGATTAGGGAGAGAGTGGCAGTGAGGATTAGGGAATGACAGTGTGGATTAGAGAGTGACAGTGAGGATTAGGGAGAGAGTGACAGTGAGGATTAGGGAGAGTGACAGTGAGGATTAGAGAGAGAGTGACAGTGAGGATTAGAGAGTGACAGTGAGGATTAGGGAGTGACAGTGAGGATTGGAGAGAGAGTGACAGTTACGATTAGAGAGAGAGTGACAGTGAGGATTAGGGAGAGAGTGACATTGAGGATTTGGGAGAGACAGTGAGGATTAGGGAGAGAGTGACAGTTACGATTAGAGAATGACAGTGAGGAGTAGAGAGAGTGACAGTGAGGATTAGGGAGAGAGTGACAGTGAGGATTAGAGAGAGAGAGTGACAGTGAGGATTAGAGAGTGACCGTGAGGATTAGGGAGAGAGTGGCAGTGAGGATTAGGGAGTGACAGTGTGGATTAGAGAGTGACAGTGAGGATTAGAGAGAGAGTGACAGTGAGGATTAGGGAGAGACAGTGAGGATTAGAGATTGACAGTGAGGATTAGGGAGAGAGTGACAGTGAGGATTAGAGAGAGAGTGACAGTGAGGGTTAGAGAGAGAGTGACTGTGAGGATTAGAGAGTGACAGTGAGGATTAGAGCGAGTGACAGTGAGGATTAGAGAATGTCAGTGAGGATTAGAGAGAGCGACAGTGAGGATTAGGGAGCGAGTGACAGTGAGGATTAGAGAGAGAGTGACAGTGTGGTTGACAGAGAGTGACAGTGAGGATTGGAGAGAGAGTGACAGTGAGGATTACAGTGTAAGTGTCAGTGAGGATTAGAGAGAGAGTGACAGTGAGGATTAGAGAGAGAGTGACAGTGAGGATTAGAGAGAGAGTGACTGTGAGGATTAGAGAGTGACAGTGAGGATTAGAGCGAGTGACAGTGAGGATTAGAGAATGTCAGTGAGGATTAGAGAGAGCGACAGTGAGGATTAGGGAGCGAGTGACAGTGAGGATTAGAGAGAGAGTGACAGTGTGGTTGACAGAGAGTGACAGTGAGGATTGGAGAGAGAGTGACAGTGAGGATTACAGTGTAAGTGTCAGTGAGGATTAGAGAGAGAGTGACAGTGAGGATTAGAGAGAGAGTGACAGTGTGGATTAGAGAGTGACAATGAAGATTAGAGAGCTAGTGACTGAGGATTGGAGAGTGACAGTTAGGATTAGAGAGAGAGTGACAGTGAGGATTAGAGAGAGAGTGACAGTGAGGATTAGAGAGTGACAATGACGATTGGTGAGAGAGTGACTGACGATTAGCGAGTGACAGTGATGATTAGATTGAGGGAGACAGTGAGTATTAGAGAGAGAGTGACAGTGAGGATTAGAGAGAGAGTGACAGAGGATTAGTGTGAGCGACAGTGAGGATTAGAGAGAGGGTGACAGTGAGGTTTAGAGAGTAACAGTGAGGATTAGAGGGAGAGTGACGGTGAGGATTTGAGAGAAAGTAACAGTGAGGATTAGAGAGAGAGTGACAGTGAGGATTAGCGAGTGACAGTGAGGATTTGAGAGTGACAGTGAGGATTAGGGAGAGAGTGACAGTGAGGATTAGGGAGTGACAGTGAGGATTAGAGAGTGACAGTGAGGATTAGAGAGAGTGACAGTGAGGATTAGAGAGTGACAGTGAGGATTAGGGAGAGAGTGACAGTGAGGATTAGGGAGAGTGACAGTGAGGATTAGAGAGAGAATGACAGTGATGATTAGGGAGAGAGTGACAGTGTGGAGGAGGGAGTGACAGTGAGGATTAGGGAGAGAGTGACAGTGAGGATTAGGGAGTGACAGTGAGGATTAGGGATTGACAGTGAGGATTAGAGAGAGTCATTGAGGATTACAGGGAGAGTGACAGTGAGCATTAGAGAGAGACAGTGAGGATTAGGTAGTGACAGTGAGGATTAGGGAGTGACAGTGAGGATTAGAGATTGACATTGAGGATTAGAGAGTGACAGTGAGGATTAGGGAGAGATTGACAGTGAGGGTTAGAGAATGACAGTGCGGATTAGAGAGAGAGTGACAGTGAGGATTAGAGAGAGAGTGACAGTGAGGATTAGAGAGTGACAGTGAGGGTTAGGGAGAGAGTGACAGTGAGGATTAGAGCGAGTGACAGTGAGGATTGGAGAATGTCAGTGAGGATTAGAGAGAGGGACAGTGAGGATTAGGGAGCGAGTGACAGTGAGGATTAGAGAGAGAGTGGCAGTGTGGTTGACAGAGAGTGACAGTGAGGATTGGAGAGAGAGTGACAGTGAGGATTACAGTGTAAGTGTCAGTGAGGATTAGCGAGAGAGTGACTGTGAGGATTAGAGAGAGAGTGACAGTGAGGATTAGAGAGTGATAGTGAGGATTCGGGAGAGAGTGACAGTGAGGATTAGGGAGAGAGTGACAGTGAGGATTAGTGAGTGACAGTGAGGATTAGGGAGAGAGTGACATTGAGGATTAAGGATTGACAGTGAGGATTAGAGAGAGTCATTGAGGATTACAGGGAGAGTGACAGTGAGCATTAGAGAGAGACATTGAGGATTAGTGAGAGAGTGGCAGTGAGGATTAGAGAGTGACAGTGAGGATTAGAGAGTGATAGTTAGGAGTAGGGAGAGAGCGACAGTGAGGATTAGAGAGAGAGAGTGAGGATTTGAGAGTGACAGTGAGGATTAGAGACAGTGACAGTGAGGATTAGGGAGAGAGTGACACTGAGGATTAGAGAGTGACAGTGAGGATTAGAGAGAGTGACAGTGAGGATTAGGGAGAGAGTGACAGTGAGGATTGGAGAAAGAGTGACAGTGAGGATTAGAGAGTGATAGTGAGGATTAGGGAGAGAGTGACAGTGAGGATTAGAGAGTGAGTGACAGTGAGGATTAGGGAGAGATTGACAGTGAGGGTTAGAGAATGACAGTGCGGATTAGAGAGAGGGTGACAGTGAGGATTAGAGAGAGAGTGACAGTGAGGATTAGGGAGTGATAGTGAGGATTAGGGAGAGAGTGACAGTGAGGATTAGGGAGAGAGTGACAGTGAGGATTAGTGAGTGACAGTGATGATTAGGGAGAGAGTGACATTGAGGATTAAGGATTGACAGTGAGGATTAGAGAGAGTCATTGAGGATTACAGGGAGAGTGACAGTGAGCATTAGAGAGAGACATTGAGGATTAGTGAGAGAGTGACAGTGAGGATTAGAGAGTGACAGTGAGGATTAGAGAGTGATAGTTAGGAGTAGGGAGAGAGCGACATTGAGGATTAGAGAGAGAGAGCGAGGATTTGAGAGTGACAGTGAGGATTAGAGACAGTGACAGTGAGGATTAGGGAGAGCGTGACAGTGAGGATTAGAGAGAGTGTAACAGTGAGGATTAGCGAGAGAGTGACACTGAGGATTAGAGAGTGACAGTGAGGATTAGAGAGAGTGACAGTGAGGATTAGGGAGAGATTGACAGTGAGGGTTAGAGAATGACAGTGCGGATTAGAGAGAGAGTGACAGTGAGGATTAGAGAGAGAGTGACAGTGAGGATTAGGGAGTGAGTGACAGTGAGTATTAGAGAATGACAGTGAGGATTAGAGAGAGTGACAGTGAGGATTAGGGAGAGAGTGACAGTGAGGATTAGAGAGTGATAGTGAGGATTAGGGTGAGAGTGACAGTGCGGATTAGAGAGAGAGTGACAGTGAGGATTAGAGAGAGAGTGACTGTGAGGATTAGAGAGTGACAGTGAGGGTTAGGTAGAGAGTGACAGTGAGGATAAGAGCGAGTGACAGTGAGGATTAGAGAATGTCAGTGAGGATTAGAGAGAGCGACAGTGAGGATTAGGGAGCGAGAGACAGTGAGGATTAGAGAGAGAGTGACAGTGTGGTTGACAGAGAGTGACAGTGAGGATTGGAGAGAGAGTGACAGTGAGGATTACAGTGTAAGTGTCAGTGAGGATTAGAGAGAGAGTGACAGTGAGGATTAGAGAGAGAGTGACAGTGAGGATTAGAGAGTGACAATGACGATTGGTGAGAGAGTGACTGACGATTAGCGAGTGACAGTGATGATTAGATTGAGGGAGACAGTGAGTATTAGAGAGAGAGTGACAGTGAGGCTTAGAGAGAGAGTGACTGAGG
Organism: Chiloscyllium plagiosum; assembly: GCF_037043375.1. Taxonomy (NCBI): domain Eukaryota; kingdom Metazoa; phylum Chordata; class Chondrichthyes; order Orectolobiformes; family Hemiscylliidae; genus Chiloscyllium; species Chiloscyllium plagiosum. The sequence goes on from NW_028270180.1 coordinate 27,818,827, forward strand.
ATTAGTGTGAGTGACAGTGAGGATTAGAGAGAGGGTGACAGTGAGGTTTAGAGAGAACAGTGAGGATTAGAGGGAGAGTGACGGTGAGGATTTGAGAGAAAGTAACAGTGAGGATTAGAGAGAGAGTGACAGTGAGGATTAGCGAGTGACAGTGAGGATTTGAGAGTGACAGTGAGGATTAGGGAGTGACAGTGAGGATTAGAGAGTGACAGTGAGGATTAGAGAGAGTGACAGTGAGGATTAGAGAGTGACAGTGAGGATTAGGGAGAGAGTGACAGTGAGGATTAGGGAGAGTGACAGTGAGGATTAGAGAGAGAATGACAGTGATGATTAGGGAGAGAGTGACAGTGTGGAGGAGGGAGTGACAGTGAGGATTAGGGAGAGAGTGACAGTGAGGATTAGGGAGTGACAGTGAGGATTAGGGATTGACAGTGAGGATTAGAGAGAGTCATTGAGGATTACAGGGCGAGTAACAGTGAGCATTAGAGAGAGACAGTGAGGATTAGGGAGTGACAGTGAGGATTAGGGAGTGACAGTGAGGATTAGAGAGAGTGACAGTGAGGTTTAGAGAGTGACAGTGAGAATTAGGGAGCGACAGTGAGGATTAGGGAGAGAGTGACAGTGAGGATTAGAGAGTGACAGTGAGGATTAGGGAGTGACAGTGAGGATTAGGGAGAGAGTGACAGTGAGGATTAGGGAGAGAGTGACAGTGAGGATTAGGGAGAGAGTGACAGTGAGGATTAGGGAGTGACAGTGAGGATTAGGGAGTGACAGTGAGGATTAGAGAGAGTGACAGTGAGGTTTAGACAGTGACAGTGAGGATTAGGGTGTGACCTTGAGGATTAGGGAGTGAGTGACAGTGAGGATTAGAGAGTGATAGTGAGGATTAGGGAGTGACAGTGAGGATTAGGGAGAGAGTGACAGTGAGGATTAGGGAGAGAGTGACAGTGAGGATTAGTGAGTGACAGTGAGGATTAGGGAGAGAGTGACATTGAGGATTAAGGATTGACAGTGAGGATTAGAGAGAGTCATTGAGGATTACAGGGAGAGTGACAGTGAGCATTAGAGAGAGACATTGAGGATTAGTGAGAGAGTGACAGTGAGGATTAGAGAGTGATAGTTAGGAGTAGGGAGAGAGCGACAGTGAGGATTAGAGAGAGGGTGACAGTGAGGTTTTGAGAGTAACAGTGAGGATTAGAGGGAGAGTGACGGTGAGGATTTGAGAGAAAGTAACAGTGTGGATTAGAGAGAGAGTGACAGTGAGGATTAGCGAGTGACAGTGAGGATTAGAGAGTGACAGTGAGGATTAGGGAGAGAGTGACAGTGAGGATTAGGGAGTGACAGTGAGGATTAGAGAGTGACAGTGAGGATTAGAGAGAGTGACAGTGAGGATTAGAGAGTGACAGTGAGGATTAGGGAGAGAGTGACAGTGAGGATTAGGGAGAGTGACAGTGAGGATTAGAGAGAGAGTGACAGTGAGGATTAGAGAGTGACAGTGAGGATTAGGGAGTGACAGTGAGGATTGGAGAGAGAGTGACAGTTACGATTAGAGAGAGAGTGACAGTGAGGATTAGGGAGAGAGTGACATTGAGGATTTGCGAGAGACAGTGAGGATTAGGGAGAGAGTGACAGTTACGATTAGAGAATGACAGTGAGGAGTAGAGAGAGTGACAGTGAGGATTAGGGAGAGAGTGACAGTGAGGATTAGAGAGAGAGAGTGACAGTGAGGATTAGAGAGTGACCGTGAGGATTAGGGAGAGAGTGGCAGTGAGGATTAGGGAGTGACAGTGTGGATTAGAGAGTGACAGTGAGGATTAGGGAGAGAGTGACAGTGAGGATTAGAGAGTGACAGTGAGGATTAGAGAGAGAGTGACAGTGAAGATTAGGGAGAGACAGTGAGGATTAGAGATTGACAGTGAGGATTAGGGAGAGAGTGACAGTGAGGATTAGAGAGAGAGTGACAGTGAGGGTTAGAGAATGACAATGTGGATTAGAGAGAGAGTGACAGTGAGGATTAGAGAGAGAGTGACAGTGAGGATTAGGGAGAGACAGTGAGGATTAGAGATTGACAGTGAGGATTAGGGAGAGAGTGACAGTGAGGATTAGAGAGAGAGTGACAGTGAGGGTTAGAGAATGACAGTGTGGATTAGAGAGAGAGTGACAGTGAGGATTAGAGAGAGAGTGACTGTGAGGATTAGAGAGTGACAGTGAGGATTAGAGCGAGTGACAGTGAGGATTAGAGAATGTCAGTGAGGATTAGAGAGAGCGACAGTGAGGATTAGGGAGCGAGTGACAGTGAGGATTAGAGAGAGAGTGACAGTGTGGTTGACAGAGAGTGACAGTGAGGATTGGAGAGAGAGTGACAGTGAGGATTACAGTGTAAGTGTCAGTGAGGATTAGAGAGAGAGTGACAGTGAGGATTAGAGAGAGAGTGACAGTGTGGATTAGAGAGTGACAATGAAGATTAGAGAGCTAGTGACTGAGGATTGGAGAGTGACAGTTAGGATTAGAGAGAGAGTGACAGTGAGGATTAGAGAGAGAGTGACAGTGAGGATTAGAGAGTGACAATGACGATTGGTGAGAGAGTGACTGACGATTAGCGAGTGACAGTGATGATTAGATTGAGGGAGACAGTGAGTATTAGAGAGAGAGTGACAGTGAGGATTAGAGAGAGAGTGACTGAGGATTAGTGTGAGCGACAGTGAGGATTAGAGAGAGGGTGACAGTGAGGTTTAGAGAGTAACAGTGAGGATTAGAGGGAGAGTGACGGTGAGGATTTGAGAGAACGTAACAGTGAGGATTAGAGAGAGAGTGACAGTGAGGATTAGCGAGTGACAGTGAGGATTTGAGAGTGACAGTGAGGATTAGGGAGAGAGTGACAGTGAGGATTAGGGAGTGACAGTGAGGATTAGAGAGTGACAGTGAGGATTAGAGAGAGTGACAGTGAGGATTAGAGAGTGACAGTGAGGATTAGGGAGAGAGTGACAGTGAGGATTAGAGAGAGAATGACAGTGATGATTAGGGAGAGAGTGACAGTGTGGAGGAGGGAGTGACAGTGAGGATTAGGGAGAGAGTGACAGTGAGGATTAGGGAGTGACAGTGAGGATTAGGGATTGACAGTGAGGATTAGAGAGAGTCATTGAGGATTACAGGGAGAGTGACAGTGAGCATTAGAGAGAGACAGTGAGGATTAGGGAGTGACAGTGAGGATTAGGGAGTGACAGTGAGGATTAGAGATTGACATTGAGGATTAGAGAGTGACAGTGAGGATTAGGGAGAGATTGACAGTGAGGGTTAGAGAATGACAGTGCGGATTAGAGAGAGAGTGACAGTGAGGATTAGAGAGAGAGTGACAGTGAGGATTAGAGAGTGACAGTGAGGGTTAGGGAGAGAGTGACAGTGAGGATTAGAGCGAGTGACAGTGAGGATTGGAGAATGTCAGTGAGGATTAGAGAGAGCGACAGTGAGGATTAGGGAGCGAGTGACAGTGAGGATTAGAGAGAGAGTGGCAGTGTGGTTGACAGAGAGTGACAGTGAGGATTGGAGAGAGAGTGACAGTGAGGATTACAGTGTAAGTGTCAGTGAGGATTAGCGAGAGAGTGACTGTGAGGATTAGAGAGAGAGTGACAGTGAGGATTAGAGAGTGATAGTGAGGATTCGGGAGAGAGTGACAGTGAGGATTAGGGAGAGAGTGACAGTGAGGATTAGTGAGTGACAGTGAGGATTAGGGAGAGAGTGACATTGAGGATTAAGGATTGACAGTGAGGATTAGAGAGAGTCATTGAGGATTACAGGGAGAGTGACAGTGAGCATTAGAGAGAGACATTGAGGATTAGTGAGAGAGTGGCAGTGAGGATTAGAGAGTGACAGTGAGGATTAGAGAGTGATAGTTAGGAGTAGGGAGAGAGCGACAGTGAGGATTAGAGAGAGAGAGTGAGGATTTGAGAGTGACAGTGAGGATTAGAGACAGTGACAGTGAGGATTAGGGAGAGAGTGACAGTGAGGATTAGGGAGAGAGTGACAGTGAGGATTAGAGAAAGAGTGACAGTGAGGATTAGAGAGTGATAGTGAGGATTAGGGAGAGAGTGACAGTGAGGATTAGAGAGTGAGTGACAGTGAGGATTAGGGAGAGATTGACAGTGAGGGTTAGAGAATGACAGTGCGGATTAGAGAGAGGGTGACAGTGAGGATTAGAGAGAGAGTGACAGTGAGGATTAGGGAGTGATAGTGAGGATTAGGGAGAGAGTGACAGTGAGGATTAGGGAGAGAGTGACAGTGAGGATTAGTGAGTGACAGTGAGGATTAGGGAGAGAGTGACATTGAGGATTAAGGATTGACAGTGAGGATTAGAGAGAGTCATTGAGGATTACAGGGAGAGTGACAGTGAGCATTAGAGAGAGACATTGAGGATTAGTGAGAGAGTGACAGTGAGGATTAGAGAGTGACAGTGAGGATTAGAGAGTGATAGTTAGGAGTAGGGAGAGAGCGACAGTGAGGATTAGAGAGAGAGAGCGAGGATTTGAGAGTGACAGTGAGGATTAGAGACAGTGACAGTGAGGATTAGGGAGAGCGTGACAGTGAGGATTAGAGAGAGTGTAACAGTGAGGATTAGCGAGAGAGTGACACTGAGGATTAGAGAGTGACAGTGAGGATTAGAGAGAGTGACAGTGAGGATTAGGGAGAGAGTGACAGTGAGGATTAGAGAAAGAGTGACAGTGAGGATTAGAGAGTGATAGTGAGGATTAGGGAGAGAATGACAGTGAGGATTAGAGAGTGAGTGACAGTGAGGATTAGGGAGAGATTGACAGTGAGGGTTAGAGAATGACAGTGCGGATTAGAGAGAGAGTGACAGTGAGGATTAGAGAGAGAGTGACAGTGAGGATTAGGGAGTGAGTGACAGTGAGTATTAGAGAATGACAGTGAGGATTAGAGAGAGTGACAGTGAGGATTAGGGAGAGAGTGACAGTGAGGATTAGAGAAAGAGTGACAGTGAGGATTAGAGAGTGATAGTGAGGATTAGGGAGAGAGTGACAGTGCGGATTAGAGAGAGAGTGACAGTGAGGATTAGAGAGAGAGTGACTGTGAGGATTAGAGAGTGACAGTGAGGGTTAGGTAGAGAGTGACAGTGAGGATTAGAGCGAGTGACAGTGAGGATTAGAGAATGTCAGTGAGGATTAGAGAGAGCGACAGTGAGGATTAGAGATCGAGTGACAGTGAGGATTAGAGAGAGAGTGACAGTGTGGTTGACAGAGAGTGACAGTGAGGATTGGAAAGAGAGTGACAGTGAGGATTACAGTGTAAGTGTCAGTGAGGATTAGAGAGAGAGTGACAGTAAGGATTAGAGAGAGAGTGACAGTGAGGATTAGAGAGTGACAATGACGATTGGTGAGAGAGTGACTGACGATTAGCGAGTGACAGTGATGATTAGATTGAGGGAGACAGTGAGTATTAGAGAGAGAGTGACAGTGAGGCTTAGAGAGAGAGTGACTGAGGATTAGTGTGAGTGACAGTGAGGATTAGAGAGAGGGTGACAGTGAGGTTTAGAGAGAACAGTGAGGATTAGAGGGAGAGTGACGGTGAGGATTTGAGAGAAAGTAACAGTGAGGATTAGAGAGAGAGTGACAGTGAGGATTAGCGAGTGACAGTGAGGATTTGAGAGTGACAGTGAGGATTAGGGAGTGACAGTGAGGATTAGAGAGTGACAGTGAGGATTAGAGAGAGTGACAGTGAGGATTAGAGAGTGACAGTGAGGATTAGGGAGAGAGTGACAGTGAGGATTAGGGAGAGTGACAGTGAGGATTAGAGAGAGAATGACAGTGATGATTAGGGAGAGAGTGACAGTGTGGAGGAGGGAGTGACAGTGAGGATTAGGGAGAGAGTGACAGTGAGGATTAGGGAGTGACAGTGAGGATTAGGGATTGACAGTGAGGATTAGAGAGAGTCATTGAGGATTACAGGGCGAGTAACAGTGAGCATTAGAGAGAGACAGTGAGGATTAGGGAGTGACAGTGATGATTAGGGAGTGACAGTGAGGATTAGAGAGAGTGACAGTGAGGTTTAGAGAGTGACAGTGAGGATTAGGGAGCGACAGTGAGGATTAGGGAGAGAGTGACAGTGAGGATTAGAGAGTGACAGTGAGGATTAGGGAGTGACAGTGAGGATTAGGGAGAGAGTGACAGTGAGGATTAGGGAGAGAGTGACAGTGAGGATTAGGGAGAGAGTGACAGTGAGGATTAGGGAGTGACAGTGAGGATTAGGGAGTGACAGTGAGGATTAGAGAGAGTGACAGTGAGGTTTAGACAGTGACAGTGAGGATTAGGGTGTGACCTTGAGGATTAGGGAGAGAGTGACAGTGAGGATTAGAGAGTGATAGTGAGGATTAGGGAGTGACAGTGAGGATTAGGGAGAGAGTGACAGTGAGGATTAGGGAGAGAGTGACAGTGAGGATTAGTGAGTGACAGTGAGGATTAGGGAGAGAGTGACATTGAGGATTAAGGATTGACAGTGAGGATTAGAGAGAGTCATTGAGGATTACAGGGAGAGTGACAGTGAGCATTAGAGAGAGTCATTGAGGATTAGTGAGAGAGTGACAGTGAGGATTAGAGAGTGATAGTTAGGAGTAGGGAGAGAGCGACAGTGAGGATTAGAGAGAGAGAGCGAGGATTTGAGAGTGACAGTGAGGATTAGAGACAGTGACAGTGAGGATTAGGGAGAGAGTGACAGTGAGGATTAGAGAGAGTGTAACAGAGAGTATTAGCGAGAGAGTGACACTGAGGATTAGAGAGTGACAGTGAGGATTAGGGAGTGACAGTGAGGATTGGAGAGAGAGTGACAGTGAGGATTAGGGAGAGAGTGACATTGAGGATTTGCGAGAGACAGTGAGGATTAGGGAGAGAGTGACAGTTACGATTAGAGAATGACAGTGAGGAGTAGAGAGAGTGACAGTGAGGATTAGGGAGAGAGTGACAGTGAGGATTAGAGAGAGAGAGTGACAGTGAGGATTAGAGAGTGACCGTGAGGATTAGGGAGAGAGTGGCAGTGAGGATTAGGGAGTGACAGTGTGGATTAGAGAGTGACAGTGAGGATTAGGGAGAGAGTGACAGTGAGGATTAGAGAGTGACAGTGAGGATTAGAGAGAGAGTGACAGTGAGGATTAGGGAGAGACAGTGAGGATTAGAGATTGACAGTGAGGATTAGGGAGAGAGTGACAGTGAGGATTAGAGAGAGAGTGACAGTGAGGGTTAGAGAATGACAGTGCGGATTAGAGAGAGAGTGACAGTGAGGATTAGAGAGAGAGTGACTGTGAGGATTAGAGAGTGACAGTGAGGATTAGAGCGAGTGACAGTGAGGATTAGAGAATGTCAGTGAGGATTAGAGAGAGCGACAGTGAGGATTAGGGAGCGAGTGACAGTGAGGATTAGAGAGAGAGTGACAGTGTGGTTGACAGAGAGTGACAGTGAGGATTTGAGAGAGAGTGACAGTGAGGATTACAGTGTAAGTGTCAGTGAGGATTAGAGAGAGAGTGACAGTGAGGATTAGAGAGAGAGTGACAGTGTGGATTAGAGAGTGACAATGAAGATTAGAGAGCTAGTGACTGAGGATTGGAGAGTGACAGTTAGGATTAGAGAGAGAGTGACAATGAGGATTAGAGAGAGAGTGACAGTGAGGACTAGAGAGTGACAATGACGATTGGTGAGAGAGTAACTGACGATTAGCGAGTGACAGTGATGATTAGATTGAGGGAGACAGTGAGTATTAGAGAGAGAGTGATAGTGAGGATTAGAGAGAGAGTGACTGAGGATTAGTGTGAGCCACAGTGAGGATTAGAGAGAGGGTGACAGTGAGGTTTAGAGAGTAACAGTGAGGATTAGAGGGAGAGTGACGGTGAGGATTTGAGAGAAAGTAACAGTGTGGATTAGAGAGAGAGTGACAGTGAGGATTAGCGAGTGACAGTGAGGATTTGAGAGTGACAGTGAGGATTAGGGAGAGAGTGACAGTGAGGATTAGGGAGTGACAGTGATTATTAGAGAGTGACAGTGAGGATTAGAGAGAGTGACAGTGAGGATTAGAGAGTGACAGTGAGGATTAGGGAGAGAGTGACAGTGAGGATTAGGGAGAGAGTGACATTGAGGATTAAGGATTGACAGTGAGGATTAGAGAGAGTCATTGAGGATTACAGGGAGAGTGACAGTGAGCATTAGAGAGAGACATTGAGGATTAGTGAGAGAGTGACAGTGAGGATTAGAGAGTGATAGTTAGGAGTAGGGAGAGAGCGACAGTGAGGATTAGAGAGAGAGAGCGAGGATTTGAGAGTGACAGTGAGGATTAGAGACAGTGACAGTGAGGATTAGGGAGAGAGTGACAGTGAGGATTAGAGAGAGTGTAACAGAGAGGATTAGCGAGAGAGTGACACTGAGGATTAGAGAGTGACAGTGAGGATTAGGGAGTGACAGTGAGGATTGGAGAGAGAGTGACAGTGAGGATTAGGGAGAGAGTGACATTGAGGATTTGCGAGAGACAGTGAGGATTAGGGAGAGAGTGACAGTTACGATTAGAGAATGACAGTGAGGATTAGAGAGAGTGACAGTGAGGATTAGGGAGAGAGTGACAGTGAGGATTAGAGAGAGAGAGTGACAGTGAGGATTAGAGAGTGACTGTCTCCCTAATCCTCACTGTCACTCTCTCTCTAATCGTAACTGTCACTCTCTCTCCAATCCTCACTGTCACTCCCTAATCCTCACTGTCACTCTCTAATCCTCACTGTCACTCTCTCTCTAATGACATTGAGGATTTGCGAGAGTGACAGTGAGGATTGGAGAGAGAGTGACAGTGAGGATTACAGTGTAAGTGTCAGTGAGGATTAGAGAGAGAGTGACAGTGAGGATTAGAGAGAGAGTGACAGTGAGGATTAGAGAGTGACAATGACGATTGGTGAGAGAGTGACTGACGATTAGCGAGTGACAGTGATGATTAGATTGAGGGAGACAGTGAGTATTAGAGAGAGAGTGACAGTGAGGCTTAGAGAGAGAGTGACTGAGGATTAGTGTGAGTGACAGTGAGGATTAGAGAGAGGGTGACAGTGAGGTTTAGAGAGAACAGTGAGGATTAGAGGGAGAGTGACGGTGAGGATTTGAGAGAAAATAACAGTGAGGATTAGAGAGAGAGTGACAGTGAGGATTAGCGAGTGACAGTGAGGATTTGAGAGTGACAGTGAGGATTAGGGAGTGACAGTGAGGATTAGAGAGTGACAGTGAGGATTAGAGAGAGTGACAGTGAGGATTAGAGAGTGACAGTGAGGATTAGGGAGAGAGTGACAGTGAGGATTAGGGAGAGTGACAGTGAGGATTAGAGAGAGAATGACAGTGATGATTAGGGAGAGAGTGACAGTGTGGAGGAGGGAGTGACAGTGAGGATTAGGGAGAGAGTGACAGTGAGGATTAGGGAGTGACAGTGAGGATTAGGGATTGACAGTGAGGATTAGAGAGAGTCATTGAGGATTACAGGGCGAGTAACAGTGAGCATTAGAGAGAGACAGTGAGGATTAGGGAGTGACAGTGATGATTAGGGAGTGACAGTGAGGATTAGAGAGAGTGACAGTGAGGTTTAGAGAGTGACAGTGAGGATTAGGGAGCGACAGTGAGGATTAGGGAGAGAGTGACAGTGAGGATTAGAGAGTGACAGTGAGGATTAGGGAGTGACAGTGAGGATTAGGGAGAGAGTGACAGTGAGGATTAGGGAGAGAGTGACAGTGAGGATTAGGGAGAGAGTGACAGTGAGGATTAGGGAGTGACAGTGAGGATTAGGGAGTGACAGTGAGGATTAGAGAGAGTGACAGTGAGGTTTAGACAGTGACAGTGAGGATTAGGGTGTGACCTTGAGGATTAGGGAGAGAGTGACAGTGAGGATTAGAGAGTGATAGTGAGGATTAGGGAGTGACAGTGAGGATTAGGGAGAGAGTGACAGTGAGGATTAGGGAGAGAGTGACAGTGAGGATTAGTGAGTGACAGTGAGGATTAGGGAGAGAGTGACATTGAGGATTAAGGATTGACAGTGAGGATTAGAGAGAGTCATTGAGGATTACAGGGAGAGTGACAGTGAGCATTAGAGAGAGACATTGAGGATTAGTGAGAGAGTGACAGTGAGGATTAGAGAGTGATAGTTAGGAGTAGGGAGAGAGCGACAGTGAGGATTAGAGAGAGAGAGCGAGGATTTGAGAGTGACAGTGAGGATTAGAGACAGTGACAGTGAGGATTAGGGAGAGAGTGACAGTGAGGATTAGAGAGAGTGTAACAGAGAGGATTAGCGAGAGAGTGACACTGAGGATTAGAGAGTGACAGTGAGGATTAGGGAGTGACAGTGAGGATTGGAGAGAGAGTGACAGTGAGGATTAGGGAGAGAGTGACATTGAGGATTTGCGAGAGACAGTGAGGATTAGGGAGAGAGTGACAGTTACGATTAGAGAATGACAGTGAGGATTAGAGAGAGTGACAGTGAGGATTAGGGAGAGAGTGACAGTGAGGATTAGAGAGAGAGAGTGACAGTGAGGATTAGAGAGTGACCGTGAGGATTAGGGAGAGAGTGGCAGTGAGGATTAGGGAGTGACAGTGTGGATTAGAGAGTGACAGTGAGGATTAGGGAGAGAGTGACAGTGAGGATTAGAGAGTGACAGTGAGGATTAGAGAGAGAGTGACAGTGAGGATTAGGGAGAGACAGTGAGGATTAGAGATTGACAGTGAGGATTAGGGAGAGAGTGACAGTGAGGATTAGAGAGAGAGTGACAGTGAGGGTTAGAGAATGACAGTGCGGATTAGAGAGAGAGTGACAGTGAGGATTAGAGAGAGAGTGACTGTGAGGATTAGAGAGTGACAGTGAGGATTAGAGCGAGTGACAGTGAGGATTAGAGAATGTCAGTGAGGATTAGAGAGAGCGACAGTGAGGATTAGGGAGCGAGTGACAGTGAGGATTAGAGAGAGAGTGACAGTGTGGTTGACAGAGAGTGACAGTGAGGATTGGAGAGAGAGTGACAGTGAGGATTACAGTGTAAGTGTCAGTGAGGATTAGAGAGAGAGTGACAGTGAGGATTAGAGAGAGAGTGACAGTGTGGATTAGAGAGTGACAATGAAGATTAGAGAGCTAGTGACTGAGGATTGGAGAGTGACAGTTAGGATTAGAGAGAGAGTGACAATGAGGATTAGAGAGAGAGTGACAGTGAGGACTAGAGAGTGACAATGACGATTGGTGAGAGAGTAACTGACGATTAGCGAGTGACAGTGATGATTAGATTGAGGGAGACAGTGAGTATTAGAGAGAGAGTGATAGTGAGGATTAGAGAGAGAGTGACTGAGGATTAGTGTGAGCCACAGTGAGGATTAGAGAGAGGGTGACAGTGAGGTTTAGAGAGTAACAGTGAGGATTAGAGGGAGAGTGACGGTGAGGATTTGAGAGAAAGTAACAGTGTGGATTAGAGAGAGAGTGACAGTGAGGATTAGCGAGTGACAGTGAGGATTTGAGAGTGACAGTGAGGATTAGGGAGAGAGTGACAGTGAGGATTAGGGAGTGACAGTGAGGATTAGAGAGTGACAGTGAGGATTAGAGAGAGTGACAGTGAGGATTAGAGAGTGACAGTGAGGATTAGGGAGAGAGTGACATTGAGGATTAAGGATTGACAGTGAGGATTAGAGAGAGTCATTAGGGATTACAGGGAGAGTGACAGTGAGCATTAGAGAGAGACATTGAGGATTAGTGAGAGAGTGACAGTGAGGATTAGAGAGTGATAGTTAGGAGTAGGGAGAGAGCGACAGTGAGGATTAGAGAGAGAGAGCGAGGATTTGAGAGTGACAGTGAGGATTAGAGACAGTGACAGTGAGGATTAGGGAGAGAGTGACAGTGAGGATTAGAGAGAGTGTAACAGAGAGGATTAGCGAGAGAGTGACACTGAGGATTAGAGAGTGACAGTGAGGATTAGGGAGTGACAGTGAGGATTGGAGAGAGATTGACAGTGAGGATTAGGGAGAGAGTGACATTGAGGATTTGCGAGAGACAGTGAGGATTAGGGAGAGAGTGACAGTTACGATTAGAGAATGACAGTGAGGATTAGAGAGAGTGACAGTGAGGATTAGGGAGAGAGTGACAGTGAGGATTAGAGAGAGAGTGACAGTGAGGATTAGAGAGTGACCGTGAGGATTAGGGAGAGAGTGGCAGTGAGGATTAGGGAGTGACAGTGTGGATTAGAGAGTGACAGTGAGGATTAGGGAGAGAGTGACAGTGAGGATTAGAGAGTGACAGTGAGGATTAGAGAGAGAGTGACAGTGAGGATTAGGGAGAGACAGTGAGGATTAGAGATTGACAGTGAGGATTAGGGAGAGAGTGACAGTGAGGATTAGAGAGAGAGTGACAGTGAGGGTTAGAGAATGACAGTGCGGATTAGAGAGAGAGTGACTGTGAGGATTAGAGAGTGACAGTGAGGATTAGAGCGAGTGACAGTGAGGATTAGAGAATGTCAGTGAGGATTAGAGAGAGCGACAGTGAGGATTAGGGAGCGAGTGACAGTGAGGATTAGAGAGAGAGTGACAGTGTGGTTGACAGAGAGTGACAGTGAGGATTGGAGAGAGAGTGACAGTGAGGATTACAGTGTAAGTGTCAGTGAGGATTAGAGAGAGAGTGACAGTGAGGATTAGAGAGAGAGTGACAGTGTGGATTAGAGAGTGACAATGAAGATTAGAGAGCTAGTGACTGAGGATTGGAGAGTGACAGTTAGGATTAGAGAGAGAGTGACAATGAGGATTAGAGAGAGAGTGACAGTGAGGACTAGAGAGTGACAATGACGATTGGTGAGAGAGTAACTGACGATTAGCGAGTGACAGTGATGATTAGATTGAGGGAGACAGTGAGTATTAGAGAGAGAGTGACAGTGAGGATTAGAGAGAGAGTGACTGAGGATTAGTGTGAGCCACAGTGAGGATTAGAGAGAGGGTGACAGTGAGGTTTAGAGAGTAACAGTGAGGATTAGAGGGAGAGTGACGGTGAGGATTTGAGAGAAAGTAACAGTGTGGATTAGAGAGAGAGTGACAGTGAGGATTAGCGAGTGACAGTGAGGATTTGAGAGTGACAGTGAGGATTAGGGAGAGAGTGACAGTGAGGATTAGGGAGTGACAGTGAGGATTAGAGAGTGACAGTGAGGATTAGAGAGAGTGACAGTGAGGATTAGAGAGTGACAGTGAGGATTAGGGAGAGAGTGACAGTGAGGATTAGGGAGAGTGAGAGTGAGGATTAGAGAGAGAATGACAGTGATGATTAGGGAGAGAGTGACAGTGTGGAGGAGGGAGTGACAGTGAGGATTAGGGAGAGAGTGACAGTGAGGATTAGGGAGTGACGGTGAGGATTAGGGATTGACAGTGAGGATTAGAGAGAGTCATTGAGGATTACAGGGAGGGTGACAGTGAGCATTTGAGAGAGACAGTGAGGATTAGGGAGTGACAGTGAGGATTAGGGAGTGACAGTGAGGATTAGAGAGAGTGACAGTGAGGTTTAGAGTGTGACAGTGAGGTTTAGGGAGAGATTGACAGTGAGGGTTAGAGAATGACAGTGCGGATTAGAGAGAGAGTGACAGTGAGGTTTAGAGAGAGAGTGACTGTGAGGATTAGAGAGTGACAGTGAGGGTTAGGGAGAGAGTGACAGTGAGGATTAGAGCGAGTGACAGTGAGGATTAGAGAATGTCAGTGAGGATTAGAGAGAGTGACAGTGAGGGTTAGGGAGAGAGTGACAGTGAGGATTAGAGCGAGTGACAGTGAGGATTAGAGAATGTCAGTGAGGATTAGAGAGAGTGACAGTGAAGATTGGAGAGAGAGTGACAGTGAGGATTACAGTGTAAGTGTCAGTGAGGATTAGAGAGAGAGTGACAGTGAGGATTAGAGAGAGAGTGACAGTGAGGATTAGAGAGTGACAGTGAGGATTAGGGAGTGACAGTGAGGATTGGAGAGAGAGTGACAGTTACGATTAGAGAGAGAGTGACAGTGAGGATTAGGGAGAGAGTGACATTGAGGATTTGCGAGAGACAGTGAGGATTAGGGAGAGAGTGACAGTTACGATTAGAGAATGACAGTGAGGATTAGAGAGAGTGACAGTGAGGATTAGGGAGAGAGTGACAGTGACGATTAGAGAGAGAGAGAGACAGTGAGGATTAGAGAGTGACCGTGAGGATTAGGGAGAGAGTGGCAGTGAGGATTAGGGAGTGACAGTGTGGATTAGAGAGTGACAGTGAGGATTAGGGAGAGAGTGACAGTGAGGATTAGAGAGTGACAGTGAGGATTAGAGAGAGAGTGACAGTGAGGATTAGGGAGAGACAGTGAGGATTAGAGATTGACAGTGAGGATTAGGGAGAGAGTGACAGTGAGGATTAGAGAGAGAGTGACAGTGAGGGTTAGAGAATGACAGTGCGGATTAGAGAGAGAGTGACAGTGAGGATTAGAGAGAGAGTGACTGTGAGGATTAGAGAGTGACAGTGAGGATTAGAGAATGTCAGTGAGGATTAGAGAGAGCGACAGTGAGGATTAGGGAGCGAGTGACAGTGAGGATTAGAGAGAGAGTGACAGTGTGGTTGACAGAGAGTGACAGTGAGGATTGGAGAGAGAGTGACAGTGAGGATTACAGTGTAAGTGTCAGTGAGGATTAGAGAGAGAGTGACAGTGAGGATTAGAGAGAGAGTGACAGTGTGGATTAGAGAGTGACAATGAAGATTAGAGAGCTAGTGACTGAGGATTGGAGAGTGACAGTTAGGATTAGAGAGAGAGTGACAGTGAGGATTAGAGAGAGAGTGACAGTGAGGATTAGAGAGTGACAATGACGATTGGTGAGAGAGTGACTGACGATTAGCGAGTGACAGTGATGATTAGATTGAGGGAGACAGTGAGTATTAGAGAGAGAGTGACAGTGAGGATTAGAGAGAGAGTGACTGAGGATTAGTGTGAGCGACAGTGAGGATTAGAGAGAGGGTGACAGTGAGGATTAGAGAGAGTAACAGTGAGGATTAGAGGGAGAGTGACGGTGAGGATTTGAGAGAAAGTAACAGTGTGGATTAGAGAGAGAGTGACAGTGAGGATTAGCGAGTGACAGTGAGGATTTGAGAGTGACAGTGAGGATTAGGGAGAGAGTGACAGTGAGGATTAGGGAGTGACAGTGAGGATTAGAGAGTGACAGTGAGGATTAGAGAGAGTGACAGTGAGGATTAGAGAGTGACAGTGAGGATTAGGGAGAGAGTGACAGTGAGGATTGGGGAGAGTGACAGTGAGGATTAGAGAGAGAATGACAGTGATGATTAGGGAGAGAGTGACAGTGTGGAGGAGGGAGTGACAGTGTGGATTAGGGATTGACAGTGAGGATTAGAGAGAGTCATTGAGGATTACAGGGAGAGTGACAGTGAGCATTAGAGAGAGACAGTGAGGATTAGGGAGTGACAGTGAGGATTAGGGAGTGACAGTGAGGATTAGAGAGAGTGACAGTGAGGTTTAGAGAGTGACAGTGAGGATTAGGGAGAGATTGACAGTGAGGGTTAGAGAATGACAGTGCGGATTAGAGAGAGAGTGACAGTGAGGATTAGAGAGAGAGTGACTGTGAGGATTAGAGAGTGACAGTGAGGGTTAGGGAGAGAGTGATAGTGAGGATTAGAGCGAGTGACAGTGAGGATAAGAGAATGTCAGTGAGGATTAGAGAGAGCGACAGTGAGGATTAGGGAGCGAGTGTCAGTGAGGATTTGAGAGAGAGTGACAGTGAGGATTAGAGAGAGAGTGACAGTGTGGATTAGAGAGTGACAATGAAGATTAGAGAGCTAGTGACTGAGGATTGGAGAGTGACAGTTAGGATTAGAGAGAGAGTGACAGTGAGGATTAGAGAGAGAGTGACAGTGAGGATTAGAGAGTGACAATGACGATTGGTGAGAGAGTGACTGACGATTAGTGAGTGACAGTGATGATTAGATTGAGGGAGACAGTGAGTATTAGAGAGAGAGTGACAGTGAGGATTACAGAGAGGGTGACTGAGGATTAGTGTGAGTGACAGTGAGGATTAGAGAGAGGGTGACAGTGAGGTTTAGAGAGTAACAGTGAGGATTAGAGGGAGAGTGACGGTGAGGATTTGAGAGAAAGTAACAGTGTGGATTAGAGAGAGAGTGACAGTGAGGATTAGCGAGTGACAGTGAGGATTTGAGAGTGACAGTGAGGATTAGGGAGAGAGTGACAGTGAGGATTAGGGAGTGACAGTGAGGATTAGAGAGTGACAGTGAGGATTAGAGAGAGTGACAGTGAGGATTAGAGAGTGACAGTGAGGATTAGGGAGAGAGTGACAGTGAGGATTAGGGAGAGTGAGAGTGAGGATTAGAGAGAGAATGACAGTGATGATTAGGGAGAGAGTGACAGTGTGGAGGAGGGAGTGACAGTGAGGATTAGGGAGAGAGTGACAGTGAGGATTAGGGAGTGACAGTGAGGATTAGGGATTGACAGTGAGGATTAGAGAGAGTCATTGAGGATTACAGGGAGAGTGACAGTGAGCATTAGAGAGAGACAGTGAGGATTAGGGAGTGACAGTGAGGATTAGGGAGTGACAGTGAGGATTAGAGAGAGTGACAGTGAGGTTTAGAGAGTGACAGTGAGGATTAGGGAGCGACAGTAAGGATTAGGGAGAGAGTGACAGTGAGGATTAGAGAGTGACAGTGAGGATTAGGGAGTGACAGTGAGGATTAGGGAGAGAGTGACAGTGAGGATTAGGGAGAGAGTGACAGTGAGGATTAGGGAGTGACAGTGAGGATTAGGGAGTGACAGTGAGGATTAGGGAGAGTGACAGTGAGGTTTAGACAGTGACAGTGAGGATTAGGGTGTGACAGTGAGGATTAGGGAGAGAGTGACAGTGAGGATTAGGGAGTGACAGTGAGGATTAGGGAGTGACAGTGAGGATTAGTGAGAGAGTGACAGTGAGGATTAGGGAGAGAGTGACAGTGAGGATTAGTGAGTGACAGTGAGGATTAGGGAGAGAGTGACATTGAGGATTAAGGATTGACAGTGAGGATTAGAGAGAGTCATTGAGGATTAAAGGGAGAGTGACAGTGAGCATTAGAGAGAGACAGTGAGGATTAGTGAGTGACAGTGAGGATTAGGGAGTGACAGTGAGGATTAGAGAGAGAGTGACAGTGAGGATTAGAGACTGACAGTGAGGATTAGAGAGTGATAGTTAGGAGTAGGGAGAGAGCGACAGTGAGGATTAGAGAGAGAGAGCGAGGGTTTGAGATTGACAGTGAGGATTAGAGACAGTGACAGTGAGGATTAGGGAGAGAGTGGCAGTGAGGATTAGAGAATGACAGTGAGGATTAGAGAGAGTGACAGTGTCGATTAGGGAGAGAGTGACAATGAGGATTAGAGAGAGAGTGACAGTGAGGATTAGAGAGTGACAGTGAGGATTAGAGAGAGAGTGACAGTGAGGATTAGAGAGAGAGTGACAGTGAGGGTTAGAGAATGACAGTGAGGATTAGAGAGATTGACAGTGAGGATTAGAGAGAGAGTGACAGTAAGGATTAGAGAGAGAGTGACAGTGAGGGTTTGAGAGAGAGTGACAGTGAGGATTAGGGAGAGAGTGACAGTGAGTGTTAGAGAATGACAGTGTGAATTAGAGAGAGTGACAGTGAGGATTAGAGAGAGAGAAACAGTGAGGATTAGAGAGAGAGTGACAGTGAGGATTAGAGAGAGATTGACAGTGAGGGTTAGAGAGAGAGTGACAGTGAGGATTAGGGACAGAGTGACAGTGAGGATTTGGGAGTGAGTGACAGTGAGGATTAGAGAGTGAGTGACAGTGAGGATTAGTGAGTGACAGTGAGGGCTAGGGAGAGAGTGACAGTGAGGATTCGGGAGTGACAGTGAGGATTAGGGAGAGAGTGACAATGAGGATTAGAGAGTGACAGTGAGGATTAGGGAGTGACAGTGAGGATTAAGGAGATAGTGACAGTGAGGATTAGGGAGAGAGTGACAGTGAGAATTAGTGAGTGACAGTGTGGGTTAGGGAGAGAGGAACTTTGAGGATTAGAGAGTGACAGTGAGGATTAGGGAGTAACAGTGAGGATTAGAGAGAGAGTGACAGTGAGGATTAGAGAGTGACAGGGAGGATTAGAGAGTGATAGTAAGAATTAGGGAGAGAGTGACAGTGAGGATTAGAGAGAGAGAGCGAGGATTTGAGAGTGACAGTGAGGATTAGAGAGAGTGACAGTGAGGATTAGGGTGAGAGTGACAGTGAGGATTAGAGAGAGAGTAACAGTGAGGATTAGAGAGAGAGTGACACTGAGTATTAGAGAGTGACAGTGAGGATTAGGGAGTGACAGTGAGGATTAGGGAGTGAGTAACATTGAGGATTAGCGAGAGACAGTGAGGATTGGGGAGAGAGTGACAGTGAGGATTAGAGAATGACAGTGAGAATTAGAGATAGTGACAGTGAGGATTAGAGAGAGAGTGAGAGTGAAGATTAGAGAGAGAGTGACAGTGAGGATTAGAGAGAGAATGACAGTGAGGATTAGAGAGTGACCGTGAGGATTAGGGTGAGAGTGGCAATGAGGATTAGGGAGTGACAGTGTGGATTAGAGAATGAAAAGGAGGATTAGGGAGACAGTGACAGTGAGGATTAGAGAGTGACAGTGAGGATTAGAGAGCGATTGAAAGTGAGGTTTAGGGAGAGACAGTGAGGATTAGGGAGTGACAGTGAGGATTAGAGAGAGTGGCAGTGAGGATCAGGGAGAGAGAGACAGTGAGGATTAGAGAGAGAGTGACAATGAGGATTAGAGAGAGAGTGACAGTGAGGATTGAAGAGAGAGTGACAGTGAGGATTAGAGAATGACAGTGAGGATTGGAGAGAAACAGTGAGGATTAGGGAGAGAGTGACAGTGAGGATTAGAGAGAGAGTGACAGTGAGGATTAGTGAGTGACAGTGAGGATTAGGGAGAGAGTGACATTGAGGATTAGCGAGAGACAGTGAGGATTAGGGAGAGAGTGACAGTGAGGATTAGAGAGTGACAGTGAGGATTAGAGAGAGAGTGACTGTGAGGATTAGGGAGAGACAGTGAGGATTAGAGATTGACAGTGAGGATTAGGGAGAGAGTGTCAGTGAGGAATAGAGAGAGAGTGACAGTGAGGATTAGAGAGAAACAGTGAGGATTTGGGAGAGTGTGACAGTGAGGTTTAGAGAGTGACAGTGAGGATTAGAGAGTTACAGTGATGATTAGAGAGATAGAGACAGGGAGGATTAGTGAGTGACAGTGAGGATTAGGGAGAGAGTGACATTGAGGATTAGCGAGAGACAGTGAGGATTAGGGAGAGAGTGACAGTGAGGATTAGAGAATGACAGTGAGGATTAGAGAGAGTGACAG
Source organism: Chiloscyllium plagiosum (assembly GCF_037043375.1). Taxonomy (NCBI): domain Eukaryota; kingdom Metazoa; phylum Chordata; class Chondrichthyes; order Orectolobiformes; family Hemiscylliidae; genus Chiloscyllium; species Chiloscyllium plagiosum. The sequence goes on from NW_028270180.1 coordinate 27,838,220, forward strand.
TGTGGATTAGGGAGAGAGTGACAATGAGGATTAGAGAGAGATTGACAGTGAGGGTTAGAGAGTGACAGTGAGGATTAGGGAGAGAGTGACAGTGAGGATTAGAGAGAGAGTGACAGTGAGGGTTAGAGAATGACAGTGAGGATTAGAGAGAGTGACAGTGAGGATTAGAGAGAGAGTGACAGTGGGGATTAGAGAGAGATTGACAGTGAGGGTTAGAGAGAGAGTGACAGTGAGGATTAAAGAGAGAGTGACAGTGAGGATTAGGGAGTGAGTGACAGTGAGGATTAGAGAGTGAGTGACAGTGAGGATTAGTGAGTGACAGTGAGGGCTAGGGAGAGAGTGACAGTGAGGATTAGGGAGTGACAGTGAGGATTAGGGAGAGAGTGACAATGAGGATTAGAGAGTGACAGTGAGGATTAGGGAGTGACAGTGAGGATTAGGGAGAGAGTGACAGTGAGGATAGGAGAGAGAGTGACCGTGAGGATTAGAGAGTGACAGTGAGGATTAGGGAGAGAGTGACAGTGAGGATTAGAGAGACAGTGACAGTGAGGATTGGGGAGAGAGTGACAGTGAGGATTAGAGAGAGAGAGTGACACTGAGGATTTGGGAGAGATTGACAGTGAGGGTTAGAGAGAGAGTGACAGTGAGGAATAGGGAGTGAGTGACAGTGAGGATTAGAGAGTCAGTGACTGTGAGGATTAGAGAGAGACAGTGAGGATTAGAGAGTGACAGTGAGGATTAGAGAGAGAGTGACAGTGAGGATTCGAGAGTGACAGTGAGGATTAGAGAGTGACAGTGAGGATTAGAGAGAGACTGACAGTGAGGATTAGGGAGTGACAGTGAGGATTAGAGAGTGACAGTGAGGATTAGGGAGAGAGTGACATTGTGTTTTGTGGCGAGACAGTGAGGATTAGGGAGAGTTTGACAGTGAGGATGAGAGAATGACAGTGAGGATAAGAGTGAGTGACAGTGAGGATGAGGGAGAGAGTGACAGTGAGGATTAGGGAGAGAGTGACAGTGAGGATTAGAGAGTGACAGTGAGGATTAGGGAGTGACAGTGAGGATTGGAGAGAGAGTGACAGTTACGATTAGAGAGAGAGTGACAGTGAGGATTAGGGAGAGAGTGACATTGAGGATTTGCGAGAGACAGTGAGGATTAGGGAGAGAGTGACAGTTACGATTAGAGAATGACAGTGAGGATTAGAGAGAGTGACAGTGAGGATTAGGGAGAGAGTGATAGTGAGGATTAGAGAGAGAGAGAGATTTAGGAGTAGAGAGTGACCGTGAGGATTAGGGAGAGAGTGGCAGTGAGGATTAGGGAATGACAGTGTGGATTAGAGAGTGACAGTGAGGATTAGGGAGAGAGTGACAGTGAGGATTAGAGAGTGACAGTGAGGATTAGAGAGAGAGTGACAGTGAGGATTAGAGAGTGACAGTGAGGATTAGTGAGTGACAGTGAGGATTGGAGAGAGAGTGACAGTTACGATTAGAGAGAGAGTGACAGTGAGGATTAGGGAGAGAGTGACATTGAGGATTTGCGAGAGACAGTGAGGATTAGGGAGAGAGTGACAGTTACGATTAGAGAATGACAGTGAGGATTAGAGAGAGTGACAGTGAGGATTAGGGAGAGAGTGATAGTGAGGATTAGAGAGAGAGAGAGAGATTTAGGATTAGAGAGTGACCGTGAGGATTAGGGAGAGAGTGGCAGTGAGGATTAGGGAATGACAGTGTGGATTAGAGAGTGACAGTGAGGATTAGGGAGAGAGTGACAGTGAGGATTAGAGAGTGACAGTGAGGATTAGAGAGAGAGTGACAGTGAGGATTAGGGAGAGACAGTGAGGATTAGAGATTGACAGTGAGAATTAGGGAGAGAGTGACAGTGAGGATGAGAGAGAGAGTGACAGTGGGGATTAGAGAGAAACAGTGAGGATTAGGGAGAGTGTGACAGTGAGGTTTAGAGAGTGACAGTGAGGATTAGAGAGATAGTGACAGGGAGGATTAGTGAGTGACAGTGAGGATTAGGGAGAGAGTGACATTGCTGATTAGCGAGAGACAGTGAGAATTAGGGAGAGAGTGGCAGTGAGGATTAGAGAATGACAGTGAGGATTAGAGAGAGTGACAGTGTCGATTAGGGAGAGAGTGACAATGAGGATTAGAGAGAGAGTGACAGTGAGGATTAGAGAGTGACAGTGAGGATTAGAGAGAGAGTGACAGTGAGGATTAGAGAGAGAGTGACAGTGAGCGTTAGAGAATGACAGTGAGGATTAGAGAGATTGACAGTGAGGATTAGAGAGATAGTGACAGTAAGGATTAGAGAGAGAGTGACAGTGAGGGTTTGAGAGAGAGTGACAGTGAGGATTAGGGAGAGAGTGACAGTGAGGGTTAGAGAATGACAGTGTGAATTAGAGAGAGTGACAGTGAGGATTAGAGAGAGAGAAACAGTGAGGATTAGAGAGAGAGTGACAGTGAGGATTAGAGAGAGATTGACAGTGAGGGTTAGAGAGAGAGTGACAGTGAGGATTAGAGAGAGAGTGACAGTGAGGATTAGGGAGTGAGTGACAGTGAGGATTAGAGAGTGAGTGACAGTGAGGATTAGTGAGTGACAGTGAGGGCTAGGGAGAGAGTGACAGTGAGGATTAGGGAGTGACAGTGAGGATTAGGGAGAGAGTGACAATGAGGATTAGAGAGTGACAGTGAGGATTAGGGAGTGACAGTGAGGATTAAGGAGATAGTGACAGTGAGGATTAGGGAGAGAGTGACAGTGAGAATTAGTGAGTGACAGTGAGGGTTAGGGAGAGAGGAACTTTGAGGATTAGAGAGTGACAGTGAGGATTAGGGAGTAACAGTGAGGATTAGAGAGAGAGTGACAGTGAGGATTAGAGAGTGACAGGGAGGATTAGAGAGTGATAGTAAGAATTAGGGAGAGAGTGACAGTGAGGATTAGAGAGAGTGAGCGAGGATTTGAGAGTGACAGTGAGGATTAGAGAGAGTGACAGTGAGGATTAGGGTGAGAGTGACAGTGAGGATTAGAGAGAGAATAACAGTGAGGATTAGAGAGAGAGTGACACTGAGTATTAGAGAGTGACAGTGAGGATTAGGGAGTGACAGTGAGGATTAGGGAGTGAGTAACATTGAGGATTAGCGAGAGACAGTGAGGATTAGGGAGAGAGTGACAGTGAGGATTAGAGAATGACAGTGAGAATTAGAGATAGTGACAGTGAGGATTAGAGAGAGAGTGAGAGTGAAGATTAGAGAGAGAGTGACAGTGAGGATTAGAGAGAGAATGACAGTGAGGATTAGAGAGTGACTGTGAGGATTAGGGAGAGAGTGGCAGTGAGGATTAGGGAGTGACAGTGTGGATTAGAGAATGAAAAGGAGGATTAGGGAGACAGTGACAGTGAGGATTAGAGAGTGACAGTGAGGATTAGAGAGAGATTGAAAGTGAGGTTTAGGGAGAGACAGTGAGGATTAGAGAATGACAGTGAGGATTAGAGAGAGTGACAGTGAGGATCAGGGAGAGAGAGACAGTGAGGATTAGAGAGAGAGTGACAATGAGGAGAAGAGAGAGAGTGACAGTGAGGTTGAAGAGAGAGTGACAGTGAGGATTAGAGAATGACAGTGAGGATTGGAGAAAAACAGTGAGGATTAGGGAGAGAGTGACAGTGAGGATTAGAGAGAGAGTGACAGTGAGGATTAGTGAGTGACAGTGAGGATTAGGGAGAGAGTGACATTGAGGATTAGCGAGAGACAGTGAGGATTAGGGAGAGAGTGACAGTGAGGATTAGAGAGTGACAGTGAGGATTAGAGAGAGAGTGACTGTGAGGATTAGGGAGAGACAGTGAGGATTAGAGATTGACAGTGAGGATTAGGGAGAGAGTGTCAGTGAGGAATAGAGAGAGAGTGACAGTGAGGATTAGAGAGAAACAGTGAGGATTTGGGAGAGTGTGACAGTGAGGTTTAGAGAGTGACAGTGAGGATTAGAGAGTTACAGTGATGATTAGAGAGATAGAGACAGGGAGGATTAGTGAGTGACAGTGAGGATTAGGGAGAGAGTGACATTGAGGATTAGCGAGAGACAGTGAGGATTAGGGAGAGAGTGACAGTGAGGATTAGAGAATGACAGTGAGGATTAGAGAGAGTGACAGTGTGGATTAGGGAGAGAGTGACAATGAGGATTAGAGAGAGATTGACAGTGAGGGTTAGAGAGAGAGTGACAGTGAGGATTAGAGAGAGAGTGACAGTGAGGATTAGAGAGTGACAGTGAGGATTAGGGAGAGAGTGACAGTGAGGATTAGAGAGAGAGTGACAGTGAGGGTTAGAGAATGACAGTGAGGATTAGAGAGAGTGACAGTGAGGATTAGAGAGAGAGTGACAGTGGGGATTAGAGAGAGATTGACAGTGAGGGTTAGAGAGAGTGTGACAGTGAGGATTAGAGAGAGAGTGACAGTGAGGATTAGGGAGTGAGTGACAGTGAGGATTAGAGAGTGAGTGACAGTGAGGATTAGTGAGTGACACTGAGGGCTAGGGAGAGAGTGACAGTGAGGATTAGGGAGTGACAGTGAGGATTAGGGAGAGAGTGACAATGAGGATTAGAGAGTGACAGTGAGGATTAGGGAGTGACAGTGAGGATTAGGGAGAAAGTGACAGTGAGGATAGGAGAGAGAGTGACCGTGAGGATTAGAGAGTGACAGTGAGGATTAGAGAGACAGTGACAGTGAGGATTGGGGAGAGAGTGACAGTGAGGATTAGAGAGAGAGAGTGACACTGAGGATTTGGGAGAGATTGACAGTGAGGGTTAGAGAGAGAGTGACAGTGAGGAATAGGGAGCGAGTGACAGTGAGGATTAGAGAGTCAGTGACTGTGAGGATTAGAGAGAGACAGTGAGGATTAGAGAGTGACAGTGAGGATTAGAGAGAGAGTGACAGTGAGGATTCGAGAGTGACAGTGAGGATTAGAGTGTGACAGTGAGGATTAGAGAGAGACTGACAGTGAGGATTAGGGAGTGACAGTGAGGATTAGAGAGTGACAGTGAGGATTAGGGAGAGAGTGACAATGTGTTTTGTGGCGAGACAGTGAGGATTAGGGAGAGTTTGACAGTGAGGATGAGAGAATGACAGTGAGGATAAGAGTGAGTGACAGTGAGGATGAGGGAGAGAGTGACAGTGAGGATTAGAGAGTGACAGTGAAGATTAGGGAGTGACAGTGAGGATTGGAGAGAGAGTGACAGTTACGATTAGAGAGAGAGTGACAGTGAGGATTAGGGAGAGAGTGACATTGAGGATTTGCGAGAGACAGTGAGGATTAGGGAGAGAGTGACAGTTACGATTAGAGAATGACAGTGAGGATTAGAGAGAGTGACAGTGAGGATTAGGGAGAGAGTGATAGTGAGGATTAGAGAGAGAGAGAGATTTAGGATTAGAGAGTGACCGTGAGGATTAGGGAGAGAGTGGCAGTGAGGATTAGGGAATGACAGTGTGGATTTGAGAGTGACAGTGAGGATTAGGGAGAGAGTGACAGTGAGGATTAGAGAGTGACAGTGAGGATTAGAGAGAGAGTGACAGTGAGGATTAGGGAGAGACAGTGAGGATTAGAGATTGACAGTGAGAATTAGGGAGAGAGTGACAGTGAGGATTAGAGAGAGAGTGACAGTGGGGATTAGAGAGAAACAGTGAGGATTAGGGAGAGTGTGACTGTGAGGTTTAGAGAGTGACAGTGAGGATTAGAGAGATAGTGACAGGGAGGATTAGTGAGTGACAGTGAGGATTAGGGAGAGAGTGACATTGCTGATTAGCGAGAGACAGTGAGAATTAGGGAGAGAGTGGCAGTGAGGATTAGAGAATGACAGTGAGGATTAGAGAGAGTGACAGTGTCGATTAGGGAGAGAGTGACAATGAGGATTAGAGAGAGAGTGACAGTGAGGATTAGAGAGTGACAGTGAGGATTAGAGAGAGAGTGATAGTGAGGATTAGAGAGAGAGTGACAGTGAGGGTTAGAGAATGACAGTGAGGATTAGAGAGATTGACAGTGAGGATTAGAGAGAGAGTGACAGTAAGGATTAGAGAGAGAGTGACAGTGAGGGTTTGAGAGAGAGTGACAGTGAGTATTAGGGAGAGAGTGACAGTGAGGGTTAGAGAATGACAGTGTAATTAGAGAGATTGACAGTGAGGATTAGAGAGAGAGAAACAGTGAGGATTAGAGAGAGAGTGACAGTGAGGATTAGAGAGAGATTGACAGTGAGGGTTAGAGAGAGAGTGACAGTGAGGATTAGAGAGAGAGTGACAGTGAGGATTAGGGAGTGAGTGACAGTGAGGATTAGAGAGTGAGTGACAGTGAGGATTAGTGAGTGACAGTGAGGGCTAGGGAGAGAGTGACAGTGAGGATTAGGGAGTGACAGTGAGGATTAGGGAGAGAGTGACAATGAGGATTAGAGAGTGACAGTGAGGATTAGGGAGTGACAGTGAGGATTAAGGAGATAGTGACAGTGAGGATTAGGGAGAGAGTGACAGTGAGAATTATTGAGTGACAGTGAGGGTTAGGGAGAGAGGAACTTTGAGGATTAGAGAGTGACAGTGAGGATTAGGGAGTAACAGTGAGGATTAGAGAGAGAGTGACAGTGAGGATTAGAGAGTGACAGGGAGGATTAGAGAGTGATAGTAAGAATTAGGGTGAGAGTGACAGTGAGGATTAGAGAGAGAGAGCGAGGATTTGAGAGTGACAGTGAGGATTAGAGAGAGTGACAGTGAGGATTAGGGTGAGAGTGACAGTGAGGATTAGGGAGTGACAGTGAGGATTAGGGAGTGAGTAACATTGAGGTTTAGCGAGAGACAGTGAGGATTAGGGAGAGAGTGACAGTGAGGATTAGAGAATGACAGTGAGAATTAGAGATAGTGACAGTGAGGATTAGAGAGAGAGTGAGAGTGAAGATTAGAGAGAGAGTGACAGTGAGGATTAGAGAGAGAATGACAGTGAGGATTAGAGAGTGACCGTGAGGATTAGGGAGAGAGTGGCAGTGAGGATCAGGGAGTGACATTGTGGATTAGAGAATGAAAAGGAGGATTAGGGAGACAGTGACAGTGAGGATTAGAGAGTGACAGTGAGGATTAGAGAGAGATTGAAAGTGAGGTTTAGGGAGAGACAGTGAGGATTAGAGAATGACAGTGAGGATTAGAGAGAGTGACAGTGAGGATCAGGGAGAGAGAGACAGTGAGGATTAGAGAGAGAGTGACAATGAGGATTAGAGAGAGAGTGACAGTGAGGATTGAAGAGAGAGTGACAGTGAGGATTAGAGAATGACAGTGAGGATTGGAGAGAAACAGTGAGGATTAGGGAGAGAGTGACAGTGAGGATTAGAGAGAGAGTGACAGTGAGGATTAGTGAGTGACAGTGAGGATTAGGGAGAGAGTGACATTGAGGATTAGCGAGAGACAGTGAGGATTAGGGAGAGAGTGACAGTGAGGATTAGAGAGTGACAGTGATGATTAGAGAGAGAGTGACTGTGAGGATTAGGGAGAGACAGTGAGGATTAGAGATTGACAGTGAGGATTAGGGAGAGAGTGTCAGTGAGGAATAGAGAGAGAGTGACAGTGAGGATTAGAGAGAAACAGTGAGGATTTGGGAGAGTGTGACAGTGAGGTTTAGAGAGTGACAGTGAGGATTAGAGAGTTACAGTGATGATTAGAGAGATAGAGACAGGGAGGATTAGTGAGTGACAGTGAGGATTAGGGAGAGAGTGACATTGAGGATTAGCGAGAGACAGTGAGGATTAGGGAGAGAGTGACAGTGAGGATTAGAGAATGACAGTGAGGATTAGAGAGAGTGACAGTGTGGATTAGGGAGAGAGTGACAATGAGGATTAGAGAGAGATTGACAGTGAGGGTTAGAGAGTGACAGTGAGGATTAGGGAGAGAGTGACAGTGAGGATTAGAGAGAGAGTGACAGTGAGGGTTAGAGAATGACAGTGAGGATTAGAGAGAGTGACAGTGAGGATTAGAGAGAGAGTGACAGTGGGGATTAGAGAGAGATTGACAGTGAGGGTTAGAGAGAGAGTGACAGTGAGGATTAGAGAGAGAGTGACAGTGAGGATTAGGGAGTGAGTGACAGTGAGGATTAGAGAGTGAGTGACAGTGAGGATTAGTGAGTGACAGTGAGGGCTAGGGAGAGAGTGACAGTGAGGATTAGGGAGTGACAGTGAGGATTAGGGAGAGAGTGACAATGAGGATTAGAGAGTGACAGTGAGGATTAGGGAGTGACAGTGAGGATTAGGGAGAGAGTGACAGTGAGGATAGGAGAGAGAGTGACCGTGAGGATTAGAGAGTGACAGTGAGGATTAGGGAGAGAGTGACAGTGAGGATTAGAGAGACAGTGACAGTGAGGATTGGGGAGAGAGTGACAGTGAGGATTAGAGAGAGAGAGTGACACTGAGGATTTGGGAGAGATTGACAGTGAGGGTTCGAGAGAGAGTGACAGTGAGGAATAGGGAGTGAGTGACAGTGAGGATTAGAGAGTCAGTGACTGTGAGGATTAGAGAGAGACAGTGAGGATTAGAGAGTGACAGTGAGGATTAGAGAGAGAGTGACAGTGAGGATTCGAGAGTGACAGTGAGGATTAGAGAGTGACAGTGAGGATTAGAGAGAGACTGACAGTGAGGATTAGGGAGTGACAGTGAGGATTAGAGAGTGACAGTGAGGATTAGGGAGAGAGTGACATTGTGTTTTGTGGCGAGACAGTGAGGATTAGGGAGAGTTTGACAGTGAGGATGAGAGAATGACAGTGAGGATAAGAGTGAGTGACAGTGAGGATGAGGGAGAGAGTGACAGTGAGGATTAGGGAGAGAGTGACAGTGAGGATGAGAGTGTGACAGTGAAGATTAGAGAGTGACAGTGAGGATTAGGGAGAGAGTGACTGTGAGGATTAGGGAGAGAGTGAAAGTGAGGATTAGTGAGTGACATTGAGGGTAAGGGAGAGAGTGACATTGAGTATTAAGGACAGACAGTGAGGTTTAGAGAGAGTCATTGAGGATTACAGGGAGAGTGACAGTGAGCATTAGAGAGAGACAGTGAGGATTAGGGAGTGACAGTGAGGATTAGGGAGTGACAGTGATGATTAGAGAGAGAGAGACAGTGAGGATTAGAGAGAGAATGACAGTGAGGATTAGGGAGTGAGTGACCGTGAGGATTAGGGAGTGACAGCGAGGATTAGGGAGAGAGTGACAGTGAGGATTAGGGAGAGAGTGACAGTGAGGATTAGAGATAGAGTGACAGTGAGGATTAGGGAGTGAGTGACAGTGAGGATTAGAGAGTGACAGTGAGGATTAGGGAGTGACAGTGAGGATTAGGGAGAGAGTGACAGTGAGGATTAGGGAGAGAGTGACAGTGAGGATTAGTGAGTCACAGTGAAGGTTAGGTAGAGAGTGACATTGAGTATTAAGGACAGACAGTGAGGATTAGAGCGAGTTATTGAGGATTACAGGGAGAGTGACAGTGAGCATTAGAGAGAGACAGTGAGGATTAGGGAGTTACAGTGAGGATTAGGGAGTGAAAGTAATGATTAGAGAGAGAGTGACAGTGAGGATTAGAGAGTGACAGTGAGGATTAGAGAGTGATAGTAAGGATTAGGGAGAGAGTGACAGTGAGGATTAGAGAGAGAGTAACAGTGAGGATTAGAGAGAGAGTGACACTCAGGATTCGTGAGTGACAGTGAGGATTAGGGAGTGACAGTGAGGATTGGAGGGAGAGTGACAGTTAGGATAAGAGAGTGAGTGACAGTGAGGATTAGGGAGAGAGTGACTGTGAGGATTAGAGAGGGAGTGACACTGAGGATTAGAATGAGAGTGACAGTGAGGATTAGAGAGAGAGTGACAGTAAGGATAAGAGAGAGAATGACAGTGAGGATCAGAGAGAGTGACAGTGAGGATTAGAGAGAGAGTGACAGTGAGGATTAGAGAGAGAGTGACAGTGAGGATTAGAGAGAGAGTGACAGTAAGGATAAGAGAGAGAATGACAGTGAGGATCAGAGAGAGTGACAGTGAGGATTAGAGAGAGAGTGACAGCGAGGATTAGAGAGAGAGTGACAGTGAGGATTACGCAGAGAGTGACAGTGAGGGTTATAGACTGACAGTGAGGATTAGAGAGAGTGACAGTGAGGAATAGGCAGAGAGTGGCAGTGAGGATTAGAGAGAGAGTGACAGTGAGGATTAGAGAGAGAGTGACCGTGAGGGTTAGAGAGAGATTGACAGTGAGGATTAGAGAGAGATAGTGAGGATTAGGGAGAGACTGACAGTGAGGATTAGAGAGAGAGTGACAGTGAGGATTAGGGAGAGAGTGACAGCGAGGATTAGAGAAAGACAGTGAGGATTAGATAGAGTGACAGTGAGGATTAGGGAGACTGTGACAGTGAGGATAGGAGAGAGAGTGACAGTGAGGATAGGAGAGAGAGTGACCGTGAGGATTAGAGAGTGACAGTGAGGATTAGGGAGAGAGTGACAGTGAGGATTAGAGAGACAGTGACAGTGAGGATTGGGGAGAGAGTGACAGTGAGGATTAGAGAGAGAGAGTGACACTGAGGATTTGTGAGAGATTGACAGTGAGGGTTAGAGAGAGAGTGACAGTGAGGAATAGGGAGTGAGTGACAGTGAGAATTAGAGAGTCAGTGACTGTGAGGATTAGAGAGAGAGAGACAGTGAGGATTAGAGCGATAATGACAGTGAGGATTAGGGAGTGAGTGACAGTGAGGATTAGGGAGTGACAGTGAGGATTAGGGAGAGAGTGACAGTGACGATTAAAGAGTGAGTAACAGTGAGGATTAGAGAGAGAGTGACAGTGAGGATTAGAAAGTGACAGTGAGGATTAGGGAGTGACAGTGAGGATTGGAGAGAGTGTGACAGTGAGGATTAGAGAGAGAGTGACAGTGAGGATTAGGGAGAGAGTGACAGTGAGGATTGGAGAGGGAGTGACACTGAGGATTAGAAAGAGAGTGACAGTGAGACTTAGGGAGAGAGTGACATTGAGGTTAAGAGAGAGATAGTGAGGATTAGGGAGAGAGTGACAGTGAGGATTAAAGAATGACGGTGAGTATTAGAGAGAGTGACATTGAGGATTAGGGAGAGAGTGTCAGTGAGGATTAGAGAGAGAGTGACAGTGAGGATTAGAGAGAGAGTGACAGTGAGGATTAGAGAGAGAATGACAGTGAGGATTAGAGAGTGACAGTGAGGATTAGGGAGAGAGTGACAGTGAGGATTAGGGAGAGAGTGACAGTGAGGATTAGAGAGAGAGTAACAGTGAGGATTAGAGAGAGAGTGACACTCAGGATTCGGGAGTGACAGTGAGGATTAGGGAGTGACAGTGAGGATTGGAGAGAGAGTGACAGTTAGGATAAGAGAGTGAGTGACAGTGAGGATTAGGGAGAGAGTGACAGTGAGGATTAGAGAGGGAGTGACACTGAGGATTAGAAAGAGAGTGACAGTGAGAATTAGGGAGACAGTGACATAGAGGATTAGCGAGAGATACTGAGGATAAGGGAGAGAGTGACAGTGAGGATTAGAGAATGACAGTGAGGATTAGGGAGAGAGTGACAGTGAGGATTAGAGAGAGAGTGACAGTGAGGATTAGAGAGAGAGTGACAGTGAGGATAAGAGAGAGAATGACAGTGAGGATCAGAGAGAGTGACAGTGAGGATTCGAGAGAGAGTGACAGCGAGGATTAGAGAGTGACAGTGAGGATTAGGGAGAGAGTGACAGTGAGGGTTATAGAATGACAGTGAGGATTAGAGAGAGTGACAGTGAGGAATAGGCAGAGAGTGACAGTGAGGATTAGAGAGAGAGTGACAGTGAGGATTAGAGAGAGAGTGACAGTGAGGGTTAGAGAGAGATTGACAGTGAGGACTAGAGAGAGATAGTGAGGATTAGGGAGAGACTGACAGTGAGGATTAGAGAGAGAGTGACAGTGAGGATTAGGGAGAGAGTGACAGCGAGGATTAGAGAATGACAGTGAGGATTAGATAGAGAGACAGTGAGGATTAGGGAGACAGTGACAGTGAGGATTAGAGAGAGAGTGACAATGAGGATTAGCGAGAGACAGTGAGGATTAGGGAGAGAGTGACAGTGAGGATTAGAGAGAGAGTGACAGTGAGTATTAGGGAGAGAGTGATAGTGAGGACTAGAGAGAGAGTGACATTTAGGCTTAGGGAGAGAATGACAGTGAGGGTTAGAGAATGACAGTGAGGATTATAGAGAGTGTGACAGTGAGGATTAGAGAGAGATTGACAGTGAGGATTCGAGAGTGACAGTAAGGATTAGAGAGAGAGTGAGAGTGAAGATTAGGGAGAGAGTGACAGTGAGGATTAGTGAGTGAAAGTGAGGGTTAGGGAGATAGTGACATTGTGGATAAAGGACAGACAGTGAGGATTAGAGAGAGTCATTGAGGAGTACAGGGTGAGTGACAGTGAGCATTAGAGATAGACAGTGAGGATTAGGGAGTGACAGTGAGGATTAGGGAGTGACAGTGATGATTAGGGAGAGAGTGACAGTGAGGATTAGAGAGGGACAGTGAGGATTAGGGAGTGACAGGTAGGATTAGAGAGGGAGTGACACTGAGGATTAGAAAGAGATTGACAGTGAGAATTAGGGAGAGAGTGACATTGAGGATTAGCGAGAGATATTGAGGATTAGGGAGAGAGTGACAGTGAGGATTAGAGAGAGGGAGAGCGAGGATTAGAGAGAGAGTAACAGTGAGGATTAGAGAGAGAGTGACAGTGAGGGTTAGAGAGAGATTGACAGTGAGGATTAGAGAGAGATAGTGAGGATTAGGGAGAGACTGACAGTGAGGATTAGAGAGAGAGTGACAGTGAGGATTAGGGAGAGAGTGACAGCGAGGATTAGAGAAAGACAGTGAGGATTAGATAGAGTGACAGTGAGGATTAGGGAGACTGTGACAGTGAGGATAGGAGAGAGAGTGACAGTGAGGATAGGAGAGAGAGTGACCGTGAGGATTAGAGAGTGACAGTGAGGATTAGGGAGAGAGTGACAGTGAGGATTAGAGAGACAGTGACAGTGAGGATTGGGGAGAGAGTGACAGTGAGGATTAGAGAGAGAGAGTGACACTGAGGATTTGTGAGAGATTGACAGTGAGGGTTAGAGAGAGAGTGACAGTGAGGAATAGGGAGTGAGTGACAGTGAGAATTAGAGAGTCAGTGACTGTGAGGATTAGAGAGAGAGAGACAGTGAGGATTAGAGCGATAATGACAGTGACGATTAGGGAGTGAGTGACAGTGAGGATTAGGGAGTGACAGTGAGGATTAGGGAGAGAGTGACATTGAGGATTAGCGAGAGATATTGAGGATTAGGGAGAGAGTGACAGTGAGGATTAGAGAGAGGGAGAGCGAGGATTAGAGAGAGAGTAACAGTGAGGATTAGAGAGAGAGTGACAGTGAGGGTTAGAGAGAGATTGACAGTGAGTTTTAGAGAGAGAGTGACAGTGAGGATTAGGGAGAGGGGGCAGTGAGGATTAGGGAGTGACAGTGAGGATTAGAGAGTGACAGTGAGGATTAGGGAGAGAGTGACAGTGAGGATTCGAGAGTGACAGTGAGGATTAGAGAGAGATTGACAGTGAGGATTCGAGAGTGACAGTAAGGATGAGAGAGAGATTGGGAGTGAAGATTAGGGGGAGAGTGACAGTGAGGATTAGTGAGTGAAAGTGAGGGTTAGGGAGACAGTGACATTGAGGATAAAGGACAGACAGTGAGGATTAGAGAGAGTCATTGAGGAGTGCAGGGTGAGTGACAGTGAGCATTAGAGATAGACAGTGAGGATTAGGGAGTGACAGTGAGGATTAGGGAGTGACAGTGATGATTAGGGAGAGAGTGACAGTGAGGATTAGAGAGGGACAGTGAGGATTAGGGAGTGACAGGGAGGATTAGAGAGGGAGTGACACTGAGGATTAGAAAGAGATTGACAGTGAGAATTAGGGAGAGAGTGACATTGAGGATTAGCGAGAGATATTGAGGATTAGGGAGAGAGTGACAGTGAGGATTAGAGAGAGGGAGAGCGAGGATTTGAGAGTGACAGTGAGGATTAGAAAGAGAGTGACAGTGAGGATTAGGGAGAGAGTGACAGTGAGGATTAGAGAGAGAGTAACAGTGAGGATTAGAGAGAGAGACACTGAGGATTAGTGAGTGACAGTGAGGATTAGGGAGTGACAGGGAGGATTAGAGAGGGAGTGACACTGAGGATTAAAGAGAGAGTAACAGTGAGGATTAGAGAGAGAGTGACAGTGAGGATTAGAGAGTGACAGTGAGGATTAGGGGGTGACAGTGAGGATTGGAGAGAGTGTGACAGTGAGGATTAGAGAGAGAGTGACAGTGAGAATTAGGGAGAGAGTGACAGTGAGGATTAGAGAGGGAGTGACACTGAGGATTAGAAAGAGAGTGACAGTGAGAATTAGGGAGAGAGTGACATTGAGGATTAGAGAGAGATAGTGAGGATTAGGGAGAGAGTGACAGTGAGGATTAAAGAATGACGGTGAGTATTAGAGAGAGTGACAGTGAGGATTAGGGAGAGAGTGTCAGTGAGGATTAGAGAGAGAGTGACAGTGAGGATTAGAGAGAGATTGACAGTGAGGATTACAGAAAGAGTGACAGTGAGGGTTAGAGACAGATTGACAGTGAGTTTTAGAGAGAGAGTGACAGTGAGGATTAGGGAGAGAGGGGCAGTGAGGATTATGGAGTGACAGTGAGGATTAGAGAGTGACAGTGAGGATTAGGGAGAGAGTGACAGTGAAGATTAGGGAGAGAGTGACAGTGAGGATTAGTGAGTGAAAGTGAGGGTTAGGGAGAGAGTGACATTGCGGATTAAGGACAGACAGTGAGGATTAGAGAGAGTCATTGAGGAGTACAGGGAGAGTGACAGTGAGCATTAGAGATAGACAGTGAGGATTAGGGAGTGACAGTGAGGATTAGGGAGTGACAGTGAGGATTAGAGAGAGAGTGACAGTGAGGATTATAGAGTGACAGTGAGGATTAGAGAGTAATAGTAAGGATTAGGGAGAGAGTGACAGTGAGGATTAGAGAGAGAGTAACAGTGAGGATTAGAGAGAGAGTGTGACTGAGGATTAGAGATTGACAGTGAGGATTAGGAAGTGACAGAGAGGATTGGAGAGAGAGTGACAGTTAGGATTAGAGAGAGAGTGACAGTGAGGATTAGGGAGAGAGTGACAGTGAGGATTAGAGAGGGAGTGACACTGAGGATTAGCGAGAGATAGTGAGGATTAGGGAGAGAGTGACAGTGAGGATTAGAGAATGACAGTGAGGAATAGAGAGAGTGACAGTGAGGATTAGGGAGAGAGTCACAGTGAGGATTAGGGAGTCACAGTGATGATTAGAGAGAGAGTGACAGTGAGGATTAGAGAGAGAATGACAGTGAGGATTAGGGAGAGTGATAGTGAGGATTAGGGAGAGAGTGACAGTGAGGATTAGAGAGAGTGTGATAGTGATGATTAGGGTGAGAGTGACAGTGAGGGTTAGAGAATGACAGTGATGATTAGAGAGAGAGTGACAGTAAGGATTAGAGAATGACAGTGATGATAAGTGAGTGATAGTAAGGATTAGGGAGAGGGTGACAGTGAGGATTAGAGAGAGAGAGCGAGGATTTGAGAGTGACAGTGAGGATTAGGGAGAGAGTGACAGTGAGGATTAGAGAGAGAGTAACAGTGAGGATTGGAGAGAGAGTGACAGTGAGGGTTAGAGAGAGATTGACAGTGAGTTTTAGAGAGAGAGTGACAGTGAGGATTAGGGAGAGGGGGCAGTGAGGATTAGGGAGTGACAGTGAGGATTAGAGAGTGACAGTGAGGATTAGGGAGAGAGTGACAGTGAGGATTAGAGAGTGACAGTGAAGATTAGAGAGAGAGTGACAGTGAGGATTAGGGAGAGACAGTGAGGATTAGAGATTGACAGTGAGGATTGGGAGAGAGTGACAGTGAGGATTTGAGAGAGAGTGACAGTGAGGATTAGAGAGAAACAGTGAGGATTAGGGAGAGAGTGACAGTGAGGATTAGAGAGTGACAGTGAGGATTAGAGAGTGACAGTGAGGATTAGAGAGAGAGTGACAGTGAGGATTAGAGAGTGACAGTGAGGATTAGGGAGAGAGTGACATTGAGGATTAGAGAGAGACAGTGAGGATTAGAGAATGACAGTGAGGATTAGAGAGAGTGACAGTGAGGATTAGGGACAGAGTGACAGTGAGGATTAGGGAGAGAGTGACACTGAGGATTAGAGAGTGACAGTGAGGATTAGGGAGAGAGTGACAGCGAGGATTAGAGACAGAGAGTGACACTGAGGATTAGAAAGAGAGTGACAGTGAGGATTAGGGAGACAGTGACAGTGAGCATTAGAGAGAGAGTGACAGTGAGGATTAGAGAGAGAGTGACAGTGAGGATTTGTGAGAGATTGACAATGAGGGTTAGAGAGAGAGTGACAGTGAGGATTAGGGAGACAGTGACAGTGAGCATTAGAGAGAGAGTGAAAGTGAGGATTAGAGAGAGAGTGACAGTGAGGATTAGAGAGAGAGTGATAGTGAGCATTAGAGAGAGAGTGACAGTGAGGATTAGAGAGAGAGTGACAGTGAGGATTTGAGAGAGATTGACAGTGAGGGTTAGAGAGAGAGTTACAGTGAGGAATAGGGAGTGAGTGAAAGTGAGGATTAGAGAGTGAGTGACTGTGAGGATTAGAGAGAGACAGTGAGGATTAGAGAGTGACAGTGAGGATAAGAGAGTGAGTGACAGTGAGGATTCGAGAGTGACAGTGAGGATTAGAGAGCGACAGTGAGGATTAGAGAGAGTGACAGTGAGGATTAGAGAGAGAGTGACATTGTGTTTTATGAAGAGACAGTGAGGATTAGGGAGAGTTTGACAGTGAGGATGAGAGAATGACAGTGAGGATAAGAGTGAGTGACAGTGAGAATGAGGGAGAGAGTGACAGTGAGGATTAGGGAGAGAGTGACATTGAGGATTAGAGAGTGACAGTCAGGATTAGGGAGTGACAGTGAGGATTAGGGAGAGAGTGAAAGTGAGGATTAGTGAGTGACAGTGAGGGTTAGGGAGAGAGTGACATCGAGTATTAAGGACAGACGGTGAGGATTAGTGAGAGTCATTGAGGATTACAGGGAGAGGGACAGTGAGCATTAGAGAGAGACAGTGAGGATTAGGGAGTGACAGTGAGGATTAGGGAGTGACAGTGATGATTAGAGAGAGAGTGACAGTGAGGATTAGAGAGAGAGTGACAGTGAGGATTAGAGAGAGAATGACAGTGAGGATTAGAGAGTGACAGTGAGGATTAGGGAGAGAGTGACAGTGAGGATTAGAGAGAGAGTGACAGTGAGGATTAGGGAGAGAGTGACAGTGAGGGTTAGAGAATGACAGTGAGGATTAGAGAGAGTGACAGTGAGGAATAGGGAGAGAGTGACAGTGAGGATTAGAGAGAGAGTGACAGTGAGGATTAGAGAAAGAGTGACAGTGAGGGTTAGAGACAGATTGACAGTGAGTTTTAGAGAGAGAGTGACAGTGAGGATTAGGGAGAGAGGGGCAGTGAGGATTAGGGAGTGACAGTGAGGCTTAGAGAGTGACAGTGAGGATTAGGGAGAGAGTGACAGTGAAGATTAGGGAGAGAGTGACAGTGAGTATTAGAGAGTGACAGTGAGGATTAGGGAGTGACAGTGAGGATTAGGGAGAGAGTGACAGTGAGGATTAGGGAGAGAGTGACAGTGAGGATTAGAGAGAGAGTGACAGTGAGGATTAGGGAGTGAGTGACAGTGAGGATTTGGGTGTGACAGTGAGGATTGGAGAGAGAGTGACAGTTAGGATAAGAGCGAGAGTGAGAGTGAGGATTAGGGAGAGAGTGACAGTGAGGATTAGAGATGGAGTGACAATGAGGATTAGAAAGAGAGTGACAGTGAGAATTAGGGAGACAGTGACATAGAGGATTGGTGAGAGATAGTGAGAATAAGGGAGAGAGTGACAGTGAGGCTTAGAGAATGACAGTGAGAATTAGAGAGAGTGACAGTGAGGATTAGGATGAGAGTGACAGTGAGGGTCAGAGAATGACAGTGAGAATTAGAGAGAGTGACAGTGAGGATTAGGGAGAGAGTGACAGTGAGGATTAGAGAGAGAGTAACAGTGAGGATTAGAGAGAGAGTAACAGTGAGGATTAGAGATAGAGTGACAGTGAGGGTTAGAGAGAGATTGACAGTGAGTTTTAGAGAGAGAGTGACAGTGTGGATTAGGGAGAGAGGGGCAGTGAGGATTAGGGAGTGACAGTGAGGATTAGAGAGTGACAGTGAGGATTAGAGATAGAGTGACAGTGAGGATTAGAGAGTGACAGTGAGGATTAGAGAGAGAGTGACAGTGAGGATTAGGGAGAGACAGTGAGGATTAGAGATTGACAGTGAGGATTAGGGAGAGAGTGACAGCGAGGATTTGAGAGAGAGAGTGACAGTGAGGATTAGAGAGAAACAGTGAGGATTAGGGAGAGAGTGACAGTGAGGATTAGAGAGTGACAGTGAGGATTAGAGAGTGACAGTGAGGATTAGAGAGAGAGTGACAGTAAGGATTAGAGAGTGACAGTGAGGATTAGGGAGAGAGTGACATTCAGGATTAGCGAGAGACAGTGAGGAGTAGGGAGAGAGTGACAGTGAGGATTAGAGAATAACAGTGAGGATTAGAGAGAGTGACAGTGAGGATTAGGGAGAGAGTGACAGTGAGGATTAGAGAGAGAGTGACAGTGAGGATTAGAGAGTGACAGTGAGGATTGGGGAGAGAGTGACAGTGAGGATTAGAGAGAGAGAGTGACACTGAGGATTAGAAAGAGAGTGACAATGAGGATTAGGGAGTCAGTGACAGTGAGCATTAGAGAGAGAGTGACAGTGAGAATTAGAGAGAGAGTGACAGTGCGGATTTGTGAGAGATTGACAGTGAGGGTTAGAGAGAGAGTGACAGTGAGGATAAGGGAGACAGTGACAGTGAGCATTAGGGAGAGAGTGACAGTGAGGATTAGAGAGAGAGTGACAGTGAGGATTTGAGAGAGATTGACAGTGAGGGTTA
The DNA here is from genome assembly GCF_037043375.1 of Chiloscyllium plagiosum. Lineage (NCBI taxonomy): Eukaryota > Metazoa > Chordata > Chondrichthyes > Orectolobiformes > Hemiscylliidae > Chiloscyllium > Chiloscyllium plagiosum. The sequence continues at coordinate 27,857,302 of NW_028270180.1, forward strand.
GAGAGAGAGTGACAGTGAGGAATAGGGAGAGTGACAGTGAGGATTAGGGAGAGAGTGAGAGTGAGGATTTGAGAGAGAGTAACAGTGAGGATTAGAGAGAGAGTGACAGTGAGGGTTAGAGAGAGATTGAGAGTGAGTTTTAGAGAGAGAGTGACAGTGAGGATTAGGGAGAGATGGGCAGTGAGGATTAGGGAGAGAATAACAGTGAGGATTAGAGAGAGAGTGACAGTGAGGGTTAGAGAGAGATTGACAGTGAGTTTTAGAGAGAGAGTGACAGTGAGGATTAGGGAGAGAGGGGCAGTGAGGATTTGGGAGTGACAGTGAGGATTAGAGAGTGACAGTGAGGATTGGGGAGAGCGTGACAGTGAGGATTAGAGAGTGACAGTGAGGATTAGAGAGAGAGTGACAGTGAGGATTAGGGAGAGACAGTGAGGATTAGAGATTGACAGTGAGGATTAGGGAGAGAGTGACAGTGAGGATTTGAGAGAGAGTGACAGTGAGGATTAGAGAGAAACAGTGAGGATTAGGGAGAGAGTGACAGTGAGGATTAGAGAGTGACAGTGAGGATTAGAGAGTGACAGTGAGGATTAGAGAGAGAGTGACAGTGAGGATTAGAGAGTGACAGTGAGGATTAGGGAGAGAGTGACATTGAGGATTAGCGAGAGACAGTGAGGATTAGGGAGAGAGTGACAGTGAGGATTAGAGAATAACAGTGATGATTAGAGAGAGTGACAGTGAGGATTAGGGAGAGAGTGACAGTGAGGATTAGAGAGAGAGTGACAGTGAGGATTAGAGAGTGACAGTGAGGATTAGGGAGAGAGTGACAGCGAGGATTAGAGAGAGAGTGACAGTGAGGATTGGGGAGAGAGTGACAGTGAGGATTAGAGAGAGAGAGTGACACTGAGGATTAGAAAGAGAGTGACAGTGAGGATTAGGGAGACAGTGACAGTGAGCATTAGAGAGAGAGTGACAGTGAGAATTAGAGTGAGAGTGAAAGTGAGGATTTGTGAGAGATTGACAGTGAGGGTTAGAGAGAGAGTGACAGTGAGGATTAGGGAGACAGTGACAGTGAGCATTAGGGAGAGAGTGACAGTGAGGATTAGAGAGAGAGTGACAGTGAGGATTTGAGAGAGATTGACAGTGAGGGTTAGAGAGAGAGTGACCGTGAGGAATAGGGAGTGAGTGACAGTGAGGATTAGAGAGTGAGTGACTGTGAGGATTAGAGAGAGACAGTGAGGATTAGAGAGTGACAGTGAGGATTAGAGAGAGAGTGACAGTGAGGATACGAGAGTGACAGTGAGGATTAGAGAGTGACAGTGATGATTAGAGAGAGTGACAGTGAGGATTAGAGAGTGACAGTGAGGATTAGGGAGAGAGTGACATTGTGTTTTATGAAGAGACAGTGAGGATTAGGGTGAGAGTGACAGTGAGGATTAGAGAATGACAGTGAGGATAAGAGTGAGTGACAGTGAGGATGAGGGAGAGAGTGACAGTGAGGATTAGGGAGAGAGTGGCAGTGAGGATTAGAGAGTGACAGTGAGGATTAGGGAGTGACAGTGAGGATTAGGGAGAGAGTGACATTGAGTATTAAGGACAGAGAGTGAGGATTAGAGAGAGTCATTGAGGATTACAGGGAGAGTGACAGTGAGCATTAGAGAGAGACAGTGAGGATTAGGGAGTGACAGTGAGGATTAGGGAGAGAGTGACATTGAGGATTAGTGAGTGACAGTGAGGGTTAGGGAGAGAGTGACATTGAGTATTAAGGACAGACAGTGAGGATTAGAGAGAGTCATTGAGGATTACAGGGAGAGTGACAGTGAGCATTAGAGAGAGACAGTGAGGATTAGGGAGTGACAGTGAGGATTAGGGAGTGACATTGACGATTAGAGAGAGTGACAGTGAGGATTAGAGAGAGAGTGACAGTGAGGATTAGGGAATGAGTGACAGTGAGGATTAGAGAGAGTCATTGAGGATTACAGGGAGAGTGACAGTGAGCATTAGAGAGAGACAGTGAGGATTAGGGAGTGACAGTGAGGATTAGGGAGTGACATTGACGATTAGAGAGAGTTACAGTGAGGATTAGAGAGAGAGTGACAGTGAGGATTAGGGAATGAGTGACAGTGAGGATTAGAGAGTGACAGTGAGGATTAGGGAGTGACAGTGAGGATTAGGGAGAGAGTGACAGTGAGGATTAGAGAGAGAGTGACAGTGTGTATTAGGGAATGAGTGACAGTGAGGATTAGAGAGTGACAGTGAGGATTAGGGTGTGACAGTGAGGATTTGGGAGAGAGTGACAGTGAGGATTAGTGACTGACAGTGAGGGTTAGGGAGAGAGTGACATTGAGGATTAGAGAGTGACAGTGAGGATTAGAGAGTGATAGTAAGGATTAGGGAGAGAGTGACAGTGAGGATTAGAGAGAGAGCGAGGATTTGAGAGTGACAGTGAGGATTAGAGAGAGTGATAGTGAGGATTAGAGAGAGAGTAACAGTGTGGATTAGAGAGAGAGTGACACTGAGGATTAGGGAGTGACAGTGAGGATTTGGGTGTGACAGTGAGGATTGGAGAGAGTGACAGTTAGGATAAGAGCGAGAGTGAGAGTGAGGATTAGGGAGAGAGTGACAGTGAGGATTAGAGATGGAGTGACAATGAGGATTAGAAAGAGAGTGACAGTGAGAATTAGGGAGACAGTGACATAGAGGATTAGTGAGAGATAGTGAGGATAAGGGAGAGAGTGACAGTGAGGATTAGAGAATGACAGTGAGGATTACAGAGAGTGACAGTGAGGATTAGGGAGAGAGTGACAGTGAGGATTAGAGAGAGAGTGACAGTGACGATTAGGGAGAGTTACAGTGAGGATTAGGGAGTGACAGTGAGGATTTGGGTGTGACAGTGAGGATTGGAGAGAGAGTGACAGTTAGGATAAGAGCAAGAGTGAGAGTGAGGATTAGGGAGAGAGTGACAGTGAGGATTAGAGAGGGAGTGACAATGAGGATTAGAAAGAGAGAGACAGTGAGAATTAGGGAGACAGTGACATAGAGGATTAGTGAGAGATAGTGAGGATAAGGGAGAGAGTGACAGTGAGGATTAGAGAATGACAGTGAGGATTAGAGAGAGTGACAGTGAGGATTAGGGAGAGAGTGACAGTGAGGATTCGAGAGAGAGTGACAGTGAGGATTAGGGAGAGTGACAGTGAGGATTAGGGAGAGAGTGACAGTGAGGATTAGAGAGAGAGTGACAGTGAGGATTAGAGAGAGTGACAGTGAGGATTAGGGAGAGAGTGATAGTGAGGATTAGGGAGTGACAGCGATGATTAGAGAGAGAGTGACAGTGAGGATTAGAGAGTGACAGTGATGATTAGAGAGTGATAGTAAGGATTAGGGAGAGAGTGACAGTGAGGATTAGAGAGAGAGAGCGAGGATTTATGAGTGACAGTGAGGATCAGAGAGAGTGACAGTGAGGATTACGGAGAGAGTGACAGTGAGGATTAGAGAGAGATTAGCAGTGAGGATTAGAGAGAGAGTGACAGTGAGGGTTAGAGCGAGATTGACAATGAGTTTTAGAGAGAGAGTGACAGTGAGGATTAGGGAGAGAGTGACATTGAGGATTAGAGAGTGACAGTGAGGAGTAGAGAGTGACAGTGAGGATTAGGGAGAGAGTGACAGTGAGGATTAGAGAGTGACAGTGAGAATTAGGGAGAGACAGTGAGGATTAGGGAGAGAGTGACAGTGTAGATTTGAGAGAGAGTGACAGTGAGGATGAGAGAGAAACAGTGAAGCTTAGGGAGAGAGTGACAGTGAGGATTACAGAGTGACAGTGAGGATTAGAGATTGACAGTGAGGATTAGAGAGAGAGTGACAGTGAGGATTAGAGAGTGACAGTGAGGATTAGGGAGAGAGTGACATTGAGGATTAGCGAGAGACAGTGAGGATTAGGGAGAGAGTGACAGTGAGGATTAGAGAATGACAGTGAGGATTAGAGAGAGTGACAGTGAGGATTAGGGAGAGAGTGACAGCGAGGATTAGAGAGAGAGTGACAGTGAGGATTGGGGAGAGAGTGACAGTGAGGATTAGAGAGAGAGAGTGACAATGAGGATTAGAAAGAGAGTGACAGTGAGGATTAGGGAGACAGTGACAGTGAGCATTATAGAGAGAGTGACAGTGAGGATTAGGGAGAGAGTGACAGTGAGGATTAGGGAGAGAGTGACAGTGAGGATTAGAGAGAGAGTGACAGTGAGGATGAGGGAGTGAGTGACAGTGAGGATTAGAGAGTGACAGTGAGGATTAGGGAGAGAGAGAGCGAGGATTTGAGAGTGACAGTGAGGATTAGAGAGAGTGATAGTGAGGATTAGAGAGAGAGTGTCAGTGAGGATTAGAGAGAGATTAACAGTGAGGATTAGAGAGAGAGTGACACTGAGGATTAGGGAGTGACAGTGAGGATTAGGGAGTGACAGTGAGGATTGGAGAGAGAGTGACAGTTAGGATAAGAGAGAGCGTGACAGTGAGGATTAGGGAGAGAGTGACAGTGAGGATTAGAGAGGGAGTGACACTGAGGATTAGAAAGAGAGTGACAGTGAGAATTAGGGAGACAGTGACATAGAGTATTAGTGAGAGATAGTGAGGGTAAGGGAGAGAGTGACAGTGAGGATTAGAGAATGACAGTGAGGATTAGAGAGAGAGTGGCAGTGAGGATTGGAGAGAGTGACAGTGAGGATTCGAGAGTGACAGTGAGGATTAGGGAGAGAGTGACAGTGAGGATTTGAGAGAGAGTGACAGTGAGGATTAGAGAGAAACAGTGAGGATTATGGAGAGAGTGACAGTGAGAATTAGAGAGTGACAGTGAGGATTAGAGAGTGACAGTGAGTATTAGAGAGAGAGTGACAGTGAGGATTACCGAGAGACAGTAAGGACTAGGGAGAGTGTGACAGTGAGGATTAGAGAATGACAGTGAGGATTAGAGAGAGTGACAATGTGGATTAGGGAGAGAGTGACAGTGAGGATTAGAGAGAGAGTGACAGTGAGGATTAGAGATTGACAGTGAGGATTAGGGAGAGAGTGACATTGAGGATTAGCGAGATACAGTAAGGACTAGGGAGAGAGTGACAGTGAGGATTAGAGAATGACAGTGAGGATTAGAGAGAGTGACAATGTGGATTCGGGAGAGAGTGACAGTGAGGATTAGAGAGAGAGTGACAGTGAGGATTAGAGATTGACAGTGAGGATTAGGGAGAGAGTGACAGCGAGGATTAGAGAGAGAGTGACAGTGAGGATTGGGGAGAGAGTGACAGTGAGGATTAGAGAGAGAGAGTGACACTGAGGATTAGAAAGAGAGTGAAAGTGAGGATTAGGGAGACAGTGACAGTGAACATTAGAGAGAGAGTGACAGTGAGGATTAGAGAGAGAGTGACAGTGAGGATTTCTGAGAGATTGACAGTGAGGGTTAGAGAGAGAGTGACAGTGAGGATTAGGGAGACAGTGACAGTGAGCATTAGAGAGAGAGTGACAGTGAGGATTAGAGAGAGAGTGACAGTGAGGATTTGAGAGAGATTGACAGTGAGGGTTAGAGAGAGAGTGACAGTGAGGAATAGGGAGTGAGTGACAGTGAGGATTAGAGAGTGAGTGACTGTGAGGATTAGAGAGAGACAGTGAGGATTAGGGAGTGACAGTGAGGATTAGAGAGAGAGTGACAGTGAGGATTCGAGAGTGACAGTGAGGATTAGAGAGTGACAGTGAGGATTAGAGAGAGTGACAGTGAGGATTAGAGAGTGACAGTGAGGATTAGAGAGTGACAGTGAGGATTAGGGAGAGAGTGACATTGTGTTTTATGAAGAGCCAGTGAGGATTAGGGAGAGATTGACAGTGAGGATTAGAGAATGACAGTGAGGATAAGCGTGAGGGACAGTGAGGATGAGGGAGAGAGTGACCGTGAGGATTAGGGAGAAAGTGACAGTGAGGATTAGAGAGTGACAGTGAGGATTAGGGAGTGACAGTGAGGATTAGGGAGAGAGTGACAGTGAGGATTAGGGAGAGAGTGAAAGTGAGGATTAGTGAGTGACAGTGAGGGTTAGGGAGACAGTGACATTGAGTATGAAGGACAGACGGTGAGGATTAGAGAGAGTCATTGAGGATTACAGGGAGAGTGACAGTGAGCATTAGAGAGAGACAGTGAGGATTAGGGAGTGACAGTGAGGATTAGGGAGAGAGTGACATTGAGGATTAGAGAGTGACAGTGAGGATTAGGGAGTGAGTGACAGTGAGGATTAGAGAGTGAGTGACAGTGAGGATTAGTGAGTGACAGTGAGGGCTAGGGAGAGAGTGACAGTGAGGATTAGGGAGTGACAGTGAGGATTAGGGAGAGAGTGACAGTGAGGATTAGAGAGTGACAGTGAGGATTAGGGAGTGACAGTGAGGATTAGGGAGAGAGTGACAGTGAGGATTAGGGAGAGAGTGACAGTGAGGATTTGTGAGTGACAGTGAGGGTTAGGGAGAGAGTGACATTGAGGATTAGAGAGTGACTGTGAGAATAAGAGAGTGATAGTAAGGATTAGGGAGAGAGTGACAGTGAGGATTAGAGAAAGAGAGAGCGAGGATTTGAGAGTGACAGTGAGGATTAGAGAGAGTGATAGTGAGGATTAGGGAGGGAGTGACAGTGAGGATTAGAGAGGGAGTGACACTGAGGATTAGAAAGAGAGTGACAGTGAGAATTAGGGAGACAGTGACATAGAGGATTAGTGAGAGATAGTGAGGATAAGGGAGAGAGTGACATGGAGGATTAGAGAATGACAGTGAGGATTAGAGAGAGTGACTGTGAGGATTAGGGAGAGAGTGACAGTGAGGATTAGAGAGTGACAGTGAGGATTAGGGAGAGAGTGACAGCGAGGGTTAGAGAGAGAGTGACAGTGAGGATTGGGGAGAGAGTGACAGTGAGGATTAGAGAGAGACAGTGACACTGAGGATTAGGGAGAGCGTGACAGTGAGGATTAGAGAATGACAGTGAGGATTAGAGAGAGTGACAGTGAGGATTAGGGAGAGAGTGACAGTGAGGATTAGAGAGAGAGTGACAGTGTGGATTAGAGAGTGACAGTGAGGATTAGGGAGAGAGTGACAGCGAGGATTAGAGAGAGAGTGACAGTGAGGATTGGGGAGAGAGTGACAGTGAGGATTAGAGAGAGAGAGTGACACTGAGGATTAGAAAGAGAGTGACAGTCAGGATTAGGGAGACAGTGACAGTGAGCATTAGAGAGAGAGTGACAGTGAGGATTAGAGAGAGAGTGACAGTGAGGATTTGTGAGAGATTGACAGTGAGGGTTAGAGAGAGAGTGACAGTGAGGATTAGGGAGACAGTGACAGTGAGCATTAGAGAGAGAGTGACAGTGAGGATTAGAGAGAGAGTGACAGTGAGGATTAGGGAGAGATTGACAGTGAGGGTTAAAGAGAGAGTGACAGTGAGGAATAGGGAGTGAGTGACAGTGAGGATTAGAGAGTGAGTGACTGTGAGGATTAGAGAGAGACAGTGAGGATTAGTGAGTGACAGTGAGGATTAGAGAGAGAGTGACAGTGAGGATTCGAGAGTGACAGTGAGGATTAGAGAGTGACAGTGAGGATTAGAGAGAGTGACAGTGAGGATTAGAGAGTGACAGTGAGGATTAGACAGTGACAGTGAGGATTAGGGAGAGAGTGACATTGTGTTATGAAGAGACAGTGAGGATTAGGGAGAGTTTGACAGTGAGGATTAGAGAATGACAGTGAGGATAAGAGTGAATGACAGTGAGGATGAGGGAGAGAGTGACAGTGAGGATTAGGGAGATAGTGACAGTGAGCATTATAGAGAGAGTGACAGTGAGGATTAGGGAGAGAGTGACAGTGAGGATTAGGGAGAGAGTGACAGTGAGGATTAGAGAGAGAGTGACAGTGAGGATTAGGGAGTGAGTGACAGTGAGGATTAGAGAGTGACAGTGAGGATTAGGGAGTGACAGTGAGGATTAGAGAGAGTCATTGAGGAAAACAGGGAGAGTGACAGTGAGCATTAGGGAGAGACAGTGAGGATTAGGGAGTGACAGTGAGGATTAGGGACAAAGTGACATTGAGGATTAGCGAGAGACAGTGAAGATTAGGGAGAGAGTGACAGTGAGGATTGGAGAATGACAGTGAGGATTAGGGAGAGAGTGACAGTGAGGATTAGAGAGTGACAGTGAGGATTAGGGAGAGAGTGACAGTGAGGATTAGAGAGAGAGTGACAGTGTGGATTAGGGAGTGAGTGACAGTGAGGATTAGAGATTGACAGTGAGGATTAGGGAGTGACAGTGAGGATTAGGGAGAGAGTGACAGTGAGGATTAGGGAGAGTCATTGAGGAAAACAGGGAGAGTGACAGTGAGCATTAGGGAGAGACAGTGAGGATTAGGGAGTGACAGTGAGGATTAGAGAGGGACAGTGAGGATTAGAGAGTGATAGTAAGGATGAGGGAGAGAGTGACAGTGAGGATTAGAGAGAGTGATAGTGAGGATTAGGGAGAGAGTGACAGTAAGGATTAGAGAGAGATTAACAGTCAGGATTAGAGAGAGAGTGACACTGAGAATTAGGGAGTGACAGTGAGGATTAGGGAGTGACAGTGAGGATTGGAGAGAGAGTGACAGTTAGGATAAGTGAGAGAGTGACAGTGAGGATTAGGGAGAGAGTGACAGTGAGGATTAGAGAGGGAGTGACACTGAGGATTAGAAAGAGAGTGACAGTGAGAATTAGGGAGACAGTGACATAGAGGATTAGTGAGAGATAGTGAGGATAAGGGAGAGAGTGACATGGAGGATTAGAGAATGACAGTGAGGATTAGAGAGAGTGACAGTGATGATTAGAAAGAGAGTGACAGTGAGGATTAGAGAGAGAGTGACAGTGAGGATTAGAGAGTGACAGTGAGGATTAGCGAGAGAGTGACAGCGAGGATTAGAGAGTGAGTGACAGTGAGGATTGGGGAGAGAGTGACAGTGAGGATTAGAGAGAGAGAGTGACACTGAGGATTAGGGAGAGAGTGACAGTGAGGATTAGAGAATGACAGTGAGGATTAGAGAGAGTGACTGTGAGGATTAGGGAGAGAGTGACAGTGAGGATTAGAGAGAGAGTGACAGTGAGGATTAGAGAGTGACAGTGAGGATTAGGGAGAGAGTGACAGCGAGGATTAGAGAGAGAGTGACAGTGAGGATTGGGGAGAGAGTGACAGTGAGGATTAGAGAGAGAGAGTGACACTAAGGATTAGAAAGAGAGTGACAGTGAGGATTAGGGAGACAGTGACCGTGAGCATTACAGAGAGAGTGACAGTGAGGATTAGGGAGAGAGTGACAGTGAGGATTAGAGAGAGAGTGACAGTGAGGATTAGGGAGTGAGTGACAGTGAGGATTAGAGAGTGACAGTGAAGATTAGGGAGTGACAGTGAGGATTAGGGAGAGAGTGACAGTGAGGATTAGTGACTGACAGTGAGGGTTAGGGAGAGAGTGACATTGAGGATTAGAGAGGGACAGTGAGGTTTAGAGAGTGATAGTAAGGATTAGGGAGAGAGTGACAGTGAGGATTAGAGAGAGAGAGCGAGGATTTGAGAGTGACAGTGAGGATTAGAGAGAGTGATAGTGAGAATTAGGGAGAGAGTGACAGTAAGGATTAGAGAGAGATTAACAGTGAGGATTAGAGAGAGAGTGACACTGAGGATAAGGGAGTGACAGTGAGGATTAGGGAGTGACAGTGAGGATTGGAGAGAGAGTGACAGTTAGGATAAGAGAGGGAGTGACAGTGAGGATTAGGGAGACAGTGACAGTGAGCATTATAGAGAGAGTGACAGTGAGGATTAGGGAGAGAGTGACAGTGAGGATTAGAGAGAGAGTGACAGTGAGGATTAGGGAGTGAGTGACAGTGAGGATTAGAGAGTGACAGTGAGGATTAGGGAGTGACAGTGAGGATTAGAGAGAGAGTGACAGTGAGGATTAGGGAGAGAGTGACAGTGAGGATTAGTGACTGACAGTGAGGATTAGGGAGAGAGTGACATTGAGGATTAGGGAGACAGTGACAGTGAGCATTAGAGAGAGAGTGACAGTGAGGATTAGAGAGAGAGTGACAGTGAGGATTAGGGAGAGATTGACAGTGCGGGTTAAAGAGAGAGTGACAGTGAGGAATAGGGAGTGAGTGACAGTGAGGATTAGAGAGTGAGTGACTGTGAGGATTAGAGAGTGACAGTGAGGATTAGGGAGAGAGTGACAGCGAGGGTTAGAGAGAGAGTGACAGTGAGGATTGGGGAGAGAGTGACCGTGAGGATTAGAGAGAGACAGTGACACTGAGGATTAGGGAGAGCGTGACAGTGAGGATTAGAGAATGACAGTGAGGATTAGAGAGAGTGACAGTGAGGATTAGGGAGAGAGTGACAGTGAGGATTAGAGAGAGAGTGACAGTGTGGATTAGAGAGTGACAGTGAGGATTAGGGAGAGAGTGACAGCGAGGATTAGAGAGAGAGTGACAGTGAGGATTGGGGAGAGAGTGACAGTGAGGATTAGAGAGAGAGAGTGACACTGAGGATTAGAAAGAGAGTGACAGTCAGGATTAGGGAGACAGTGACAGTGAGCATTAGAGAGAGAGTGACAGTGAGGATTAGAGAGAGAGTGACAGTGAGGATTTGTGAGAGATTGACAGTGAGGGTTAGAGAGAGAGTGACAGTGAGGATTAGGGAGACAGTGACAGTGAGCATTAGAGAGAGAGTGACAGTGAGGATTAGAGAGAGAGTGACAGTGAGGATTAGGGAGAGATTGACAGTGAGGGTTAAAGAGAGAGTGACAGTGAGGAATAGGGAGTGAGTGACAGTGAGGATTAGAGAGTGAGTGACTGTGAGGATTAGAGAGAGACAGTGAGGATTAGTGAGTGACAGTGAGGATTAGAGAGAGAGTGACAGTGAGGATTCGAGAGTGACAGTGAGGATTAGAGAGTGACAGTGAGGATTAGAGAGAGTGACAGTGAGGATTAGAGAGTGACAGTGAGGATTAGACAGTGACAGTGAGGATTAGGGAGAGAGTGACATTGTGTTATGAAGAGACAGTGAGGATTAGGGAGAGTTTGACAGTGAGGATTAGAGAATGACAGTGAGGATAAGAGTGAATGACAGTGAGGATGAGGGAGAGAGTGACAGTGAGGATTAGGGAGATAGTGACAGTGAGCATTATAGAGAGAGTGACAGTGAGGATTAGGGAGAGAGTGACAGTGAGGATTAGGGAGAGAGTGACAGTGAGGATTAGAGAGAGAGTGACAGTGAGGATTAGGGAGTGAGTGACAGTGAGGATTAGAGAGTGACAGTGAGGATTAGGGAGTGACAGTGAGGATTAGAGAGAGTCATTGAGGAAAACAGGGAGAGTGACAGTGAGCATTAGGGAGAGACAGTGAGGATTAGGGAGTGACAGTGAGGATTAGGGACAAAGTGACATTGAGGATTAGCGAGAGACAGTGAAGATTAGGGAGAGAGTGACAGTGAGGATTGGAGAATGACAGTGAGGATTAGGGAGAGAGTGACAGTGAGGATTAGAGAGTGACAGTGAGGATTAGGGAGAGAGTGACAGTGAGGATTAGAGAGAGAGTGACAGTGTGGATTAGGGAGTGAGTGACAGTGAGGATTAGAGATTGACAGTGAGGATTAGGGAGTGACAGTGAGGATTAGGGAGAGAGTGACAGTGAGGATTAGGGAGAGTCATTGAGGAAAACAGGGAGAGTGACAGTGAGCATTAGGGAGAGACAGTGAGGATTAGGGAGTGACAGTGAGGATTAGAGAGGGACAGTGAGGATTAGAGAGTGATAGTAAGGATGAGGGAGAGAGTGACAGTGAGGATTAGAGAGAGTGATAGTGAGGATTAGGGAGAGAGTGACAGTAAGGATTAGAGAGAGATTAACAGTCAGGATTAGAGAGAGAGTGACACTGAGAATTAGGGAGTGACAGTGAGGATTAGGGAGTGACAGTGAGGATTGGAGAGAGAGTGACAGTTAGGATAAGTGAGAGAGTGACAGTGAGGATTAGGGAGAGAGTGACAGTGAGGATTAGAGAGGGAGTGACACTGAGGATTAGAAAGAGAGTGACAGTGAGAATTAGGGAGACAGTGACATAGAGGATTAGTGAGAGATAGTGAGGACAAGGGAGAGAGTGACATGGAGGATTAGAGAATGACAGTGACGATTAGAGAGAGTGACAGTGATGATTAGAAAGAGAGTGACAGAGAGGATTAGAGAGAGAGTGACAGTGAGGATTAGAGAGTGACAGTGAGGATTAGCGAGAGAGTGACAGCGAGGATTAGAGAGTGAGTGACAGTGAGGATTGGGGAGAGAGTGACAGTGAGGATTAGAGAGAGAGAGTGACACTGAGGATTAGGGAGAGAGTGACAGTGAGGATTAGAGAATGACAGTGAGGATTAGAGAGAGTGACTGTGAGGATTAGGGAGAGAGTGACAGTGAGGATTAGAGAGAGAGTGACAGTGAGGATTAGAGTGTGACAGTGAGGATTAGGGAGAGAGTGACAGCGAGGATTAGAGAGAGAGTGACAGTGAGGATTGGGGAGAGAGTGACAGTGAGGATTAGAGAGAGAGAGTGACACTAAGGATTAGAAAGAGAGTGACAGTGAGGATTAGGGAGACAGTGACCGTGAGCATTACAGAGAGAGTGACAGTGAGGATTAGGGAGAGAGTGACAGTGAGGATTAGAGAGAGAGTGACAGTGAGGATTAGGGAGTGAGTGACAGTGAGGATTAGAGAGTGACAGTGAGGATTAGGGAGTGACAGTGAGGATTAGGGAGAGAGTGACAGTGAGGATTAGTGACTGACAGTGAGGGTTAGGGAGAGAGTGACATTGAGGATTAGAGAGGGACAGTGAGGTTTAGAGAGTGATAGTAAGGATTAGGGAGAGAGTGACAGTGAGGATTAGAGAGAGAGAGCGAGGATTTGAGAGTGACAGTGAGGATTAGAGAGAGTGATAGTGAGAATTAGGGAGAGAGTGACAGTAAGGATTAGAGAGAGATTAACAGTGAGGATTAGAGAGAGAGTGACACTGAGGATAAGGGAGTGACAGTGAGGATTAGGGAGTGACAGTGAGGATTGGAGAGAGAGTGACAGTTAGGATAAGAGAGGGAGTGACAGTGAGGATTAGGGAGACAGTGACAGTGAGCATTATAGAGAGAGTGACAGTGAGGATTAGGGAGAGAGTGACAGTGAGGATTAGAGAGAGAGTGACAGTGAGGATTAGGGAGTGAGTGACAGTGAGGATTAGAGAGTGACAGTGAGGATTAGGGAGTGACAGTGAGGATTAGAGAGAGAGTGACAGTGAGGATTAGGGAGAGAGTGACAGTGAGGATTAGTGACTGACAGTGAGGGTTAGGGAGAGAGTGACATTGAGGATTAGGGAGACAGTGACAGTGAGCATTAGAGAGAGAGTGACAGTGAGGATTAGAGAGAGAGTGACAGTGAGGATTAGGGAGAGATTGACAGTGCGGGTTAAAGAGAGAGTGACAGTGAGGAATAGGGAGTGAGTGACAGTGAGGATTAGAGAGTGAGTGACTGTGAGGATTAGAGAGAGACAGTGAGGATTAGTGAGTGACAGTGAGGATTAGAGAGAGAGTGACAGTGAGGATTCGAGAGTGACAGTGAGGATTAGAGAGTGACAGTGAGGATTAGAGAGAGTGACAGTGAGGATTAGAGAGTGACAGTGAGGATTAGGGAGAGAGTGACATTGTGTTTTATGAAGAGACAGTGAGATTAGGGAGAGTTTGACAGTGAGGATTAGAGAATGACAGTGAGGATAAGAGTGAGTGACAGTGAGGATTAGGGAGAGAGTGACAGTGAGGATTAGGGAGAGAGTGACAGTGAGGATTAGAGAATGACACTGAGGATTAGAAAGAGAGTGACAGTAAGGATTAGGGAGAGAGTGACAGTGAGGATTAGAGAGAGAGTGACAGTGAGGATTAGAGAGTGACAGTGAGGATTAGGGAGAGAGTGACAGCGAGGATTAGAGAGAGAGAGTGACAGTGAGGATTAGAGAGTGACAGTGAGGATTAGGGAGAGAGTGACAGCGAGGATTAGAGAGAGAGAGTGACACTGAGGATTAGAAAGAGAGTGACAGTGAGGATTAGGGAGACAGTGACAGTGAGGATTAGGGAGAGAGTGACAGTGAGGATTAGAGAGACAGTGACAGTGAGGATTAGGGAGTGAGTGACAGTGAGGATTAGAGAGTGACAGTGAGGATTAGGGAGTGACAGTGAGGATTGGAGAGAGAGTGACAGTTAGGATAAGAGAGGGAGTGACAGTGAGGATTAGGGAGACAGTGACAGTGAGCATTATAGAGAGAGTGACAGTGAAGATTAGAGAGAGTGACAGTGAGGATTAGAGAGAGAGTGACAGTGAGGATTAGGGAGTGAGTGACAGTGAGGATTAGAGAGTGACAGTGAGGATTAGGGAGTGACAGTGAGGATTGGAGAGAGAGTGACAGTTAGGATAAGAGAGGGAGTGACAGTGAGGATTAGGGAGACAGTGACAGTGAGCATTATAGAGAGAGTGACAGTGAGGATTAGGGAGAGAGTGACAGTGAGGATTAGAGAGAGAGTGACAGTGAGGATTAGGGAGTGAGTGACAGTGAGGATTAGAGAGTGACAGTGAGGATTAGGGAGTGACAGTGAGGATTAGAGAGAGAGTGACAGTGAGGATTAGGGAGAGAGTGACAGTGAGGATTAGTGACTGACAGTCAGGGTTAGGGAGAGAGTGACATTGAGGATTAGGGAGACAGTGACAGTGAGCATTAGAGAGAGAGTGACAGTGAGGATTAGAGAGAGAGTGACAGTGAGGATTAGGGAGAGATTGACAGTGCGGGTTAAAGAGAGAGTGACAGTGAGGAATAGGGATTGAGTGACAGTGAGGATTAGAGAGTGAGTGACTGTGAGGATTAGAGAGAGACAGTGAGGATTAGTGAGTGACAGTGAGGATTAGAGAGAGAGTGACAGTGAGGATTCGAGAGTGACAGTGAGGATTAGAGAGTGACAGTGAGGATTAGAGAGAGTGACAGTGAGGATTAGAGAGTGACAGTGAGGATTAGGGAGAGAGTGACATTGTGTTTTATGAAGAGACAGTGAGATTAGGGAGAGTTTGACAGTGAGGATTAGAGAATGACAGTGAGGATAAGAGTGAGTGACAGTGAGGATGAGGGAGAGAGTGACAGTGAGGATTAGGGAGATAGTGACAGTGAGGATTGGAGAGTGACAGTGAGGATTAGGGAGTGACAGTGAGGATTAGGGAGAGAGTGACAGTGAGGATTAGGGAGAGAGTGAAAGTGAGGATTAGTGAGTGACAGTGAGGGTTAGGGAGAGAGTGACATTGAGTATTAAGGACAGACAGTGAGGATTAGAGAGAGTCATTGAGGATAACAGGGAGAGTGACAGTAAGCATTAGAGAGAGACAGTGAGGATTAGGGAGTGACAGTGAGGATTAGGGAGAAAGTGACAGTGAGGATTAGCGAGAGACAGTGAGGATTAGGGAGAGAGTGACAGTGAGGATTAGAGAATGACAGTGAGGATTAGATAGAGTGACAGTGAGGATTAGGGAGAGAGTGACAGTGAGGATTAGAGAGAGAGTGACAGTGAGGATTAGAGAGTGACAGTGAGGATTAGGGAGAGAGTGACAGCGAGGATTAGAGAGAGAGAGTGACAGTGAGGATTGGGGAGAGAGTGACAGTGAGGATTAGAGAGAGAGAGTGACACTGAGGATTAGAAAGAGAGTGACAGTGAGGATTAGGGAGACAGTGACAGTGAGGATTAGGGAGACAGTGACAGTGAGGATTAGGGAGTGAGTGACAGTGAGGATTAGAGAGTGACAGTGAGGATTAGGGAGTGACAGTGAGGATTAGAGAGAGTCATTGAGGATAACAGGGAGAGTGACAGTGAGCATTAGGGAGAGACAGTGAGGATTAGGGAGTGACAGTGAGGATTAGGGAGAAAGTGACATTGAGGATTAGGGAGAGAGTGACAGTGAGGATTAGGGAGTGACAGTGAGGATTAGGGAGAGAGTGACAGTGAGGATTAGGGAGAGAGTGAAAGTGAGGATTAGTGAGTGACAGTGAGGGTTAGGGAGAGAGTGTTGAAACTTTATTGCTGGAACAGCACAGCAGGTCAGGCAGCATCTAGGGAACAGGAGATTCGACGTTTCGGGCACAGGCCCTTCTTCAGGGTTAGGGAGAGAGTGACATTGAGGCTTAGAGAGGGACAGTGAGGATTAGAGAGTGATAGTAAGGATTAGGGAGAGAGTGACAGTGAGGATTAGAGAGAGAGAGAGCGAGGATTTGAGAGTGACAGTGAGGATTAGAGAGAGAGTGACAGTGAGGATTAGGGAGTGAGTGACAGTGAGGATTAGAGAGAGAGTGACACTGAGGATTAGGGAGTGACAGTGAGGATTAGGGAGTGACAGTGAGGATTGGAGAGAGAGTGACAGTTAGGATAAGAGAGAGAGTGACAGTGAGGATTAGGGAGAGAGTGACAGTGAGGATTAGAGAGGGAGTGACACTGAGGATTAGAAAGAGAGTGACAGTGAGAATTAAGGAGACAGTGACATAGAGGATTAGTGAGAGATAGCGAGGATAAGGGAGAGAGTGACAGTGAGGATTAGAGAATGACAGTGAGGATTAGAGAGAGTGACAGTGAGGATTAGGGAGAGAGTGACAGTGAGGATTAGAGAGAGAGAGAGTGACAGTGAGGATTAGAGAGAGAGTGACAGTGAGGATTAGAGAGTGACAGTAAGGATTAGGGAGATAGTGACAGCGAGGATTAGAGAGAGAGTGACAGTGAGGATTGGGGAGAGAGTCACAGTGAGGATTAGAGAGAGAGAGTGACACTGAGGATTAGGGAGAGAGTGACAGTGAGGATTAGAGAATGACAGTGAGGATTAGAGAGAGTTACAGTGAGGATTAGGGAGAGAGTGACAGTGAGGATTAGAGAGAGAGTGACAGTGAGGATTAGAGAGTGACAGTGAGGATTAGGGAGAGAGTGACAGCGAGGATTAGAGAGAGAGTGACAGTGAGGATTGGGGAGAGAGTGACAGTGAGGATTAGAGAGAGAGAGTGACACTGAGGATTAGAACGAGAGTGACAGTGAGGATTAGGGAGACAGTGACAGTGAGCATTATAGAGAGAGTGACAGTGAGGATTAGGGAGAGAGTGACAGTGAGGATTAGGGAGTGAGTGACAGTGAGGATTAGAGAGAGAGTGACACTGAGGATTAGGGAGTGACAGTGAGGATTAGGGAGTGACAGTGAGGATTGGAGAGAGAGTGACAGTTAGGATAAGAGAGAGAGTGACAGTGAGGATTAGGGAGAGAGTGACAGTGAGGATTAGAGAGGGAGTGACACTGAGGATTAGAAAGAGAGTGACAGTGAGAATTAAGGAGACAGTGACATAGAGGATTAGTGAGAGATAGCGAGGATAAGGGAGAGAGTGACAGTGAGGATTAGAGAATGACAGTGAGGATTAGAGAGAGTGACAGTGAGGATTAGGGAGAGAGTGACAGTGAGGATTAGAGAGAGAGAGAGTGACAGTGAGGATTAGAGAGAGAGTGACAGTGAGGATTAGAGAGTGACAGTAAGGATTAGGGAGATAGTGACAGCGAGGATTAGAGAGAGAGTGACAGTGAGGATTGGGGAGAGAGTCACAGTGAGGATTAGAGAGAGAGAGTGACACTGAGGATTAGGGAGAGAGTGACAGTGAGGATTAGAGAATGACAGTGAGGATTAGAGAGAGTTACAGTGAGGATTAGGGAGAGAGTGACAGTGAGGATTAGAGAGAGAGTGACAGTGAGGATTAGAGAGTGACAGTGAGGATTAGGGAGAGAGTGACAGCGAGGATTAGAGAGAGAGTGACAGTGAGGATTGGGGAGAGAGTGACAGTGAGGATTAGAGAGAGAGAGTGACACTGAGGATTAGAACGAGAGTGACAGTGAGGATTAGGGAGACAGTGACAGTGAGCATTATAGAGAGAGTGACAGTGAGGATTAGGGAGAGAGTGACAGTGAGGATTAGAGAGAGAGTGACAGTGTGGATTAGGGAGTGAGTGACAGTGAGGATTAGAGATTGACAGTGAGGATTAGGGAGAGAGTGACAGTGAGGATTAGGGAGAGAGTGACAGTGAGGATTAGTGACTGACAGTGAGGGTTAGGGAGAGAGTGACATTGAGGATTAGAGAGGGACAGTGAGGATTAGAGAGTGATAGTAAGGATGAGGGAGAGAGTGACAGTGAGGATTAGAGAGAGTGATAGTGAGGATTAGGGAGAGAGTGACAGTAAGGATTAGAGAGAGATTAACAGTCAGGATTAGAGAGAGAGTGACACTGAGGATTAGGGAGTGACAGTGAGGATTACGGAGTGACAGTGAGGATTGGAGAGAGAGTGACAGTTAGGATAAGTGAGAGAGTGACAGTGAGGATTAGGGAGAGAGTGACAGTGAGGATTAGAGAGGGAGTGACACTGAGGATTAGAAAGAGAGTGACAGTGAGAATTAGGGAGACAGTGACATAGAGGATTAGTGAGAGATAGTGAGGATAAGGGAGAGAGTGACATGGAGGATTAGAGAATGACAGTGAGGATTAGAGAGAGTGACAGTGATGATTAGAAAGAGAGTGACAGTGAGTATTAGAGAGAGAGTGACAGTGAGGATTAGAGAGTGACAGTGAGGATTAGGGAGAGAGTGACAGCGAGGATAAGAGAGAGAGTGACAGTGAGGATTGGGGAGAGAGTGACAGTGAGGATTAGAGAGAGAGAGTGACACTGAGGATTAGGGAGAGTGACAGTGAGGATTAGAGAATGACAGTGAGGATTAGAGAGAGTGACTGTGAGGATTAGGGAGAGAGTGACAGTGAGGATTAGAGAGAGAGTGACAGTGAGGATTAGAGAGTGACAGTGAGGATTAGGGAGAGAGTGACAGCGAGGATTAGAGAGAGAGTGAAAGTGAGGATTGGGGAGAGAGTGACAGTGAGGATTAGAGAGAGAGAGTGACACTAAGGATTAGAAAGAGAGTGACAGTGAGGATTAGGGAGACAGTGACCGTGAGCATTACAGAGAGAGTGACAGTGAGGATTAGGGAGAGAGTGACAGTGAGGATTAGAGAGAGAGTGACAGTGAGGATTAGGGAGTGAGTGACAGTGAGGATTAGAGAGTGACAGTGAGGATTAGGGAGTGACAGTGAGGATTAGGGAGAGAGTGACAGTGAGGATTAGTGACTGACAGTGAGGGTTAGGGAGAGAGTGACATTGAGGATTAGAGAGGGGCAGTGAGGATTAGAGAGTGATAGTAAGGATTAGGGAGAGAGTGACAGTGAGGATTAGAGAGAGAGAGAGCGAGGATTTGAGAGTGACAGTGAGGATTAGAGAGAGTGATAGTGAGAATTAGGGAGAGAGTGACAGTAAGGATTAGAGAGAGATTAACAGTGAGGATTAGAGAGAGAGTGACACTGAGGATAAGGGAGTGACAGTGAGGATTAGGGAGTGACAGTGAGGATTGGAGAGAGAGTGACAGTTAGGATAAGAGAGGGAGTGACAGTGAGGATTAGGGAGACAGTGACAGTGAGCATTATAGAGAGAGTGACAGTGAGGATTAGGGAGAGAGTGACAGTGAGGATTAGAGAGAGAGTGACAGTGAGGATTAGGGAGTGAGTGACAGTGAGGATTAGAGAGTGACAGTGAGGATTAGGGAGTGACAGTGAGGATTAGAGAGAGAGTGACAGTGAGGATTAGGGAGAGAGTGACAGTGAGGATTAGTGACTGACAGTGAGGGTTAGGGAGAGAGTGACATTGAGGATTAGGGAGACAGTGACAGTGAGCATTAGAGAGAGAGTGACAGTGAGGATTAGAGAGAGAGTGACAGTGAGGATTAGGGAGAGATTGACAGTGCGGGTTAAAGAGAGAGTGACAGTGAGGAATAGGGAGTGAGTGACAGTGAGGATTAGAGAGAGAGTGACAGTGAGGATTCGAGAGTGACAGTGAGGATTAGAGAGTGACAGTGAGGATTAGAGAGAGTGACAGTGAGGATTAGAGAGTGACAGTGAGGATTAGGGAGAGAGTGACATTGTGTTTTATGAAGAGACAGTGAGATTAGGGAGAGTTTGACAGTGAGGATTAGAGAATGACAGTGAGGATAAGAGTGAGTGACAGTGAGGATTAGGGAGAGAGTGACAGTGAGGATTAGAGAATGACAGTGAGGATTAGAGAGAGTGACAGTGAGGATTAGGGAGAGAGTGACAGTGAGGATTAGAGAGAGAGTGACAGTGAGGATTAGAGAGTGACAGTGAGGATTAGGGAGAGAGTGACAGCGACGATTAGAGAGAGAGTGACAGTGAGGATTGGGGAGAGAGTGACAGTGAGGATTAGAGAGAGAGAGTGACACTGAGGATTAGAAAGAGAGTGACAGTGAGGATTAGGGAGACAGTGACAGTGAGGATTAGGGAGAGAGTGACAGTGAGGATTAGAGAGACAGTGACAGTGAGGATTAGGGAGTGAGTGACAGTGAGGATTAGAGAGTGACAGTGAGGATTAGGGAGTGACAGTGAGGATTGGAGAGAGAGTGACAGTTAGGATAAGAGAGGGAGTGACAGTGAGGATTAGGGAGACAGTGACAGTGAGCATTATAGAGAGAGTGACAGTGAAGATTAGAGAGAGTGACAGTGAGGATTAGGGAGAGAGTGACAGTGAGGATTAGGGAGTGAGTGACAGTGAGGATTAGAGAGTGACAGTGAGGATTAGGGAGTGACAGTGAGGATTAGAGAGAGAGTGACAGTGAGGATTAGGGAGAGAGTGACAGTGAGGATTAGTGACTGACAGTGAGGGTTAGGGAGAGAGTGACATTGAGGATTAGGGAGACAGTGACAGTGAGCATTAGAGAGAGAGTGACAGTGAGGATTAGAGAGAGAGTGACAGTGAGGATTAGGGAGAGATTGACAGTGCGGGTTAAAGAGAGAGTGACAGTGAGGAATAGGGAGTGAGTGACAGTGAGGATTAGAGAGTGAGTGACTGTGAGGATTAGAGAGAGACAGTGAGGATTAGTGAGTGACAGTGAGGATTAGAGAGAGAGTGACAGTGAGGATTCGAGAGTGACAGTGAGGATTAGAGAGTGACAGTGAGGATTAGAGAGAGTGACAGTGAGGATTAGAGAGTGACAGTGAGGATTAGGGAGAGAGTGACATTGTGTTTTATGAAGAGACAGTGAGATTAGGGAGAGTTTGACAGTGAGGATTAGAGAATGACAGTGAGGATAAGAGTGAGTGACAGTGAGGATGAGGGAGAGAGTGACAGTGAGGATTAGGGAGATAGTGACAGTGAGGATTGGGGAGTGACAGTGAGGATTAGGGAGTGACAGTGAGGATTAGGGAGAGAGTGACAGTGAGGATTAGGGAGAGAGTGAAAGTGAGGATTAGTGAGTGACAGTGAGGGTTAGGGAGAGAGTGACATTGAGTATTAAGGACAGACAGTGAGGATTAGAGAGAGTCATTGAGGATAACAGGGAGAGTGACAGTAAGCATTAGAGAGAGACAGTGAGGATTAGGGAGTGACAGTGAGGATTAGGGAGAAAGTGACAGTGAGGATTAGCGATAGACAGTGAGGATTAGGGAGAGAGTGACAGTGAGGATTAGAGAATGACAGTGAGGATTAGAGAGAGTGACAGTGAGGATTAGGGAGAGAGTGACAGTGAGGATTAGAGAGAGAGTGACAGTGAGGATTAGAGAGTGACAGTGAGGATTAGGGAGAGAGTGACAGCGACGATTAGAGAGAGAGTGACAGTGAGGATTGGGGAGAGAGTGACAGTGAGGATTAGAGAGAGAGTGACACTGAGGATTAGAAAGAGAGTGACAGTGAGGATTAGGGAGACAGTGACAGTGAGGATTAGGGAGAGAGTGACAGTGAGGATTAGAGAGACAGTGACAGTGAGGATTAGGGAGTGAGTGACAGTGAGGATTAGAGAGTGACAGTGAGGATTAGGGAGTGACAGTGAGGATTGGAGAGAGAGTGACAGTTAGGATAAGAGAGGGAGTGACAGTGAGGATTAGGGAGACAGTGACATTGAGCATTATAGAGAGAGTGACAGTGAGGATTAGGGAGAGAGTGACAGTGAGGATTAGAGAGAGAGTGACAGTGAGGATTAGGGAGTGAGTGACAGTGAGGATTAGAGAGTGACAGTGAGGATTAGGGAGTGACAGTGAGGATTAGAGAGAGAGTGACAGTGAGGATTAGGGAGAGAGTGACAGTGAGGATTAGTGACTGACAGTGAGGGTTAGGGAGAGAGTGACATTGAGGATTAGGGAGACAGTGACAGTGAGCATTAGAGAGAGAGTGACAGTGAGGATTAGAGAGAGAGTGACAGTGAGGATTATGGAGAGATTGACAGTGCGGGTTAAAGAGAGAGTGACAGTGAGGAATAGGGAGTGAGTGACAGTGAGGATTAGAGAGTGAGTGACTGTGAGGATTAGAGAGAGACAGTGAGGATTAGTGAGTGACAGTGAGGATTAGAGAGAGTGACAGTGAGGATTCGAGAGTGACAGTGAGGATTAGAGAGTGACAGTGAGGATTAGAGAGAGTGACAGTGAGGATTAGAGAGTGACAGTGAGGATTAGGGAGAGAGTGACATTGTGTTTTATGAAGAGACAGTGAGATTAGGGAGACTTTGACAGTGAGGATTAGAGAATGACAGTGAGGATAAGAGTGAGTGACAGTGAGGATGAGGGAGAGAGTGACAGTGAGGATTAGGGAGATAGTGACAGTGAGGATTGGAGAGTGACAGTGAGGATTAGGGAGTGACAGTGTGGATTAGGGAGAGAGTGACAGTGAGGATTAGAGAGAGAGTGACAGTGAGGATTAGAGAGTGACAGTGAGGATTAGAGAGAGTGACAGTGAGGATTAGGGAGAGAGTGACAGTGAGGATTAGAGAGAGAGTGACAGTGAGGATTAGAGAGTGACAGTGAGGATTAGGGAGAGAGTGACAGCGAGGATTAGAGAGAGAGTGACAGTGAGGATTGGGGAGAGAGTGACAGTGAGGATTAGAGAGAGAGAGTGACACTGAGGATTAGAAAGAGAGTGACAGTGAGGATTAGGGAGACAGTGACAGTGAGGATTAGGGATAGAGTGACAGTGAGGATTAGAGAGACAGTGACAGTGAGGATTAGGGAGTGAGTGACAGTGAGGATTAGAGAGTGACAGTGAGGATTAGGGAGTGACAGTGAGGATTAGAGAGAGTCATTGAGGATAACAGGGAGAGTGACAGTGAGCATTAGGGAGAGACAGTGAGGATTAGGGAGTGACAGTGAGGATTAGGGAGAAAGTGACATTGAGGATTAGGGAGAGAGTGACAGTGAGGATTAGGGAGTGACAGTGAGGATTAGGGAGAGAGTGACAGTGAGGATTAGGGAGAGAGTGAAAGTGAGGATTAGTGAGTGACAGTGAGGGTTAGGAAGAGAGTATTGAAACTTTATTGCTGGAACAGCACAGCAGGTCAGGCAGCATCTAGGGAACAGGAGATCCGACGTTTCGGGCAAAAGGCCCTTCTTCAGGGTTAGGGAGAGAGTGACATTGAGGCTTAGAGAGGGACAGTGAGGATTAGAGAGTGATAGTAAGGATTAGGGAGAGAGTGACAGTGAGGATTAGAGAGAGAGAGAGCGAGGATTTGAGAGTGACAGTGAGGATTAAAGAGAGAGTGACAGTGAGGATTAGGGAGTGAGTGACAGTGAGGATTAGAGAGAGAGTGACACTGAGGATTAGGGAGTGACAGTGAGGATTAGGGAGTGACAGTGAGGATTGGAGAGAGAGTGACAGTTAGGATAAGAGAGAGAGTGACAGTGAGGATTAGGGAGAGAGTGACAGTGAGGATTAGAGAGGGAGTGACACTGAGGATTAGAAAGAGAGTGACAGTGAGAATTAAGGAGACAGTGACATAGAGGATTAGTGAGAGATAGTGAGGATAAGGGAGAGAGTGACAGTGAGGATTAGAGAATGACAGTGAGGATTAGAGAGAGTGACAGTGAGGATTAGGGAGAGAGTGACAGTGAGGATTAGAGAGAGAGAGTGACAGTGAGGATTAGAGAGAGAGTGACAGTGAGGATTAGAGAGTGACAGTGAGGATTAGGGAGATAGTGACAGCGAGGATTAGAGAGAGAGTGACAGTGAGGATTGGGGAGAGAGTCACAGTGAGGATTAGAGAGAGAGAGTGACACTGAGGATTAGGGAGAGAGTGACAGTGAGGATTAGAGAATGACAGTGAGGATTAGAGAGAGTGACAGTGAGGATTAGGGAGAGAGTGACAGTGTGGATTAGGGAGAGACTGACAGTGAGGATTACAGAGAGAGAGACAGTGAGGATTAGAGAGAGAGTGACAGTGAGGATTAGAGAATGACAGTGAGGATTAGAGGGAGTGTGACAGTGAGGATTAGAGAGAGAGTGACAGTGAGGATTAGCGAGAGAGTGACAGTGAGGGTTAGAGAATGACAGTGATGATTTGAGAGAGTGACAGTGAGGATTAGGGAGAGAGTGACAGTGCGGATTAGAGATAGAGTGACAGTGAGGATTAGAGAGTGCCAGTGAGTATTAGGGAGAGAGTGACAGTGAGGATTAGAGAGTGACAGTGAGGATTAGAGAGTGACAGTGAAGATTAGGGAGAGAGTGACAGTGAGGATTAGAGAGAGAGTGACAGTGAGGATTAGAGAGTGACAGTGAGGATTAGGGAGAGAGTGACAGCGAGGATTAGAGAGAGAGTGACAGTGAGGTTTAGAGAATGACAGTGAGGATTAGAGGGAGAGTGACAGTGAGGATTAGAGAGAGTGACAGTGAGGATTAGTGAGAGAGTGACAGTGAGGGTTAGAGAATGACAATGATAATTTGAGAGAGTGACAGTGAGGATTAGGGAGAGAGTGACAGTGAGGATTAGAGATAGAGTGACAGTGAGGATTAGAGAGTGACAGTGAGGATTGGAGAGTGACAGTGAGGATTAGGGAGAGAGTGACAGAGAGGATTAGGGAGTGACAGTGAGGATTAGAGAGTGACAGTGAGGATTAGGGAGAGAGTGACAGTGAGGATTAGAGAGAGAGTGACAGGGAGGATTGGGGAGAGAGTGACAGTGAGGGTTAGAGAGAGATTGACAGTGAGGATTAGGGAGTGAGTGACAGTGATGATTAGAGAGTGAAAGTGAGGATTAGACAGTGACAGTGAGGATTAGAGAGAAAGTGACAGTGTGGATTAGAAAGTGACAGTGAGGATTGGAGAGTGACAGTGAGGATTAGGGAGAGAGTGACATTGAGGATTAGGGAGAGACAGTGAGGATTAGGGAGAGTTTGACAGTGAGGATTAGAGAATGACAGTGAGGATTAGAGAGAGTGACAGTGAGGATTAGGGGGAGAGTGACAGTGTGGATTAGGGAGAGAGTGACAGTGAGGATTAGAGAGTGACAGTGAGGATTAGGGAGAGAGTGACAGTGAGGATTAGAGAGAGATTGACAGTGAGGATTACGGAGAGAGTGACAGTGAGGAATAGAGAGAGAGAGAGACAGTGAGGATTAGAGAGAGAGTGTCAGTGAGGATTAGAGAATGACAGTGAGGATTAGAGGGAGAGTGACAATAAGGATTAGAGAGAGAGTGACAGTGAGGATTAGAGAGTGACAGTGAGTATTAGAGAGTGACAGTGAGGATTAGAGAGAAAGTGACAGTGAGGATTAGAAAGTGACAGTGAGGATTAGAGAGTGACAGTGAGGATTAGGGAGAGAGTGACAGTGTGGATTAGGGAGAGAGTGACAGTGAGGATTAGAGAGTGACAGTCAGGATTAGGGAGAGAGTGACAGTGAGGATTAGAGGGAGAGTGACAGTGAGGATTAGGGAGAGAGTGACATTGAGGATTAGGGATAGACAGTGAGGATTAGGGAGAGTTTAACAGTGAGGATTAGAGAATGACAGTGATGATTAGAGAGAGTGACAGTGAGGATTAGGGAGAGAGTGACAGTGTGGATTAGGGAGAGACTGACAGTGAGGATTACAGAGAGAGAGACAGTGAGGATTAGAGAGAGAGTGTCAGTGAGGATTAGAGAATGACAGTGAGGATTAGAGGGAGTGTGACAGTGAGGATTAGAGAGAGAGTGACAGTGAGGATTAGCGAGAGAGTGACAGTGAGGGTTAGAGAATGACAGTGATGATTTGAGAGAGTGACAGTGAGGATTAGGGAGAGAGTGACAGTGCGGATTAGAGATAGAGTGACAGTGAGGATTAGAGAGTGCCAGTGAGGATTAGGGAGAGAGTGACAGTGAGGATTAGAGAGTGACAGTGAGGATTAGAGAGTGAGAGTGAAGATTAGGGAGAGAGTGACAGTGAGGATTAGAGAGAGAGTGACAGTGAGGATTAGAGAGAGTGTGACAGTGAGGGTTAGAGAGAGAGTGCCAGCGAGGATTAGAGAGAGAGTGTCAGTGAGGATTAGGGAGTGAGTGACAGTGAGGATTAGAGAGTGACAGTGAGGATTAGGGAGTGACAGTGAGGATTAGAGAGAAAGTGACAGTGAGGATTAGAAAGTGACAGTGAGGATTAGAGAGTGACAGTGAGGATTAGGGAGAAAGTGACATTGAGGATTAGGGAGAGACAATGAGTATTAGGGAGAGTTTGACAGTGAGGATTAGAGAATGACACTGAGGATTAGAGAGAGTGACCGTGAGGATTAGGGAGAGAGTGACAGTGAGGATTAGGTAGAGAGTGACAGTGAGGATTAGAGAGAGAGTGACATTGAGGATTAGGGAGAGAGTGACAGTGAGGTTTAGAGAATGACAGTGAGGATTAGAGGGAGAGAGACAGTGAGGATTAGAGAGAGTGACAGTGAGGATTAGCGAGAGAGTGACAGTGAGGGTTAGAGAATGACAATGATAATTTGAGAGAGTGACAGTGAGGATTAGGGAGAGAGTGACAGTGAGGATTAGAGATAGAGTGACAGTGAGGATTAGAGAGTGACAGTGAGGATTGGAGAGTGACAGTGAGGATTAGGGGGAGAGTGACAGAGAGGATTAGGGAGTGACAGTGAGGATTAGAGAGTGACAGTGAGGATTAGGGAGAGAGTGACAGTGAGGATTAGAGAGAGAGTGACAGGGAGGATTGGGGAGAGAGTGACAGTGAGGGTTAGAGAGAGAGTGCCAGTGAGGATTAGAGAGAGATTGACAGTGAGGATTAGGGAGTGAGTGACAGTGATGATTAGAGAGTGAAAGTGAGGATTAGACAGTGACAGTGAGGATTAGAGAGAAAGTGACAGTGTGGATTAGAAAGTGACAGTGAGGATTGGAGAGTGACAGTGAGGATTTGGGAGAGAGTGACATTGAGGATTAGGGAGAGACAGTGAGGATTAGGGAGAGTTTGACAGTGAGGATTAGAGAATGACAGTGAGGATTAGAGAGAGTGACAGTGAGGATTAGGGGGAGAGTGACAGTGTGGATTAGGGAGAGAGTGACAGTGAGGATTAGAGAGTGACAGTGAGGATTAGGGAGAGAGTGACAGTGAGGATTAGAGAGAGAGTGACAGTGAGGATTAGAGAATGACAGTGAGGATAAGAGTGAGTGACAGTGAGGATGAGGGAGAGAGTGACAGTGAGGATTAGGGAGATAGTGACAGTGAGGATTGGAGAGTGACAGTGAGGATTAGGGAGTGACAGTGTGGATTAGGGAGAGAGTGACAGTGAGGATTAGAGAGAGAGTGACAGTGAGGATTAGAGAGTGACAGTGAGGATTAGAGAGAGTGACAGTGAGGATTAGGGAGAGAGTGACAGTGAGGATTAGAGAGAGAGTGACAGTGAGGATTAGAGAGTGACAGTGAGGATTAGGGAGAGAGTGACAGCGAGGATTAGAGAGAGAGTGACAGTGAGGATTGGGGAGAGAGTGACAGTGAGGATTAGAGAGAGAGAGTGACACTGAGGATTAGAAAGAGAGTGACAGTGAGGATTAGGGAGACAGTGACAGTGAGGATTAGGGATAGAGTGACAGTGAGGATTAGAGAGACAGTGACAGTGAGGATTAGGGAGTGAGTGACAGTGAGGATTAGAGAGTGACAGTGAGGATTAGGGAGTGACAGTGAGGATTAGAGAGAGTCATTGAGGATAACAGGGAGAGTGACAGTGAGCATTAGGGAGAGACAGTGAGGATTAGGGAGTGACAGTGAGGATTAGGGAGAAAGTGACATTGAGGATTAGGGAGAGAGTGACAGTGAGGATTAGGGAGTGACAGTGAGGATTAGGGAGAGAGTGACAGTGAGGATTAGGGAGAGAGTGAAAGTGAGGATTAGTGAGTGACAGTGAGGGTTAGGAAGAGAGTATTGAAACTTTATTGCTGGAACAGCACAGCAGGTCAGGCAGCATCTAGGGAACAGGAGATCCGACGTTTCGGGCAAAAGGCCCTTCTTCAGGGTTAGGGAGAGAGTGACATTGAGGCTTAGAGAGGGACAGTGAGGATTAGAGAGTGATAGTAAGGATTAGGGAGAGAGTGACAGTGAGGATTAGAGAGAGAGAGAGCGAGGATTTGAGAGTGACAGTGAGGATTAAAGAGAGAGTGACAGTGAGGATTAGGGAGTGAGTGACAGTGAGGATTAGAGAGAGAGTGACACTGAGGATTAGGGAGTGACAGTGAGGATTAGGGAGTGACAGTGAGGATTGGAGAGAGAGTGACAGTTAGGATAAGAGAGAGAGTGACAGTGAGGATTAGGGAGAGAGTGACAGTGAGGATTAGAGAGGGAGTGACACTGAGGATTAGAAAGAGAGTGACAGTGAGAATTAAGGAGACAGTGACATAGAGGATTAGTGAGAGATAGTGAGGATAAGGGAGAGAGTGACAGTGAGGATTAGAGAATGACAGTGAGGATTAGAGAGAGTGACAGTGAGGATTAGGGAGAGAGTGACAGTGAGGATTAGAGAGAGAGAGTGACAGTGAGGATTAGAGAGAGAGTGACAGTGAGGATTAGAGAGTGACAGTGAGGATTAGGGAGATAGTGACAGCGAGGATTAGAGAGAGAGTGACAGTGAGGATTGGGGAGAGAGTCACAGTGAGGATTAGAGAGAGAGAGTGACACTGAGGATTAGGGAGAGAGTGACAGTGAGGATTAGAGAATGACAGTGAGGATTAGAGAGAGTGACAGTGAGGATTAGGGAGAGAGTGACAGTGTGGATTAGGGAGAGACTGACAGTGAGGATTACAGAGAGAGAGACAGTGAGGATTAGAGAGAGAGTGACAGTGAGGATTAGAGAATGACAGTGAGGATTAGAGGGAGTGTGACAGTGAGGATTAGAGAGAGAGTGACAGTGAGGATTAGCGAGAGAGTGACAGTGAGGGTTAGAGAATGACAGTGATGATTTGAGAGAGTGACAGTGAGGATTAGGGAGAGAGTGACAGTGCGGATTAGAGATAGAGTGACAGTGAGGATTAGAGAGTGCCAGTGAGTATTAGGGAGAGAGTGACAGTGAGGATTAGAGAGTGACAGTGAGGATTAGAGAGTGACAGTGAAGATTAGGGAGAGAGTGACAGTGAGGATTAGAGAGAGAGTGACAGTGAGGATTAGAGAGTGACAGTGAGGATTAGGGAGAGAGTGACAGCGAGGATTAGAGAGAGAGTGACAGTGAGGTTTAGAGAATGACAGTGAGGATTAGAGGGAGAGTGACAGTGAGGATTAGAGAGAGTGACAGTGAGGATTAGTGAGAGAGTGACAGTGAGGGTTAGAGAATGACAATGATAATTTGAGAGAGTGACAGTGAGGATTAGGGAGAGAGTGACAGTGAGGATTAGAGATAGAGTGACAGTGAGGATTAGAGAGTGACAGTGAGGATTGGAGAGTGACAGTGAGGATTAGGGAGAGAGTGACAGAGAGGATTAGGGAGTGACAGTGAGGATTAGAGAGTGACAGTGAGGATTAGGGAGAGAGTGACAGTGAGGATTAGAGAGAGAGTGACAGGGAGGATTGGGGAGAGAGTGACAGTGAGGGTTAGAGAGAGATTGACAGTGAGGATTAGGGAGTGAGTGACAGTGATGATTAGAGAGTGAAAGTGAGGATTAGACAGTGACAGTGAGGATTAGAGAGAAAGTGACAGTGTGGATTAGAAAGTGACAGTGAGGATTGGAGAGTGACAGTGAGGATTAGGGAGAGAGTGACATTGAGGATTAGGGAGAGACAGTGAGGATTAGGGAGAGTTTGACAGTGAGGATTAGAGAATGACAGTGAGGATTAGAGAGAGTGACAGTGAGGATTAGGGGGAGAGTGACAGTGTGGATTAGGGAGAGAGTGACAGTGAGGATTAGAGAGTGACAGTGAGGATTAGGGAGAGAGTGACAGTGAGGATTAGAGAGAGATTGACAGTGAGGATTACGGAGAGAGTGACAGTGAGGAATAGAGAGAGAGAGAGACAGTGAGGATTAGAGAGAGAGTGTCAGTGAGGATTAGAGAATGACAGTGAGGATTAGAGGGAGAGTGACAATAAGGATTAGAGAGAGAGTGACAGTGAGGATTAGAGAGTGACAGTGAGGATTAGAGAGTGACAGTGAGGATTAGAGAGAAAGTGACAGTGAGGATTAGAAAGTGACAGTGAGGATTAGAGAGTGACAGTGAGGATTAGGGAGAGAGTGACAGTGTGGATTAGGGAGAGAGTGACAGTGAGGATTAGAGAGTGACAGTCAGGATTAGGGAGAGAGTGACAGTGAGGATTAGAGGGAGAGTGACAGTGAGGATTAGGGAGAGAGTGACATTGAGGATTAGGGATAGACAGTGAGGATTAGGGAGAGTTTAACAGTGAGGATTAGAGAATGACAGTGATGATTAGAGAGAGTGACAGTGAGGATTAGGGAGAGAGTGACAGTGTGGATTAGGGAGAGACTGACAGTGAGGATTACAGAGAGAGAGACAGTGAGGATTAGAGAGAGAGTGTCAGTGAGGATTAGAGAATGACAGTGAGGATTAGAGGGAGTGTGACAGTGAGGATTAGAGAGAGAGTGACAGTGAGGATTAGCGAGAGAGTGACAGTGAGGGTTAGAGAATGACAGTGATGATTTGAGAGAGTGACAGTGAGGATTAGGGAGAGAGTGACAGTGCGGATTAGAGATAGAGTGACAGTGAGGATTAGAGAGTGCCAGTGAGGATTAGGGAGAGAGTGACAGTGAGGATTAGAGAGTGACAGTGAGGATTAGAGAGTGAGAGTGAAGATTAGGGAGAGAGTGACAGTGAGGATTAGAGAGAGAGTGACAGTGAGGATTAGAGAGAGTGTGACAGTGAGGGTTAGAGAGAGAGTGCCAGCGAGGATTAGAGAGAGAGTGTCAGTGAGGATTAGGGAGTGAGTGACAGTGAGGATTAGAGAGTGACAGTGAGGATTAGGGAGTGACAGTGAGGATTAGAGAGAAAGTGACAGTGAGGATTAGAAAGTGACAGTGAGGATTAGAGAGTGACAGTGAGGATTAGGGAGAAAGTGACATTGAGGATTAGGGAGAGACAATGAGTATTAGGGAGAGTTTGACAGTGAGGATTAGAGAATGACACTGAGGATTAGAGAGAGTGACCGTGAGGATTAGGGAGAGAGTGACAGTGAGGATTAGGTAGAGAGTGACAGTGAGGATTAGAGAGAGAGTGACATTGAGGATTAGGGAGAGAGTGACAGTGAGGTTTAGAGAATGACAGTGAGGATTAGAGGGAGAGAGACAGTGAGGATTAGAGAGAGTGACAGTGAGGATTAGCGAGAGAGTGACAGTGAGGGTTAGAGAATGACAATGATAATTTGAGAGAGTGACAGTGAGGATTAGGGAGAGAGTGACAGTGAGGATTAGAGATAGAGTGACAGTGAGGATTAGAGAGTGACAGTGAGGATTGGAGAGTGACAGTGAGGATTAGGGGGAGAGTGACAGAGAGGATTAGGGAGTGACAGTGAGGATTAGAGAGTGACAGTGAGGATTAGGGAGAGAGTGACAGTGAGGATTAGAGAGAGAGTGACAGGGAGGATTGGGGAGAGAGTGACAGTGAGGGTTAGAGAGAGAGTGCCAGTGAGGATTAGAGAGAGATTGACAGTGAGGATTAGGGAGTGAGTGACAGTGATGATTAGAGAGTGAAAGTGAGGATTAGACAGTGACAGTGAGGATTAGAGAGAAAGTGACAGTGTGGATTAGAAAGTGACAGTGAGGATTGGAGAGTGACAGTGAGGATTTGGGAGAGAGTGACATTGAGGATTAGGGAGAGACAGTGAGGATTAGGGAGAGTTTGACAGTGAGGATTAGAGAATGACAGTGAGGATTAGAGAGAGTGACAGTGAGGATTAGGGGGAGAGTGACAGTGTGGATTAGGGAGAGAGTGACAGTGAGGATTAGAGAGTGACAGTGAGGATTAGGGAGAGAGTGACAGTGAGGATTAGAGAGAGAGTGACAGTGAGGATTAGGGAGAGAGTGACAGTGAGGATTACAGAGAGAGAGACAGTGAGGATTAGAGAGAGAGTGACAGTGAGGATTAGAGAATGACAGTGAGGATTAGAGGGAGAGTGACAGTGAGGATTAGAGACAGAGTGACAGTGAGGATTAGCGAGAGAGTGACAGTGAGGGTTAGAGCATGACAGTGATGATTTGAGAGAGTGACAGTGAGGATTAGGGAGAGAGTGACAGTGAGGATTAGAGATAGAGTGACAGTGAGGATTAGAGAGTGACAGTGAGGATTAGAGAGTGACAGTGAGGATTAGGGAGACAGTGACAGTGAGGATTAGGGAGTGACAGTGAGGATTAGAGAGTGACAGTGAGGATTAGAGAGAGGGTGACAGTGAGGATTGGAGAGAGAGTGACAGTGAGGATTAGGGAGTGAGTGACAGTGAGGATTAGAGAGTGACAGTGAGGATTAGAGAGTGACAGTGAGGATTAGAGAGAAAGTGACAGTGAGGATTAGAAAGTGACAGTGAGGATTAGAGAGTGACAGTGAGGATTAGGGAGACAGTGACATTGAGGATTATGGAGAGACAGTGAGGATTAGGGAGAGTTTCACAGTGAGATTAGAGAGAGAGTGACAGTGAGGATTAGAGAGTGACAGTGAGGATTAGGGAGAGATTGACAGTGAGGATTAGGGAGAGAGTGACAGTGAGGATTAGAGAGTGACAGTGAGGATTAGGGAGAGAGTGACAGTGAGGATTAGGGAGAGAGTGACAGTGAGGATTAGAGAGTGACAGTGAGGATTAGGGAGAGAGTGACAGTGAGGATTAGAGAGAGAGTGACAGTGAGGATTAGGGAGAGAGTGACAGTGAGGATTAGAGAGAGAGAGACAGTGAGGATTAGGGA
Organism: Chiloscyllium plagiosum; assembly: GCF_037043375.1. Taxonomy (NCBI): domain Eukaryota; kingdom Metazoa; phylum Chordata; class Chondrichthyes; order Orectolobiformes; family Hemiscylliidae; genus Chiloscyllium; species Chiloscyllium plagiosum. The sequence continues at coordinate 27,890,595 of NW_028270180.1, forward strand.
GAGAGTGACAGTGAAGATTAGAGAATGACAGTGAGGATTAGAGGGAGAGTGACAGTGAGGATTAGAGAGTGAGTGACAGTGAGGATTTGCGAGAGAGTGACAGTGAGGGTAAGAGAATGACAGTGATGATTTGATAGAGTGACAGTGAGGATTAGGGAGTGACAGTGAGGATTAGAGAGTGACAGTGAGGATTAGGGAGAGAGCGACAGTGAGGATTAGAGTGAGAGTGACAGTGAGGATTGGAGAGAGAGTGACAGTGAGGGTTAGAGAGAGAGTGCCGGTGAGGATTAGAGAGAGAGTGACAGTGAGGATTAGGGAGTGAGTGACAGTGATGATTAGAGAGTGACAATGAGGATTAGACAGTGACATTGATGATTAGAGAGAAAGTGACAGTGAGGATTAGAAAGTGACAATGAGGATTGGAGAGTGACAGTGAGGATTAGGGAGAGAGTGACATTGAGAATTAGGGAGAGACAGTGAGGACTAGGGAGAGTTTGACAGTGAGGATTAGAGAATGACAGTGAGGATTAGAGAGAGTGACAGTGAGGATTAGGGAGAGAGTGACAGTGAGGATTAGAGAGAGATTGACAGTTAGGATTAGGGAGAGAGTGACAGAGAGGAATAGAGAGAGAGAGAGACAGTGAGGATTAGGGAGAGAGTGAAAGTGAGGATTAGAGAATGACAGTGAGGGTTAGGAAGAGAGTGTTGAAACTTTATTGCTGGAACAGCACAGCAGGTCAGGCAGCATCTAGGGAACAGGAGATTCGACGTTTCGGGCACAGGCCCTTCTTCAGGGTTAGGGAGAGAGTGACATTGAGGCTTAGAGAGGGACAGTGAGGATTAGAGAGTGATAGTAAGGATTAGGGAGAGAGTGACAGTGAGGATTAGAGAGAGAGAGAGCGAGGATTTGAGAGTGACAGTGAGGATTAGAGAGAGAGTGACAGTGAGGATTAGGGAGTGAGTGACAGTGAGGATTAGAGAGAGAGTGACACTGAGGATTAGGGAGTGACAGTGAGGATTAGGGAGTGACAGTGAGGATTGGAGAGAGAGTGACAGTTAGGATAAGAGAGAGAGTGACAGTGAGGATTAGGGAGAGAGTGACAGTGAGGATTAGAGAGGGAGTGACACTGAGGATTAGAAAGAGAGTGACAGTGAGAATTAAGGAGACAGTGACATAGAGGATTAGTGAGAGATAGTGAGGATAAGGGAGAGAGTGACAGTGAGGATTAGAGAATGACAGTGAGGATTAGAGAGAGTGACAGTGAGGATTAGGGAGAGAGTGACAGTGAGGATTAGAGAGAGAGAGTGACAGTGAGGATTAGAGAGAGAGTGACAGTGAGGATTAGAGAGTGACAGTGAGGATTAGGGAGATAGTGACAGCGAGGATTCGAGAGAGAGTGACAGTGAGGATTGGGGAGAGAGTCACAGTGAGGATTAGAGAGAGAGAGTGACACTGAGGATTAGGGAGAGAGTGACAGTGAGGATTAGAGAATGACAGTGAGGATTAGAGAGAGTGACAGTGAGGATTAGGGAGAGAGTGACAGTGTGGATTAGGGAGAGACTGACAGTGAGGATTACAGAGAGAGAGACAGTGAGGATTAGAGAGAGAGTGACAGTGAGGATTAGAGAATGACAGTGAGGATTAGAGGGAGTGTGACAGTGAGGATTAGAGAGAGAGTGACAGTGAGGATTAGCGAGAGAGTGACAGTGAGGGTTAGAGAATGACAGTGATGATTTGAGAGAGTGACAGTGAGGATTAGGGAGAGAGTGACAGTGCGGATTAGAGATAGAGTGACAGTGAGGATTAGAGAGTGCCAGTGAGTATTAGGGAGAGAGTGACAGTGAGGATTAGAGAGTGACAGTGAGGATTAGAGAGTGACAGTGAAGATTAGGGAGAGAGTGACAGTGAGGATTAGAGAGAGAGTGACAGTGAGGATTAGAGAGTGACAGTGAGGATTAGGGAGAGAGTGACAGCGAGGATTAGAGAGAGAGTGACAGTGAGGTTTAGAGAATGACAGTGAGGATTAGAGGGAGAGTGACAGTGAGGATTAGAGAGAGTGACAGTGAGGATTAGCGAGAGAGTGACAGTGAGGGTTAGAGAATGACAATGATAATTTGAGAGAGTGACAGTGAGGATTAGGGAGAGAGTGACAGTGAGGATTAGAGATAGAGTGACAGTGAGGATTAGAGAGTGACAGTGAGGATTGGAGAGTGACAGTGAGGATTAGGGAGAGAGTGACAGAGAGGATTAGGGAGTGACAGTGAGGATTAGAGAGTGACAGTGAGGATTAGGGAGAGAGTGACAGTGAGGATTAGAGAGAGAGTGACAGGGAGGATTGGGGAGAGAGTGACAGTGAGGGTTAGAGAGAGATTGACAGTGAGGATTAGGGAGTGAGTGACAGTGATGATTAGAGAGTGAAAGTGAGGATTAGACAGTGACAGTGAGGATTAGAGAGAAAGTGACAGTGTGGATTAGAAAGTGACAGTGAGGATTGGAGAGTGACAGTGAGGATTAGGGAGAGAGTGACATTGAGGATTAGGGAGAGACAGTGAGGATTAGGGAGAGTTTGACAGTGAGGATTAGAGAATGACAGTGAGGATTAGAGAGAGTGACAGTGAGGATTAGGGGGAGAGTGACAGTGTGGATTAGGGAGAGAGTGACAGTGAGGATTAGAGAGTGACAGTGAGGATTAGGGAGAGAGTGACAGTGAGGATTAGAGAGAGATTGACAGTGAGGATTACGGAGAGAGTGACAGTGAGGAATAGAGAGAGAGAGAGACAGTGAGGATTAGAGAGAGAGTGTCAGTGAGGATTAGAGAATGACAGTGAGGATTAGAGGGAGAGTGACAATAAGGATTAGAGAGAGAGTGACAGTGAGGATTAGAGAGTGACAGTGAGGATTAGAGAGTGACAGTGAGGATTAGAGAGAAAGTGACAGTGAGGATTAGAAAGTGACAGTGAGGATTAGAGAGTGACAGTGAGGATTAGGGAGAGAGTGACAGTGTGGATTAGGGAGAGAGTGACAGTGAGGATTAGAGAGTGACAGTCAGGATTAGGGAGAGAGTGACAGTGAGGATTAGAGGGAGAGTGACAGTGAGGATTAGGGAGAGAGTGACATTGAGGATTAGGGATAGACAGTGAGGATTAGGGAGAGTTTGACAGTGAGGATTAGAGAATGACAGTGATGATTAGAGAGAGTGACAGTGAGGATTAGGGAGAGAGTGACAGTGTGGATTAGGGAGAGACTGACAGTGAGGATTACAGAGAGAGAGACAGTGAGGATTAGAGAGAGAGTGTCAGTGAGGATTAGAGAATGACAGTGAGGATTAGAGGGAGTGTGACAGTGAGGATTAGAGAGAGAGTGACAGTGAGGATTAGCGAGAGAGTGACAGTGAGGGTTAGAGAATGACAGTGATGATTTGAGAGAGTGACAGTGAGGATTAGGGAGAGAGTGACAGTGCGGATTAGAGATAGAGTGACAGTGAGGATTAGAGAGTGCCAGTGAGGATTAGGGAGAGAGTGACAGTGAGGATTAGAGAGTGACAGTGAGGATTAGAGAGTGAGAGTGAAGATTAGGGAGAGAGTGACAGTGTGGATTAGAGAGAGAGTGACAGTGAGGATTAGAGAGAGTGTGACAGTGAGGGTTAGAGAGAGAGTGCCAGCGAGGATTAGAGAGAGAGTGTCAGTGAGGATTAGGGAGTGAGTGACAGTGAGGATTAGAGAGTGACAGTGAGGATTAGGGAGTGACAGTGAGGATTAGAGAGAAAGTGACAGTGAGGATTAGAAAGTGACAGTGAGGATTAGAGAGTGACAGTGAGGATTAGGGAGAAAGTGACATTGAGGATTAGGGAGAGACAATGAGTATTAGGGAGAGTTTGACAGTGAGGATTAGAGAATGACACTGAGGATTAGAGAGAGTGACCGTGAGGATTAGGGAGAGAGTGACAGTGAGGATTAGGTAGAGAGTGACAGTGAGGATTAGAGAGAGAGTGACATTGAGGATTAGGGAGAGAGTGACAGTGAGGTTTAGAGAATGACAGTGAGGATTAGAGGGAGAGAGACAGTGAGGATTAGAGAGAGTGACAGTGAGGATTAGCGAGAGAGTGACAGTGAGGGTTAGAGAATGACAATGATAATTTGAGAGAGTGACAGTGAGGATTAGGGAGAGAGTGACAGTGAGGATTAGAGATAGAGTGACAGTGAGGATTAGAGAGTGACAGTGAGGATTGGAGAGTGACAGTGAGGATTAGGGGGAGAGTGACAGAGAGGATTAGGGAGTGACAGTGAGGATTAGAGAGTGACAGTGAGGATTAGGGAGAGAGTGACAGTGAGGATTAGAGAGAGAGTGACAGGGAGGATTGGGGAGAGAGTGACAGTGAGGGTTAGAGAGAAAGTGACAGTGAGGATTAGAAAGTGACAGTGAGGATTAGAGAGTGACAGTGAGGATTAGGGAGAGAGTGACAGTGTGGATTAGGGAGAGAGTGACAGTGAGGATTAGAGAGTGACAGTCAGGATTAGGGAGAGAGTGACAGTGAGGATTAGAGGGAGAGTGACAGTGAGGATTAGGGAGAGAGTGACATTGAGGATTAGGGATAGACAGTGAGGATTAGGGAGAGTTTGACAGTGAGGATTAGAGAATGACAGTGATGATTAGAGAGAGTGACAGTGAGGATTAGGGAGAGAGTGACAGTGTGGATTAGGGAGAGACTGACAGTGAGGATTACAGAGAGAGAGACAGTGAGGATTAGAGAGAGAGTGTCAGTGAGGATTAGAGAATGACAGTGAGGATTAGAGGGAGTGTGACAGTGAGGATTAGAGAGAGAGTGACAGTGAGGATTAGCGAGAGAGTGACAGTGAGGGTTAGAGAATGACAGTGATGATTTGAGAGAGTGACAGTGAGGATTAGGGAGAGAGTGACAGTGCGGATTAGAGATAGAGTGACAGTGAGGATTAGAGAGTGCCAGTGAGGATTAGGGAGAGAGTGACAGTGAGGATTAGAGAGTGACAGTGAGGATTAGAGAGTGAGAGTGAAGATTAGGGAGAGAGTGACAGTGAGGATTAGAGAGAGAGTGACAGTGAGGATTAGAGAGAGTGTGACAGTGAGGGTTAGAGAGAGAGTGCCAGCGAGGATTAGAGAGAGAGTGTCAGTGAGGATTAGGGAGTGAGTGACAGTGAGGATTAGAGAGTGACAGTGAGGATTAGGGAGTGACAGTGAGGATTAGAGAGAAAGTGACAGTGAGGATTAGAAAGTGACAGTGAGGATTAGAGAGTGACAGTGAGGATTAGGGAGAAAGTGACATTGAGGATTAGGGAGAGACAATGAGTATTAGGGAGAGTTTGACAGTGAGGATTAGAGAATGACACTGAGGATTAGAGAGAGTGACCGTGAGGATTAGGGAGAGAGTGACAGTGAGGATTAGGTAGAGAGTGACAGTGAGGATTAGAGAGAGAGTGACATTGAGGATTAGGGAGAGAGTGACAGTGAGGTTTAGAGAATGACAGTGAGGATTAGAGGGAGAGAGACAGTGAGGATTAGAGAGAGTGACAGTGAGGATTAGCGAGAGAGTGACAGTGAGGGTTAGAGAATGACAATGATAATTTGAGAGAGTGACAGTGAGGATTAGGGAGAGAGTGACAGTGAGGATTAGAGATAGAGTGACAGTGAGGATTAGAGAGTGACAGTGAGGATTGGAGAGTGACAGTGAGGATTAGGGGGAGAGTGACAGAGAGGATTAGGGAGTGACAGTGAGGATTAGAGAGTGACAGTGAGGATTAGGGAGAGAGTGACAGTGAGGATTAGAGAGAGAGTGACAGGGAGGATTGGGGAGAGAGTGACAGTGAGGGTTAGAGAGAGAGTGCCAGTGAGGATTAGAGAGAGATTGACAGTGAGGATTAGGGAGTGAGTGACAGTGATGATTAGAGAGTGAAAGTGAGGATTAGACAGTGACAGTGAGGATTAGAGAGAAAGTGACAGTGTGGATTAGAAAGTGACAGTGAGGATTGGAGAGTGACAGTGAGGATTTGGGAGAGAGTGACATTGAGGATTAGGGAGAGACAGTGAGGATTAGGGAGAGTTTGACAGTGAGGATTAGAGAATGACAGTGAGGATTAGAGAGAGTGACAGTGAGGATTAGGGGGAGAGTGACAGTGTGGATTAGGGAGAGAGTGACAGTGAGGATTAGAGAGTGACAGTGAGGATTAGGGAGAGAGTGACAGTGAGGATTAGAGAGAGAGTGACAGTGAGGATTAGGGAGAGAGTGACAGTGAGGATTACAGAGAGAGAGACAGTGAGGATTAGAGAGAGAGTGACAGTGAGGATTAGAGAATGACAGTGAGGATTAGAGGGAGAGTGACAGTGAGGATTAGAGACAGAGTGACAGTGAGGATTAGCGAGAGAGTGACAGTGAGGGTTAGAGCATGACAGTGATGATTTGAGAGAGTGACAGTGAGGATTAGGGAGAGAGTGACAGTGAGGATTAGAGATAGAGTGACAGTGAGGATTAGAGAGTGACAGTGAGGATTAGAGAGTGACAGTGAGGATTAGGGAGACAGTGACAGTGAGGATTAGGGAGTGACAGTGAGGATTAGAGAGTGACAGTGAGGATTAGAGAGAGGGTGACAGTGAGGATTGGAGAGAGAGTGACAGTGAGGATTAGGGAGTGAGTGACAGTGAGGATTAGAGAGTGACAGTGAGGATTAGAGAGTGACAGTGAGGATTAGAGAGAAAGTGACAGTGAGGATTAGAAAGTGACAGTGAGGATTAGAGAGTGACAGTGAGGATTAGGGAGACAGTGACATTGAGGATTATGGAGAGACAGTGAGGATTAGGGAGAGTTTCACAGTGAGATTAGAGAGAGAGTGACAGTGAGGATTAGAGAGTGACAGTGAGGATTAGGGAGAGATTGACAGTGAGGATTAGGGAGAGAGTGACAGTGAGGATTAGAGAGTGACAGTGAGGATTAGGGAGAGAGTGACAGTGAGGATTAGGGAGAGAGTGACAGTGAGGATTAGAGAGTGACAGTGAGGATTAGGGAGAGAGTGACAGTGAGGATTAGAGAGAGAGTGACAGTGAGGATTAGGGAGAGAGTGACAGTGAGGATTAGAGAGAGAGAGACAGTGAGGATTAGGGAGAGAGTGACAGTGAAGATTAGAGAATGACAGTGAGGATTAGAGGGAGAGTGACAGTGAGGATTAGAGAGTGAGTGACAGTGAGGATTTGCGAGAGAGTGACAGTGAGGGTAAGAGAATGACAGTGATGATTTGATAGAGTGACAGTGAGGATTAGGGAGTGACAGTGAGGATTAGAGAGTGACAGTGAGGATTGGGAGAGAGCGACAGTGAGGATTAGAGTGAGAGTGACAGTGAGGATTGGAGAGAGAGTGACAGTGAGGGTTAGAGAGAGAGTGCCGGTGAGGATTAGAGAGAGAGTGACAGTGAGGATTAGGGAGTGAGTGACAGTGATGATTAGAGAGTGACAATGAGGATTAGACAGTGACACTGATGATTAGAGAGAAAGTGACAGTGAGGATTAGAAAGTGACAATGAGGATTGGAGAGTGACAGTGAGGATTAGGGAGAGAGTGACATTGAGAATTAGGGAGAGACAGTGAGGACTAGGGAGAGTTTGACAGTGAGGATTAGAGAATGACAGTGAGGATTAGAGAGAGTGACAGTGAGGATTAGGGAGAGAGTGACAGTGAGGATTAGAGAGAGATTGACAGTTAGGATTAGGGAGAGAGTGACAGAGAGGAATAGAGAGAGAGAGAGACAGTGAGGATTAGAGAGAGACTGACAGTGAGGATTAGAGAATGACAGTGAGGATTGGAGGGAGAGTGACAGTGAGGATTAGGGGAGAGTGACAGTGTGGATTAGGGAGAGAGAGACAGTGAGGATTAGAGAGTGACAGTGAGGATTAGGGAGAGAGTGACAGTGAGGTTTAGAGAGACATTGACAGTTAGGATTAGGGAGAGAGTGACAGTGAGGAATAGAGAGAGAGAGACAGTGAGGATTAGAGAGAGAGTGACAGTGAGGATTAGAGAATGACAGTGAGGATTGGCGGGAGATTGACAGTGAGGATTAGAGAGAGAGTGACAGTGAGGATTAGAGAGTGACAGTGAGGATTAGAGAGTGACAGTGAGGATTAGAGAGAAAGTGACAGTGAGGATTAGAAAGTGACAGTGAGGATTAGAGAGTGACAGTGAGGATTAGGGAGAGAGTGACATTGAGGATTAGGGAGAGACAGTGAGGATTAGGGAGAGTTTGACAGTGAGGATTAGAGAATGACAGTGATGATTAGAGAGAGTGACAGTGAGGATTATGGAAAAAAGTGACAGTGTGGATTAGGGAGAGAGTGACAGTGAGGATTAGAGAGTGACAGTGAGGATTAGGGAGAGAGTGACAGTGAGAATTAGGGAGAGAGTGACAGTGAGGATTAGAGAGAGAGAGACAGTGAGGATTAGAGAGAAAGTGACAGTGAGGATGAGAAAGTGACAGTGAGGATTAGAGAGAGAGTGACACTGAGGATTAGGGAGAGAGTGACAGTGAGGATTACAGAGAGAGAGACAGTGAGGAATAGAGAGAGAGTGACAGTGAGGATTAGAGAATGACAGTGAGGATTAGAGGGAGTGTGACAGTGAGGGTTAGAGGGAGAGTGACAGTGAGGATTAGCGAGAGAGTGACAGTGAGGGTTAGAGAATGACAGTGATGATTTGAGAGAGTGACAGTGAGGATTAGGGAGAGAGTGACAGTGCGGATTAGAGATAGAGTGACAGTGAGGATTAGAGCGTGACAGTGAGGATTAGGGAGAGAGTGACAGTGAGGATTAGAGAGTGACAGTGTGGATTAGAGAGTGACAGTGAGGATTAGGGAGAGAGTGACAGTGAGGATTAGAGAGAGAGTGACAGTGAGGATTAGAGAGAGAGTGACAGTGAGGGTTAGAGAGAGAGTGCCAGCGAGGATTAGAGAGAGAGTGTCAGTGAGGATTAGGGAGTGAGTGACAGTGAGGATTAGAGCGTGACAGTGAGGATTAGAGAGTGACAGTGAGGATTAGAGAGAAAGTGACAGTGAGGATTATAAAGTGACAGTGAGGATTAGAGAGTGACAGTGAGGATTAGGGAGAGAGTGACATTGAGGATTAGGGAGAGACAATGAGTATTAGGGAGAGTTTGACAGTGAGGATTAGAGAATGACAGTGATGATTAGAGAGAGTGACAGTGAGGATTAGGGAGAGAGTGACAGTGTGGATTAGGGAGAGAGTGACAGTGAGGATTACAGAGAGAGAGACAGTGAGGATTAGAGAGAGAGTGACAGTGAGGATTAGAGAATGACAGTGAGGATTAGAGGGAGTGTGACAGTGAGGATTAGAGAGAGAGTGACAGTGAGGATTAGCGAGAGAGTGACAGTGAGGGTTAGAGAATGACAGTGATGATTTAAGAGAGTGACAGTGAGGATTAGGGAGAGAGTGACAGTGCGGATTAGAGAGTGACAGTGAGGATTAGAGAGTGACAGTGAGGATTAGGGAGAGAGTGACAGTGAGGATTAGAGAGTGACCGTGAGGATTAGAGAGTGACAGTGAAGATTAGGGAGAGAGTGACAGTGAGGATTAGAGAGAGAGTGACAGTGAGGATTAGAGAGAGAGTGACAGTGAGGGTTAGAGAGAGAGTGCCAGCGAGGATTAGAGAGAGAGTGTCAGTGAGGATTAGGGAGTGAGTGCCAGTGAGGATTAGAGAGTGACAGTGAGGATTAGAGAGTGACAGTGAGGATTAGAGAGAAAGTGACAGCGAGGATTAGAAAGTGACAGTGAGGATTAGAGAGTGACAGTGAGGATTAGGGAGAGAGTGACAGTGAGGATTAGGGAGAGACAATGATTATTAGGGAGAGTTTGACAGTGAGGATTAGAGAAAGACACTGAGGATTAGAGAGAGTGACCGTGAGGATTAGGGAGAGAGTGACAGTGAGGATTAGGTAGAGACTGACAGTGAGGATTAGAGAGAGAGTGACAGTGTGGTTTAGAGAATGACAGTGAGGATTAGAGGGAGAGTGACAGTGAGGATTAGAGAGAGTGACGGTGAGGATTAGCGAGAGAGTGACAGTGAGGGTTAGAGAATGACAGTGATAATTTGAGAGAGTGACAGTGAGGATTAGGGAGAGAGTGACAGTGAGGATTAGAGATAGAGTGACAGTGAGGATTAGAGAGTGACAGTGAGGATTGGAGAGTGACAGTGAGGATTAGGGAGAGAGTGACAGAGAGGATTAGGGAGTGACAGTGAGGATTAGAGAGTGACAGTGAGGATTAGAGAGAGAGTGACAGTGAGGATTGGAGAGAGAGTGACAGTGAGGGTAAAAGAGAGAGTGCCAGTGAGGATTAGAGAGAGATTGACAGTGAGGATTAGGGAGTGAGTGACAGTGATGATTAGAGAGTGAAAGTGAGGATTAGACAGTGACAGTGAGGATTAGAGAGAAAGTGACAGTGTGGATTAGAAAGTGACAGTGAGGATTGGAGAGTGACAGTGAGGATTAGGGAGAGAGTGACATTGAGGATTAGGGAGAGACAGTGAGGATTAGGGAGAGTTTGACAGTGACGATTAGAGAATGACAGTGAGGATTAGAGAGAGTGACAGTGAGGATTAGGGTGAGGGTGACAGTGTGGATTAGGGAGAGAGTGACAGTGAGGATTAGAGAGTGACAGTGAGGATTAGGGTGAGAGTGACAGTGAGGATTAGAGAGAGATTGACAGTGAGGATTACGGAGAGAGTGACAGTGAGGAAAAGAGAGAGAGAGAGACAGTGAGGATTAGAGAGAGAGTGACAGTGAGGATTAGAGAATGACAGTGAGGATTAGAGGGAGAGTGACAGTGAGGATTAGAGAGAGAGTGACAGTGAGGATTAGAGAGTGACAGTGAGGATTAGAGAGTGACAGTGAGGATTAGAGAGAAAGTGACAGTGAGGATTAGAAAGTGACAGTGAGGATTAGAGAGTGACAGTGAGGATTAGGGAGAGAGTGACATTGAGGATTAGGGAGAGACAGTGAGGATTAGGGAGAGTTTGACAGTGAGGATTAGAGAATGACAGTGATGATTAGAGAGAGTGACAGTGAGGATTAGGGAGAGAGTTACAGTGTGGATTAGGGAGAGAGTGACAGTGAGGATTAGAGAGTGACAGTCAAGATTAGGGAGAGAGTGACAGTGAGGATTAGAGGGAGAGTGACAGTGAGGATTAGGGGAGAGTGACAGTGAGGATTAGAGAGAGAGAGACAGTGAGGATTAGAGAGAGAGTGACAGTGAGGATTAGAGAATGACAGTGAGGATTAATGGGAGATTGACATTGAGGATTAGAACGAGAGTGACAGTGAAGTTTAGCGAGAGAGTGACAGTGAGGGTTAGAGAATGACAGTGATGATTTGAGAGAGTGACAGTGAGGATTAGGGAGAGAGTGACAGTGAGGATTAGAGATAGAGTGACAGTGAGGATTATAGAGAGACAGTGAGGATTAGAGAGTGACAGTGAGGATTAGAGAGTGACAGTGAGGATTAGGGAGAGATTGACAGTGAGGATTAGGGAGTGACAGTGAGGATTAGAGAGTGACAGTGAGGATTAGGGAGAGAGTGACAGTGAGGATTAGAGAGAGAGTGACAGTGAGAATGGAAAAAGAGTGACAGTGAGGGTTAGAGAGAGAGTTCCAGTGACGATTAGAGAGAGAGTGACAGTGAGGATTAGAGAGTTACAGTGAGGATTAGAGAGAAAGTGACAGTGAGGATTAGAAAGTGACAGTGAGGATTGGAGAGTGACAGTGAGGATTAGGGAGAAAGTGACAGTGAGGATTAGGAATGAGTGCCAGTGAGGTTTAGCGAGAGTTTGACGGTGAGGATTAGAGAATGACAGTGAAGATTAGAGAGAGTGACAGTGAGGATTAGGGAGAGAGTGACAGTGAGGATTAGAGAGTGACAGTGAGGATTAGGGAGAGAGAGACAGTCAGGATTAGAGAGAGAGTGACAGTGAGGATTAGGGAGAGAGTGACAGTGAGGATTAGAGAGAGAGAGACAGTGAGGATTAGAGGGAGAGTGACAGTGAGGATTAGAGAATGACAGTGAGGATAAGAGGGAGAGTGACAGTGAGGAGTAGAGATAGAGTAACAGTGAGGATTAGAGAGTGACAGTGAGGATTAGAGAGTGACAGTGAGGATTAGAGAGTGACAGTGAGGATTAGGGAGAGAGTGACAGTGAGGATTAGAGAGTGACAGTGAGGATTAGTGAGTGACAGTGAGGATTAGGGAGAGAGTGACAGTGAGGATTAGAGGGAGAGTGACAGTGAGGGTTAGAGAGGGAGTGCCAGTGAGGATTAGAGAGAGAGTGACAGTGAGGTTTAGGGAGAGAGTGACAGTGAGGATTAGCGAGAGTTTGACAGTGATGATTAGAGAATGACAGTGATGATAAGAGAGAGTGACAGTGAGGATTAGGGAGAGAATGACAGTGAGGATTAGGGAGAGATTGACAGTGAGGATTAGAGAGTGACTGTGAGGATTAGGGAGAGAGTGACAGTGAGGATTAGAGAGAGAGTAACAGTGAGGATTAGGGAGAGAGTGACAGTGAGGATTAGAGAGAGAGTGACAGTGAGAATTGGAGAGAGAGTGACAGTGAGTGTTAGAAAGAGATTGCCAGTGAGGATTAGAGAGAGAGTGACAGTGAGGATTAGGGAGAGTGACAGTGAGGATTAGGGGGAGAGTGACAGTGTGGATTAGGGAGAGAGAGACAGTGAGGATTAGAGAGTGACAGTGAGAATTAGGGAGAGAGTGACAGTGAGGATTAGGGAGAGAGTGACAGTGAGGTTTAGAGAGAGATTGACAGTTAGGAATAGGGAGAGAGTGACAGTGAGGAATAGAGAGAGAGAGAGAGACAATGAGGATTAGAGAGAGAGTGACAGTGAGGATTATAGATTGACAGTGAGGATTAGAGAGTGACAGTGAGGATTAGAGAGTGACAGTGAGGATTAGGGAGAGAGTGACAGTGAGGATTAGGGAGTGACAGTGAGGATTAGGGAGAGAATGACAGTGAGGATTAGGGAGAGAGTGACAGTGAGGATTAGAGAGTGAGATTGAGAAGCGAAGAGAGTGTGAGAGTTAGAGTGCGGATGGGACAGAGTGTGAGAGTGAGGATGGGAGAGAGAATGTCAGACTGACAATGTGGATGGGAGAAAGAGTGAGCGAGAATTTGAGAGTGATGATGGGAGAGAGAGTGTGAGAGTGACGGTGAGGATGGGAAAGAGAGTGTGAGAGTGAGAGCGTGGATGGGAGAGAGTGTGTGAGAGTGAGAGTGAGGATGGGGGAGAGAGTGTGAGAATGAGAGTGAGGATGGGCGAGAGAGTGTGAGAGTGAAAGTGAGAGTGAGGATGGGAAAGAGAGTGATAGAGTGATAGAGAGGATGGGAGAGAGTGTGTGAGAGTGAGAGTGAGGATGGGAGAGAGTGTGAGAGTATCATTGAGGATGGGAGAGAGAGTGTGAGAGTGAGAGTGAGGATGGGAGTGAGTGTGACATGAGAGTGACAGTGAGGATGGGAGAGAGAGTGTGAGAGTGAGAGTGAGTGAGAATGGGAGAGAGTGTGAGAGTGAGAGTGCGGATGGGAGAGAGAGCGTGAGATTGAGAGTGAGAATGGGAGAGAGTGTGAGAGTGAGAGTGCGGATGGGAGAGAGAGTGTGAGAGTGAGAGTGAGGATGGGAGAGAGAGTGTGAGAATGAGAGTGAGGGGTGGGAGAGAGTGTGAGAGTGAGAATGAGAATGGGAGCGAGTGTGAGAGTGCAAGTGCGATGGGAGAGAAAGTGTGAGAGGACGAGTGAGAGTGAGGATGGGAGAGAGTGTGTGAGAGTGACGGTGAGGATCGGAGAGAGAGTATGAGAGTGAGTGTGAGGATGGAAGAGAGAGTGTGAGAGTGAGAGTGAGGATGAGAGCGAGTGTGAGAGTGAGAGTGAGAATGGGGGAGAGAGTGTGAGAGTGAGAGTGTGGATGAGAGCGAGTGTGAGAGTGAGAGTGAGAATGGGAGAGAGTGTGAGAGTGAGAGTGAGTATGGGAGAGAGTGTGAGAGTGAGGATTAGAAGGGAAGGGAGTGTGTGAGTGAAAGTGAGAGTGAGGATGGGAGAGAGTGTGAGAGTGAGATTGAGAAGGGAAGAGAGTGTGAGAGTTAGAGTGCGGATGGGAGAGAGTGTGAGAGTGAGGATGGGAGAGAGAATGTGTGAGTGAGAGTGAGAGTGAGGATGGGAGAGAGAGAGAATGAGTGTGAGTGTGGATGGGAGAGAGTGTGAGAGGGAGAGTGTGGATGGGAGAGAGAGTGTGAGAGTGAGAGTGTGGATGCGAGCGAGTGTGAGAGTGAGATTGAGAATGGGAGAGAGAGTGTGAGAGTTAGAGTGAGGATTGGAGAGAGTGTGAGAGTTAGATTGAGAAGGGAAGAGAGTGTGAGAGTTAGAGTGCGAATGGGTGGGAGTGTGAGAGTGAGGATTGGAGAGAGAGTGTGAGAGTGAGAGTGAGGATGGGAGAGAAAGTGTGCTAGTGACAGTGAGGATGGGAGAGAGAGTGTGAGAGTTCGAGTGAGAGTGAGGATGGGAGAAAGAGTGTGAGAGTGAGAGCAAGAGTGAGGATGGGACAGAGAGTGTGAGAGTGAGAGTGTGACTGTGGACGGGAGAGAGAGTCTGAGAGTGACAGTGAGAATGGGAGAGAGTGTGAGAGTGAGAGTGCAGATGGGAGAGAGAGTGTGAGAGTGAGAGTAAGGATGGGAGAGAGTATGAGAGTGAGAGTGAGGATGGGACTAGTGTGACATGAGAGTGACAGTGAGGATGGGAGAGAGTGTGAGAGTGAGAGTGCGGATGGGAGAGAGAGTGTGAGATTGAGAGTGAGGATGGAAGAGAGTGTGAGGGTGAGAGTGCGGATGGGAGAGTGAGTGTGAGAGTGAGAGTGAGGATGGGAGAGAGAGTGTGAGAGTGAGAGTGAGAATGAGGATGGGTGACAGAGTGTGAGAATGAGAGTGAGGGGTGGGAGAGAGTGTGAGAGTGAGAATGAGAATGGGAGCGAGTGTGAGAGTGCAAGTGCGGATGGGAGAGAAAGTGTGAGAGGAAGAGTGAGAGTGAGGATGGGAGAGTGAGTGTGAGAGTGACGGTGAGGATCGGAGAGAGAGTATGAGAGTGAGTGTGAGGATGGGAGAGAGAGTGTGAGAGTGAGAGTGAGGATGGGAGAGAGTGTGAGATTGACAGTGAGGATGGGAGAGAGTGTGAGTGTGAGAGTGAGGATGGGAGAGAGTGTGTGAGTGAGAGTATGGATGGGAGAGAGAGTATGAGAGTGAGAGTGAGGATGGGACTAGTGTGACATGAGAGTGACAGTGAGGATGGGAGAGAGTGTGAGAGTGAGAGTGCGGATGGGAGAGAGAGCGTGAGATTGAGAGTGAGGATGGGAGAGAGTGTGAGGGTGAGAGTGCGGATGGGAGAGTAAGTGTGAGAGTGAGAGTGCGGATGGGAGAGAGAGTGTGAGAGTGAGAGTGAGAATGAGGATGGGTGACAGAGTGTGAGAATGAGAGTGAGGGGTGGGAGAGAGTGTGAGAGTGAGAATGAGAATGGGAGCAAGTGTGAGAGTGCAAGTGCGGATGGGAGAGAAAGTGTGAGAGGAAGAGTGAGAGTGAGGATGGGAGAGAGAGTGTGAGAGTGACGGTGAGGATCGGAGAGAGAGTGTGAGAGTGAGTGTGAGGATGGGAGAGAGAGTGTGAGAGTGAGAGTGAGGATGGGAGAGGGTGTGAGTGTGAGAGTGAGGATGGGAGAGAGTGTGTGAGTGAGAGTGAGGATGGGAGAGAGAGTGTGCTAGTGAGAGTGAGGATGGGAGAGAGAGTGTGAGAGTTCGAGTGAGAGTGAGGATGGGAGAAATAGTGTGAGAGTGAGAGTGAGAGTGAGGATGGGACAGAGAGAGTGAGAGTGAGAGTGTGAGTGCAGATGGGAGAGAGAGTATGAGAGTGTGAGAGAGGATGGGAATAGTGTGACATGAGAGTGACAGTGAGGATGGGAGAGATTGTGAGAGTGAGAGTGCAGATGGGAGAGTAAGTGTGAGAGTGAGAGTGAGGATGGGAGAGATAGTGTGAGTGTGAGAGTGAGAGTGAGGATGGGAGACAGAGTGTGACAATGAGAGTGAGGGGTGGGAGAGAGTGTGAGAGTGAGAATGAGAATGGGAGCGAGTGTAAGAGTGCAACTTCGGATGGGAGAGACAGTGTGAGAGTAAGAGTGAGAGTGAGGGTGGGAGAGAGAGTGTGAGAGTGACGGTGAGGATCGGAGAGAGAGTGTGAGAGTGAGTGTGAGGATGGGAGAGAGAGTGTGAGAGTGAGAGCGAGGATGGGAGAGAAAGTGTGAGAATGAGAGTGAGGGGTGGGAGAGAGTGTGAGAAGGAGAATGAGAATGGGAGCGAATGTGAGAGTGCAAGTGCGGATGGGAGAGAAAGTGTGAGAGCAAGTGTGAGAGTGAGGATGGGAGAGAGAGTGTGAGAGTGAGAGTGAGAATGGGAGAGAGTGTGTGAGAGTGACGGTGAGGATGGGAGGGAGAGTGTGAGAGTGAGTGTGAGGTAGGGAGAGAGAGTGTGAGAGTGAGAGTGAGGAGGAGAGCGAGTGTGAGAGTGAGATTGAGAATGGGAGAGAGAGTGTGAGAGTGAGTGTTGCGATGGGACAGTGTGTGAGAGTGAGAGTGAGGATGGGAGAGAGTGTGAGAGTATCATTGATGATGGGAGAGAGAGTGTGAGATTGACAGTGAGGATGGGAGAGAGTCAGAGTGTGAGAGTGCAGATCGGAGAGAGTGTGAGCGTTACAGTGAGGATGGCAGAGAGTTTGTGAGTGAGAGTGCAGATGGGAGAGAGTGTGAGAGTGAGGATGGGAGAGAGAGAGTGAGAGTGAGGATGGGAGAGAGTGTTAGAGTGAGAGTGAGAATGGGAGAGAGAGTGTGAGATTGACAGTGAGGATGTGAGAGAGTGTGAGAGAGAGAGTGCAGATGGGAGAGAGAGTGAGTGTGAGAGTGAGGATGGGAGAGAGAGTATGAGAGTGAGAGTGAGGATGGGAGAGAGTGTGACATGAGAGTGACAGTGAGGATGGGAGAGAGAGTGTGAGAGTGAGAGTGAGTGAGAATGGGAGAGAGTGTGAGAGTGAGAGTGCGGATGGGAGAGAGAGCGTGAGATTGAGAGTGAGGATGGGAGAGAGTGTGAGAGTGAGAGTGCGGATGGGAGAGAGAGTGTGAGAGTGAGAGTGAGGATGGGAGAGAGAGTGTGAGAATGAGAGTGAGGGGTGGGAGAGAGTGTGAGAGTGAGAATGAGAATGGGAGCGAGTGTGAGAGTGCAAGTGCGGATGGGAGAGAAAGTGTGAGAGGAAGAGTGAGAGTGAGGATGGGAGAGAGAGTGTGAGAGTGACGGTGAGGATCGGAGAGAGAGTGTGAGAGTGAGAGTGAGGATGAGAGCGAGTGTGAGAGTGAGAGTGAGAATGGGGGAGAGAGTGTGAGAGTGAGAGTATGGATGAGAGCGAGTGTGAGAGTGAGAATGGGAGAGAGTGTGAGAGTGTGAGTGCGTATGGGCGAGAGTGTGAGAGTGAGAGTGAGTATGGGAGAGAGTGTGTGAGAGTGAGAATGAGAAGGGAAGAGAGTGTGAGAGTGAGAGTGCGATTGGGAGAGAGTGTGAGAGTGAGGATTAGAAGGGAAGAGAGTGTGTGAGTGAAAGTGAGAGTGAGGATGGGAGAGAGAGTGTGAGAATGAGAGTGAGGGGTGGGAGAGAGTGTGAGAGTGAGAATGAGAATGGGAGCGAGTGTGAGAGTGCAAGTGCGGATGGGAGAGAAAGTGTGAGAGGAAGAGTGAGAGTGAGGATGGGAGAGAGAGTGTGAGAGTGACGGTGAGGATCGGAGAGAGAGTGTGAGAGTGAGAGTGAGGATGAGAGCGAGTGTGAGAGTGAGAGTGAGAATGGGGGAGAGAGTGTGACAGTGAGAGTATGGATGAGAGCGAGTGTGAGAATGAGAATGGGAGAGAGTGTGAGAGTGTGAGTGCGTATGGGCGAGAGTGTGAGAGTGAGAGTGAGTATGGGAGAGAGTGTGTGAGAGTGAGATTGAGAAGGGAAGAGAGTGTGAGAGTTAGAGTGCGGATGGGAGAGAGTGTGAGAGTGAGGATTGGAGAGAGAGTGTGAGAGTGAGAGTGAGGATGGGAGAGAGAGTGTGCTAGTGACAGTGAGGTTGGGAGAGAGAGTGTGAGAGTTCGAGTGAGAGTGAGGATGGGAGAAAGAGTGTGAGAGTGAGAGTGGGAGTGAGGATGGGACAGAGAGTGTGAGATTGAGAGTGTGACTGTCGACGGGAGAGATAGTCTGAGAGTGACAGTGAGAATGGGAGAGAGTGTGAGAGTGAGAGTGCAGATGGGAGAGAGAGTGAGAGTGAGAGTAAGGATGGGAGAGAGAGTATGAGAGTGAGAGTGAGGATGGGACTAGTGTGACATGAGAGTGACAGTGAGGATGGGAGAGAGTGTGAGAGTGTGGATGGGAGAGAGAGCGTGAGATTGAGAGTGAGGATGGGAGAGAGTGTGAGGGTGAGAGTGCGGATGGGAGAGTGAGTGTGAGAGTGAGAGTGAGGATGGGAGAGAGAGTGTGAGAGTGAGAGTGAGAATGAGGATGGGTGACAGAGTGTGAGAATGAGAGTGAGGGGTGGGAGAGAGTGTGAGAGTGAGAATGAGAATGGGAGCGAGTGTGAGAGTGCAAGTGCGGATGGGAGAGAAAGTGTGAGAGAGAGTTTGAGAGTGAGGGTGGGAGAGAGAGTGTGAGAGTGACTTTGAGGATGGGAGAGAGAGTGTGAGAGTGAGAGTGAGAGTGAGGATGGGAGAGAGAGAGAATGAGTGTGAGTGTGGATGGGAGAGAGTGTGAGAGCGAGAGTGTGGATGGGAGAGAGAGTGTGAGAGTGAGAGTGTGGAGGCGAGCGAGTGTGAGAGTGAGACTGAGAATGGGAGAGAGAGTGTGAGAGTTAGAGTGAGGATTGGAGAGAGTGTGAGAGTTAGATTGAGAAGGGAAGAGAGTGTGAGAGGTAGAGTGCGAATGGGAGAGAGTGTGAGAGTGAGGATTGGAGAGAGAGTGTGAGAGTGAGAATGAGGATGGGAGAGAGAGTGTGCTAGTGACAGTGAGGATGGGAGAGAGAGTGTGAGAGTTCGAGTGAGAGTGCGGATGGGAGAAAGAGTGTGAGAGTGAGAGTGGGAGTGAGGATGGGACAGAGAGTGTGAGAGTGAGAGTGTGACTGTGGACGGGAGAGAAAGTCTGAGAGTGACAGTGAGAATGGGAGAGAGTGTGAGAGTGAGAGTTAGGATGGGAAAGAGAGTATGACAGTGAGAGTGAGGATGGGACTAGTGTGACATGAGAGTGACAGTGAGGATGGGAGAGAGTGTGAGAGTGAGAGTGCGGATGGGAGAGAGAGCGTGAGTTGAGAGTGAGGATGGGAGAGTGTGTGAGGGTGAGAGTGCGGATGGGAGAGTGAGTGTGAGAGTGAGAGTGAGGATCGGAGAGAGAGTGTGAGAGTGAGAGTGAGAATGAGGATGGGTGGCAGAGTGTGAGAATGAGAGTGAGGGGTGGGAGAGAGTGTGAGAGTGAGAATGAGAATGGGAGCGAGTGTGAGAGTGCAAGTGCGGATGGGAGAGAAAGTGTGAGAGGAAGAGTGAGAGTGAGGATGGGAGAGAGAGTGTGAGAGTGACGGTGAGCATCGGAGAGAGATTCTGAGAGTGAGTGTGAGGATGGGAGAGAGAGTGTGAGAGTGACAGTGAGGATGGGAGAGAGTGTGAGTGTGAGAGTGAGGATGGGAGAGAGAGTGTGAGGTCGAGAGTGAGGATGGGAGAGAGAGTGTGTGAGTGAGAATGAGAAGGGAAGAGAGTGTGAGAGTGAGAGTGCGAGTGGGAGAGAGTGTGAGAGTGAGGATGAGAAAGGAAGAGAGTGTAAGAGTGAGAGTGAGAGTGAGGATGGGACAGAGTGTGAGAGTGAGATTGAGATGCGAGAGAGTGTGAGAGTGACAGTGAGGATGGGAGAGAGAGTGTGAGAGTGAGTGTGAGAGTGAGGATGGGAGAGAGAGTGTGAGAGTGACAGTGAGAATGGGAGAGAGTGTGAGAGTGGGAGTGCAGTTGGGAGAGAGTGTGAGAGTGAGAGTGAGGATGGGAGAGAGAGAGTGAGAGTGAGAGTGAGGATGGGAGAGAGTGTGTGAGTGAGAGTGAGGATGGGACAGAGTGTGAGGGTGAGAGTGAGGATGGGAGAGACTGTGATAGTGAGTGTGAGGATGGGAAAGAGTGTGAGAGTGAGAGTGAAAGTGTGGATGGGAGAGAGAGTGTGAGAGTGAGAGTGAGAGTGAGAGTGAGGATGGGGAAAGGGAGTGTGAATGTGAGAGTACGGATAGAAGAGAGTGTGAGAATGAGAGTGAAAGTGAGGATGGGAGAAAGAGTGTGAGAGTGAGAGTGAGAGTGAGGATGAGAGAGAGAGAGAGTGTGAGAGTTAGAGTGAGAGAGAGGATGGGAGAGAGTGTGTGCGAGTGAGATTTAGAGTGAGAGAGAGGATAGGAGAGAGTGTGTTTGAGTGAGAGTGAGAGTGAGGACGGGAGAGAGAGTGTGAGGGTGACATTGAGAATGGGAGAGAGTGTGAGAGTGAGAGTGAGGATTGGAGAGAGTGTGAGAGTAACAGTCAGGACGTGAGAGAGAGTGTGAGATTGACAGTGGGGATTGGAGAGAGTATGAGTGTGAGATCGCAGATGGGAGAGAGTGTGAGAGTGACAGTGAGGATGGGAGAGAGTGTGAGAGTGAGAGTGCAGATGGGAGAGTGTGTGAGAGTGAGAGTGAGGATGGGAGAGAGAGAGTGAGAGTGAGATTGAGGATGGGAGAGAGTGTGAGAGTGAGAGTGCAGATGGGAGAGAGTGTGAGATTGAGAGTGCGGATGGGAGAGAGAGTGTGAGATTGAGAGTGAGGATGGGAGAGAGTGTGAGATTGAGAGTGCGGATGGGAGAGAGAGTGTGAGACTGAGAGTGAGGATGGGAGAGAGAGTGTGAGAGTGAGAGTGCGAATGGGAGAGAGAGTGTGAGAATGAGAGTGAGGGGTGGGAGAGACTGTGAGAGTGAGAATGAGAATGGGAGCGAGTGTGAGAACACAAGTGCGGATGGGAGAGAGAGTGTGAGAATAAGAGTGAGAATGAGGATGGGAGAGAGAGTGTGAGAGTGATGGTGAGGATGGGAGAGAGACTGTGAGAGTGAGTGTGTGGATGGGAGAGAGAGTGTGAGAGTGAGGACGAGATCGAGTGTGAGAGTGAGAGTGAGAATGGGAGAGAGAGTGTGAGAGTGTGAGTGTGGATGGGAGAGAGTGTGAGAGTGAGAGTGAGGATGGGAGAGAGAGTGTGAGAGTGAGAATGAGAAGGGAAGAGAGTGTGAGAGTGAGAGTGCGATTGTGAGAGAGTGTGAGAGTGAGTATGAGTTTGGAAGAGAGTGTGAGAGTGAGAGTGAGAGTGAGGATGGGAGAGAGTGTGAGAGTGAGATTGAGTAGGGAAGAGAGTGTGAGAGTTAGAGTGCGGATGGGAGAGCGTGTGAGAGTGAGGATGGGAGAGAGAATGTGAGACTGACAGTGTGGATGGGAGAGAGAGTGTGAGAGAGAGTTTGAGAGTGAGGATGGGAGAGAGAGTGTGAGAGTGACTTTGAGGATGGGAGAGAGAGTGTGAGAGTGAGAGTAAGAGTGAGGATGGGAGAGAGAGTGAATGAGTGTGAGTGAGAATGGGAGAGAGTGTGAGAGTGAGAGTGCGGATGGGAGAGAGAGCGTGAGATTGAGAGTGAGGATGGGAGAGAGTGTGAGAGTGAGAGTGCGGATGGGAGAGAGAGCGTGAGATTGAGAGTGAGGATGGGAGAGAGTGTGAGAGTGAGAGTGCGGATGGGAGAGAGAGTGTGAGAGTGAGAGTGAGGATGGGAGAGAGAGTGTGAGAATGAGAGTGAGGGGTGGGAGAGAGTGTGAGAGTGAGAATGAGAATGGGAGCGAGTGTGAGAGTGCAAGTGCGGATGGGAGAGAAAGTGTGAGAGTAAGAGTGAGAGTGAGGATGGGAGAGAGAGTGTGAGAGTGACGGTGAGGATCGGAGAGAGAGTGTGAGAGTGAGTGTGAGGATGGGAGAGAGAGTGTGAGAGTGAGAGTGAGGATGAGAGCGAGTGTGTGAGTGAGAGTGAGAATGGGGGAGAGAGTGTGAGAGTGAGAGTGTGGATGAGAGCGAGTGTGAGAGTGAGAGTGAGAATGGGAGAGAGTGTGAGAGTGTGAGTGCGTATGGGCGAGAGTGTGAGAGTGAGAGTGAGTATGGGAGAGAGTGTGAGTGTGAGAATGAGAAGGGAAGAGAGTGTGAGAGTGAGAGTGCGATTGGGAGAGAGTGTGAGAGTGAGGATTAGAAGGGAAGAGAGTGTGTGAGTGAAAGTGAGAGTGAGGATGGGAGAGAGTGTGAGAGTGAGATTGAGAAGGGAAGAGAGTGTGAGAGTTAGAGTGCGGATGGGAGAGAGTGTGAGAGTGAGGATGGGAGAGAGAATGTGAGACTGACAGTGTGGATGGGAGAGAGAGTGTGAGAGAGCTTGAGAGTGAGGGTGGGAGAGAGAGTGTGAGAGTGACTTTGAGGATGGGAGAGAGAGTGTGAGAGTGAGAGTGAGAGTGAGGATGGGAGAGAGAGAGAATGTGTGTGAGTGTGGATGGGAGAGAGTGTGAGAGCGAGAGTGTGGATGGGAGAGAGAGTGTGAGAGTGAGAGTGTGGAGGCGAGCGAGTGTGAGAGTGAGATTGAGAATGGGAGAGAGAGTGTGAGAGTTAGAGTGAGGATTGGAGAGAGTGTGAGAGTTAGATTGAGAAGGAAAGAGAGTGTGAGAGGTAGAGTGCGAATGGGAGAGAGTGTGAGAGTGAGGATTGGAGAGAGAGTGTGAGAGTGAGAGTGAGGATGGGAGAGAGAGTGTGCTAGTGACAGTGAGGATGGAAAGAGAGTGTGAGATCGAGAGTGAGGATGGGAGAGAGTGTGAGATTGAGAGTGCGGATGGGAGAGAGAGTGTGAGACTGAGAGTGAGGATGGGAGAGAGAGTGTGAGAGTGAGAGTGAGAGTGAGGATGGGAGAGAGAGTGAATGAGTGTGAGTGAGAATGGGAGAGAGTGTGAGAGTGAGAGTGCGGATGGGAGAGAGAGCGTGAGATTGAGAGTGAGGATGGGAGAGAGTGTGAGAGTGAGAGTCCGGATGGGAGAGAGAGCGTGAGATTGAGAGTGAGGATGGGAGAGAGTGTGAGAGTGAGAGTGCGGATGGGAGAGAGAGTGTGAGAGTGTAGGTGAGGATGGGAGAGAGAGTGTGAGAATGAGAGTGAGGGGTGGGAGAGAGTGAGAGAGTAAGAATGAGAATGGGAGCGAGTGTGAGAGTGCAAGTGCGGATGGGAGAGAGAGTGTGAGAGTAAGAGTGAGAATGAGGATGGGAGAGAGAGTGTGAGAGTGACGGTGAGGATGGGAGAGCGAGTGTGAGAGTGAGTGTGAGGATGGGAGAGAGAGTGTGAGAGTGAGAGTGAGGATGAGAGCGACTGTGAGAGTGAGAGTGAAAATGGGAGAGAGAGTGTGAGAGTGAGAGTGAGGATGGGAGAGAGAGAGTGAGAGTGAGAGTGAGGATGGGAGAGAGTGTGTGAGTGAGAGTGAGGATGGGACAGAGTGTGAGGGTGAGAGTGAGGATGGGAGAGACTGTGATAGTGAGTGTGAGGATGGGAAAGAGTGTGAGAGTGAGAGTGAAAGTGTGGATGGGAGAGAGAGTGTGAGAGTGAGAGTGAGAGTGAGAGTGAGGATGGGGAAAGGGAGTGTGAATGTGAGAGTACGGATAGAAGAGAGTGTGAGAATGAGAGTGAAAGTGAGGATGGGAGAAAGAGTGTGAGAGTGAGAGTGAGAGTGAGGATGAGAGAGAGAGAGAGTGTGAGAGTTAGAGTGAGAGAGAGGATGGGAGAGAGTGTGTGCGAGTGAGATTTAGAGTGAGAGAGAGGATAGGAGAGAGTGTGTTTGAGTGAGAGTGAGAGTGAGGACGGGAGAGAGAGTGTGAGGGTGACATTGAGAATGGGAGAGAGTGTGAGAGTGAGAGTGAGGATTGGAGAGAGTGTGAGAGTAACAGTCAGGACGTGAGAGAGAGTGTGAGATTGACAGTGGGGATTGGAGAGAGTATGAGTGTGAGATCGCAGATGGGAGAGAGTGTGAGAGTGACAGTGAGGATGGGAGAGAGTGTGAGAGTGAGAGTGCAGATGGGAGAGTGTGTGAGAGTGAGAGTGAGGATGGGAGAGAGAGAGTGAGAGTGAGATTGAGGATGGGAGAGAGTGTGAGAGTGAGAGTGCAGATGGGAGAGAGTGTGAGATTGAGAGTGCGGATGGGAGAGAGAGTGTGAGATTGAGAGTGAGGATGGGAGAGAGTGTGAGATTGAGAGTGCGGATGGGAGAGAGAGTGTGAGACTGAGAGTG
Organism: Chiloscyllium plagiosum; assembly: GCF_037043375.1. NCBI lineage: Eukaryota > Metazoa > Chordata > Chondrichthyes > Orectolobiformes > Hemiscylliidae > Chiloscyllium > Chiloscyllium plagiosum. Next base: position 27,915,052 of record NW_028270180.1, read on the forward strand.
AGGATGGGAGAGAGAGTGTGAGAGTGAGAGTGCGAATGGGAGAGAGAGTGTGAGAATGAGAGTGAGGGGTGGGAGAGACTGTGAGAGTGAGAATGAGAATGGGAGCGAGTGTGAGAACACAAGTGCGAATGGGAGAGAGAGTGTGAGAATAAGAGTGAGAATGAGGATGGGAGAGAGAGTGTGAGAGTGACGGTGAGGATGGGAGAGAGACTGTGAGAGTGAGTGTGTGGATGGGAGAGAGAGAGTGTGAGAATGAGAGTGAGGATGAGAGCGAGTGTGAGAGTGAGAGTGAGGATGGGAGAGAGAGTGTGAGAGTGAGGACGAGATCGAGTGTGAGAGTGAGAGTGAGAATGGGAGAGAGAGTGTGAGAGTGTGAGTGTGGATGGGAGAGAGTGTGAGAGTGAGAGTGAGGATGGGAGAGAGAGTGTGAGAGTGAAAATGAGAAGGGAAGAGAGTGTGAGAGTGAGAGTGCGATTGGGAGAGAGTGTGAGAGTGAGTATGAGTTTGGAAGAGAGTGTGAGAGTGAGAGTGAGAGTGAGGATGGGAGAGAGTGTGAGAGTGAGATTGAGAAGGGAAGAGAGTGTGAGAGTTAGAGTGCGGATGGGAGAGAGTGTGAGAGTGAGGATGGGAGAGAGAATGTGAGACTGACAGTGTGGATGGGAGAGAGAGTGTGAGAGAGAGTTTGAGAGTGAGGATGGGAGAGAGAGTGTGAGAGTGACTTTGAGGATGGGAGAGAGAGTGTGAGAGTGAGAGTAAGAGTGAGGATGGTAGAGAGAGTGAATGAGTGTGAGTGAGAATGGGAGAGAGTGTGAGAGTGAGAGTGCGGATGGGAGAGAGAGCGTGAGATTGAGAGTGAGGATGGGAGAGAGTGTGAGAGTGCAAGTGCGGATGGGAGAGAAAGTGTGAGAGTAAGAGTGAGAGTGAGGATGGGAGAGAGAGTGTGAGAGTGACGGTGAGGATCGGAGAGAGAGTGTGAGAGTGAGTGTGAGGATGGGAGAGAGAGTGTGAGAGTGAGAGTGAGGATGAGAGCGAGTGTGTGAGTGAGAGTGAGAATGGGGGAGAGAGTGTGAGAGTGAGAGTGTGGATGAGAGCGAGTGTGAGAGTGAGAGTGAGAATGGGAGAGAGTGTGAGAGTGTGAGTGCGTATGGGCGAGAGTGTGAGAGTGAGAGTGAGTATGGGAGAGAGTGTGAGTGTGAGAATGAGAAGGGAAGAGAGTGTGAGAGTGAGAGTGCGATTGGGAGAGAGTGTGAGAGTGAGGATTAGAAGGGAAGAGAGTGTGTGAGTGAAAGTGAGAGTGAGGATGGGAGAGAGTGTGAGAGTGAGATTGAGAAGGGAAGAGAGTGTGAGAGTTAGAGTGCGGATGGGAGAGAGTGTGAGAGTGAGGATGGGAGAGAGAATGTGAGACTGACAGTGTGGATGGGAGAGAGAGTGTGAGAGAGCTTGAGAGTGAGGGTGGGAGAGAGAGTGTGAGAGTGACTTTGAGGATGGGAGAGAGAGTGTGAGAGTGAGAGTGAGAGTGAGGATGGGAGAGAGAGAGAATGTGTGTGAGTGTGGATGGGAGAGAGTGTGAGAGCGAGAGTGTGGATGGGAGAGAGAGTGTGAGAGTGAGAGTGTGGAGGCGAGCGAGTGTGAGAGTGAGATTGAGAATGGGAGAGAGAGTGTGAGAGTTAGAGTGAGGATTGGAGAGAGTGTGAGAGTTAGATTGAGAAGGAAAGAGAGTGTGAGAGGTAGAGTGCGAATGGGAGAGAGTGTGAGAGTGAGGATTGGAGAGAGAGTGTGAGAGTGAGAGTGAGGATGGGAGAGAGAGTGTGCTAGTGACAGTGAGGATGGAAAGAGAGTGTGAGATCGAGAGTGAGGATGGGAGAGAGTGTGAGATTGAGAGTGCGGATGGGAGAGAGAGTGTGAGACTGAGAGTGAGGATGGGAGAGAGAGTGTGAGAGTGAGAGTGAGAGTGAGGATGGGAGAGAGAGTGAATGAGTGTGAGTGAGAATGGGAGAGAGTGTGAGAGTGAGAGTGCGGATGGGAGAGAGAGCGTGAGATTGAGAGTGAGGATGGGAGAGAGTGTGAGAGTGAGAGTCCGGATGGGAGAGAGAGCGTGAGATTGAGAGTGAGGATGGGAGAGAGTGTGAGAGTGAGAGTGCGGATGGGAGAGAGAGTGTGAGAGTGTAGGTGAGGATGGGAGAGAGAGTGTGAGAATGAGAGTGAGGGGTGGGAGAGAGTGAGAGAGTAAGAATGAGAATGGGAGCGAGTGTGAGAGTGCAAGTGCGGATGGGAGAGAGAGTGTGAGAGTAAGAGTGAGAATGAGGATGGGAGAGAGAGTGTGAGGGTGACGGTGAGGATGGGAGAGCGAGTGTGAGAGTGAGTGTGAGGATGGGAGAGAGAGTGTGAGAGTGAGAGTGAGGATGAGAGCGACTGTGAGAGTGAGAGTGAAAATGGGAGAGAGAGTGTGAGAGTGAGTGTTAGGATGAGGGAGAGAGTGTGAGAGTGAGGATGGGAGAGAGTGTGTGAGTGTGAGAGTGCGGATGGGAGAGCGTGTGTGAGAGTGACAGTGAGGATGGGAGAGAGAGTGTGAGAGTGAGAATGGGAGAGAGTGTGGAAGTGAGGATGGGAGAGAGAGTGTGGGAGTGAGGATGGGAGAGAGAGTGTGAGAGTGAGAGTGAGAATGGGAGAGAGTGTGTGAGATTGAGAGTGAGAATGGGAGTAAGTGTGGGAGTGAGAATGGGAGCGAGAGTGTGAGAGTGAGAGTCAGGATGGGAGAGAGTGTGTGAGTAAGGATGGGAGAGAGAGTGTGAGAGTGAGAGTGAGGATGGGAGAGAGTGAGTGAGAGTTAGAGTGAGAATGGGAGTGAGTGTGGGAGTGAGGATGGGAGAGAGAGTGTGAGAGTAAGACTGAGGATGGTAGAGAGAGTGTGAGCGTGAGAGTGAGGATCGGAGAGAGGTTGTGAGGGTGAGAGTGAGAATGGGAGAGAGTGTGAGAGTGAGAGTGCGGATCGTTGAGAGAGTGTGAGAGTGAGGATGGGAGAGAGAGTGTGAGAATGAGAGTGAGGGGTGGGAGAGAGTGTGAGAGTGAGAATGAGATTGGGAGCGAGTGTGAGAGTGCAAGTGCAGATGGGAGGGAGAGTGTGAGAGTAAAAGTGAGAGTGAGGATGGGAGAGAGAGTGTGAGAGTGAGTGTGAGGAAGGGAGAGAGAGTGTGAGAGTGAGAGTTAGAATGGGAGAGAAAGTGTGAGAGTGTGAGTGTGGATGGGAGAGAGTGTGAGAGTGAGAGTGAGGATGGGGGATTGAGTGTGAGAGTGAGAGTGAGGATGAGAGCGAGTGTGAGAGTGAGAGTGCGATTGGGAAAGAGAGTGTGAGAGTGAGTTTGGATGGGAGAGAGTGTGGGAGTGAGAGTGAGGACGGGAGAGAGTGTGAGAGTAACATTGAGGATGGGAGAGAGAGTATGAGATTGACAGTGAGGATGGGAGAGAGTGTGTGAGATTGACAGTGAGGATGGGAGAGAGTGTGAGAGAGAGAGTGCAGATGGGAGAGAGAGTGAGAGTGAGGATGGGATAGAGAGTATGAGAGTGTGAGTGAGGATGGGAGAGACTGTGACATGAGAGTGACAGTGAGGATGGAAGAGTGAGTGTGAGAGTGAGAGTGCAGATGGGAGAGAGAGCGTGAGATTGAGAGTGAGGATGGGAGAGAGTGTGAGAGTGAGTGTGTGGATGGGAGAGAGATTGTGAGAGTGAGAGTGAGGATGGGACAGAGAGTGTGAGAGTGAGAGTGAGAGTGCGGATGGGAGAGAGAGTGTTAGAATGAGAGTGAGGGGTGGGAGAGTGTGTGAGAGTGAGAATGAGAATGGGAGCGAGTGTGAGAGTGCAAGTGCGGATGGGAGAGACTGTATGAGAGTAAGAGTGAGAGTGAGGATGGGAGAGAGTGTGTGAGAGTGACAGTGAGGATGGGAGAGAGAGTGTGAGAGTGAGAGTGAGGATGAGAGCGAGTGTGAGAGTGAGAGTGAGAATGGGGGAGAGAGTGTGAGAGTGCGAGTTAGAATGGAAACGGGTGTGAATGTGCAAGTGCGGATGGGAGAGACTGTGTGAGAGTAAGAGTGAGAGTGAGGATGGGAGAGAGAGTGTGAGAATGACGGTGAGGATCGGAGAGAGAGTGTGAGAGTGAGTGTGAGGATGGGAGAGAGTGTGAGAGTGAGAGTGAGGATGAGAGCGAGAGTGAGAGTGAGAGTGAGAATGGGGAAGAGAGTGTGAGAGTGAGAGTGAGAATGGGAGAGAGAGTGTGAGAGTGTGAGTGTGGATGTGAGAGTGTGAGAGTGAGAGTGAGGATGGGAGAGAGTGTGAGAGTGAGGATGGGAGAGAGAGTGTGAGACTGACAGTGCAGATGGGAGAGAGAGTGTGAGATAGAGTTTGAGAGTGAGGATGGGAGAGAGTGTGAGAGTGTGAGTGTGGATGGGAGAGAGTGTGAGAGTGAGATTGTGAATGGGAGAGAGAGTGTGAGAGTGAGAGCGTGGATGAGAGCGAGTGTGAGAGTGAGATTGAGAATGGGAGAGAGAGTGTGAGAGTGTGAGTGTGGATGGGAGAGAGTGTGCGAGTGAGAGTGAGGATGGGCGAGAGTATGTGAGTTTGGATGAGAAGGGAAGAGAGTGTGAGAGTGAGAGTGAGAGTGAGGATGGGAGAGAGTGTGCGAGTGAGAGTGAGGATGAGAGAGAGAGTGAGAGAGTTCGAGTGAGAGTGAGGATGGGAGAGAGAGTGTGAGTGTTCGAGTGAGAGAGGATGTGAGAGAGAGTGTGGGAGTGAGAGTGAGAATGAGAATGGGAGAGAGAGTGTGCGAGTGAGAGTGAGGATGGGAGAGAGTATGTGAGTGTGGATGAGAAGGGAAGAGAGTGTGAGAGTGAGAGTAAGAGTGCGAATGGGAGCGAGTATGAGAGTGAGGATGGGAGAGAGAGTGTGAGAGTGAGAGTGAGAGTGAGGATGGGAGAGAGAGTGTGAGAGTGAGAGCGAGGATGGGAGAGAGAGTGTGAGAGTTCGAGTGAGAGTGAGGATGGGAGAGAGAGTGTGAGTGTTCGAGTGAGAGAGGATGGGAGAGAGAGTGTGGGAGTGAGAATGAGGATGGGAGAGAGAGTGTGAGAGTGAGAGTGACAGTGAGTATGGGAGAGAGAGTGTGAGATTCACAGTGAGGAAAGGAGAGAGTGTGAGTGTGAGAGTGCAGATGTGAGAGAGTGTGAGAGTGACAGTGAGGATGGGAGAGAGAGAGTGAGAGTGCAGATGTGACAGAGTGTGTGAGAGTGAGAATGAGAAGGGAAGAGAGTGTGAGAGTGAGAGTGCGATTGGGAGAGTGTGTGAGAGTGAGGATGAGAAGGGAAGAGAGTGTAAAAGTGAGAGTGAGGATGGGAGAGAGTGTGAGAGTGAGATTGAGATGGGAGAGAGTGTGAGAGTGACAGTGAGGATGGGAGATAGTGTGAGAGTGAGATTGAGGATGGGAGAGAGACAGTGAGAGTGAGGATGGGAGAGAGTGTGAGAGTGAGATTGAGATGGGAGAGAGTGTGAGAGTGACAGTGAGGGTGGGAGAGAGTGTGAGAGTGAGAGTGAGGATGGGAGAGAGAGAGTGAGGGTGAGGATGGGAGAGAGAGTGTGAGGGCGAGATTGAGGATGAGCGAGAGAGTGTGAGATTGACAGTGAGGAGGGGAGAAAGTGTGAGAGTGAGAGTGATGATGGGAGAGAGAGTGTGAGAGTGAGAATGAGAAGGGAAGAGAGTGTAAGAGTGAGAGTGAGTGTGAGGATGGGAGAGAGAGTGTGAGAGTGAGGATGAGAAGGGAAGAGAGTGTAAGAGTGAGAGTGAGTGTGAGGATGGGAGAGAGACTGTGAGAGTGAGAGTGAGAGTGAGGATGGGAGAGAGAGTGTGAGAGTGAGAGTGAGAGTGAGGATGGGAGAGAGAGTGTGAGAGTTAGATTGAGAGAGGATGGGAGAGAAAGTGTGAGAATGAGAGTGAGAGTGAGGACGGGAGAGAGAGTGTGAGAGTGACAGTGAGAATGGGAGAGAGTGTGAGAGTGAGAGTGAGGATGGGAGCGAGCGTGTGAGATTGACAGTGAGGATGGGAGAGAGTGTGAGTGTGAGAGTGCAGATGGGAGAGAGTGTGAGAGTGACAGTGAGGATGGGAGAGAGTGTGAGAGTGAGAGTGAGGATGGGAGAGAGAGAGTGAGGGTGAGGATGGGAGAGAGAGTGTGAGGGCGAGATTGAGGATGAGCGAGAGAGTGTGAGATTGACAGTGAGGAGGGGAGAAAGTGTGAGAGTGAGAGTGATGATGGGAGAGAGAGTGTGAGAGTGAGAATGGGAGAGAGAGTGTGAGAGTGAGGATGAGAAGGGAAGAGAGTGAAAGAGTGAGAGTGAATGTGAGGATGGGAGAGAGACTGTGAGAGTGAGAGTGAGAGTGAGGATGGGAGAGAGAGTGTGAGAGTGAGAGTGAGAGTGAGGATGGGAGAGAGAGTGTGAGAGTTAGATTGAGAGAGGATGGGAGAGAAAGTGTGAGAATGAGAGTGACAGTGAGGACGGGAGAGAGAGTGTGAGAGTGAGAGTGAGGATGGGAGCGAGCGTGTGAGATTGACAGTGAGGATGGGAGAGAGTGTGAGTGTGAGAGTGCAGATGGGAGAGACTGTGAGAGTGACAGTGAGGATGGGAGAGAGTGTGATAGTGGGAGTACAGATGGGAGAGAGTGTGAGAGTGAGAGTGAGGATGGGAGAGAGAGAGTGAGAGTGAGGATGGGAGAGAGAGTGTGAGGGCGAGATTGAGGATGAGCGAGAGAGTGTGAGATTGACAGTGAGGAGGGGAGAAAGTGTGAGAGTGAGAGTGATGATGGGAGAGAGAGTGTGAGAGTGAGAATGAGAAGGGAAGAGAGTGTAAGAGTGAGAGTGAGTGTGAGGATGGGAGAGTGAGTGTGAGAGTGAGAGTGAGAGTGAGGATGGGTGAGAGAGTGTGACAGAGAGAGTGCGAATGGAAGAGAGAGTGTGAGAGTGACAGCGAGGATGGGAGAGTGAGTGTGAGAGTGAGAGTGCGGATGGGAGAGAATGTGTGAGAATGAAACTGCGGATGGGAGAGAATGTGAGAGTGAGAGTGAGTAAGGAAGGGAGAGAGTGTGAGAGTGAGAATGAGGATGGGGGAGAGAGTGTGAGAGTGAGAGTGAGGATGGGAGAGAGTGTGAGAGTTAGAGTGAGAATAGGAGAGAGAGAGTGAGAGTGCGAATGGGAGAGAGTGTGAGAGTGAGAATGCAGAAGGGAGAGAGTATGTGAGTGACAGAAAGAGTGACCGTGAGGATGGGAGAGAGAGAATGTGAGAGTGAGAGTGAGGATGGAAGAGAGAGTGTGAGAGTGAGAGTGCGGATGGGAGAGAGAGTGTGAGAGTGGGAGAGAGAGTGAGGATGGGAGAGAGAGTGTGAGAGTGAGAGTAAGGATGGGAGAGCGAGTGTGAGAGCGAAAGTGCGGATGGGAGAGAGAGTGAGTGTGAGAGTGAGAGTGAGAATGGGTGACTGTGTGAGAGTGAGAGTGCAGATGGGAGAGAGCGTGAGTGTGAGAGTGAAAGTGAGAATGGGAGAGAGTGCGAGAGTGAGAGTGAGGATGGGTGAGAGAGTGTGAGAGAGAGAGTGCGAATGGAAGAGAGAGTGTGAGAGTGACAGCGAGGATGGGAGAGTGAGTGTGAGAGTGAGAGTGCGGATGGGAGAGAATGTGAGAGCGCGAGTGAGCATGGGAGAGAGAGTGTGAGAGTGAGGATGGGAGAGAGTGTGTGAGAGTGAGAGTGAGGATGGGAGAGAGTGCGTGAGAATGAAACTGCGGATGGGAGAGAATGTGAGAGTGAGAGTGAGAGTGAGGATGGGAGAGTGTGTGAGAGTGAGAGTGAGGATGGGAGAGAGTGTGAGAGTGAGAGTGAGGATGGGAGAGAGTGTGTGAGAATGAAACTGCGGATGGAGAGAGTGTGAGAGTGAGAGTGAGTGAGGAATGGAGAGAGTGTGAGAGTGAGAATGAGGATGGGGAGAGAGTGTGAGAGTGAGAATGCAGAAGGGAGAGAGTGGGAGAGTTAGAGTGAGAAGAGGAGAGAGAGAGTGAGAGTGCGAATGGGAGAGAGTGTGAGAGTGAGAATGCAGAAGGGAGAGAGTATGAGAGTGACAGTAAGAGTGAGCGTGAGGATGGGAGAGAGAGAATGTGAGAGTGAGAGTGAGAATGGGAGAGAGAGTGTGAGAGTGAGAGTGCGGATGGGAGAGAGAGTGAGAGTGGGAGAGAGAGAGTGAGGATGGGAGAGAGAGTGTGAGAGCGAGAGTAAGGATGGGAGAGCGAGTGTGAGAGCGAGAGTGTGGATGGGAGAGAGAGTGAGTGTGAGAGTGAGAGTGAGAATGGAAGACTGTGTGAGAGTGAGAGTGCAGATGGGAGAGAGCGTGAGTGTGAGAGTGAAAGTGAGAATGGGAGAGAGTGCGAGAGTGAGAGAGAGGATGGGTGAGAGAGTGTGAGAGAGAGTGCGAATGGAAGAGAGAGAGTGAGAGTGACAGCGAGGATGGGAGAGTGAGTGTGAGAGTGATAGTGCGGATGGGAGAGAGTGTGTGAGAATGAAACTGCGAATGGGAGAGAGTGTGAGAGTGAGAGTGAGGATGGGAGAGAGAGTGTGAGAGTGAGAGTGAGAATGGGAGAGAGAGTGTGAGAGTGACAGCGAGGATGGGAGAGAGAGAGAGTGTGAGAGTGAGAGTGAGGATGGGAGAGAGTGTGAGAGTTAGAGTGAGAATGGGAGAGAGAGTGTGAGAGTGAGAGTAAGGATGGGAGAGCGAGTGTGAGAGCGAGAGTGTGGATGGGAGAGAGAGTGTGAGAGTGAGAGTGAGAATGGGAGAGAGAGTGTGAGAGTGACAGCGAGGATGGGAGAGAGAGAGTGTGAGAGTGAGAGTGAGGATGGGAGAGAGTGTGAGAGTTAGAGTGAGAATGGGAGAGAGAGTGTGAGAGTGAGAATGGGAGAGAGTGTGAGAGTGAGCGTGAGAGTGTTGGATGGGAGAGAGAGAGTGAGATTAAGGATGGCAGAGAGAGTGTGAGAGTGAGAGCGCAGATGGGAGAGAGAGTGAGTGTGAGAGTGAGAGTGAGAATGGGAGAGAGTGCGAGAGTGAGAGTGAGGATGGGTGAGAGATTGTGACAGAGAGAGTGCAAATGGTAGAGAGAGTGTGAGAGTGACAGCGAGGATGGGAGAGTGAGTGTGAGAGTGAGCGTGCGGATGGGAGAGAGTGTGAGAGTGAGAGTGAGGATGGGAGAGAGTGTGTGAGAATGAAACAGCGGATGGGAGAGAAAGTGAGAGTGGGAGTGAGAGTGAGGATGGGAGATGAGTGTGAGAGTGAGAGTGAGGATGGGAGAGAGTGTGTGAGAATGAAACAGCGGATGGGAGAGAAAGTGAGAGTGGGAGTGAGAGTGAGGATGGGAGCGAGTGTGAGAGTTAGAGTGAGAATGTGAGAGAGAATGAGAGTGAGAATGGGAGTGAGGGTGAGAGTGAGAATGCAGAAAGGAGAGAGTACGAGAGTGACAGTGAGAGTGAGCATGAGGATGGGAGAGAGAGAATGTGAGAGTGAGAGTGAGGATGGGAGAGAGAGTGTGAGAGTGAGAGTGCGGATGGGAGAGAAAGTGAGAGTGGGAGTGAGAGTGAGGATGGGAGATGAGTGTGAGAGTGAGAGTGAGGATGGGAGAGCGAGTGTGAGAGCGAGAGTGTGGATGGGAGAGAGAGTGAGTGTGAGAGTGAGAGTGAGAATGGGAGAGTGTGTGAGAGTGAGAGTGGAGATGGGAGAGAGTGAGAGAGTGAGCGTGAGAGTGAGGATGGGAGAGAGAGAGTGAGATTAATGATGGGAGAGAGAGTGTGAGAGTGAGAGCGCAGATGGGAGAGACAGAGAGTCTGAGAGTGAGAGTGAGAATGGGAGAAAGTGCGAGATTGAGAGTGAGGATGTGTGAAAGAGTGTGAGAGAGAGAGTGCGAATGGAAGAGATAGTGTGAGAGTGACAGCGAGGATGGGAGAGTGAGTGTGAGAGTGAGCGTGCGGATGGGAGAGAGTGTGAGAGCGAGAGTGAGAGTGCGGATGGGAGAGAGTGTGAGAGTGAGAGCGAGGATGGGAGAGAGTGTGAGAGTTAGAGTGAGAATGGGAGAGAGAGTGTGAGAGTGAGAATGGGAGAGAGTGTGAGACTGAGAGTGCAGATGGGACAGAGTATGAGAGTGACATTGAGAGTGAGAGTGCTGATGGGAGAGAAAGTGAGAGTGAGACTGAGAGTGAGGATGGGAGAGAGTGTGTGAGAATGAAACTGCGGATGGGAGGGAGTGTGAGAGCGAGAGTGTGACTGAGGATGGGAGAGTGTGTGAGAGTGAGAGTGAGGATGGGAGAGAGAGTGTGAGAGTGAGAATGAGGATGGGAGATAGAGTGTGAGAGTGAGAGTGAGGATGGGAGAGAGTGTGTGAGAATGAAACTGCTGATGGGATGAGAGTGTGAGAGTGAGAGTGAGTGAGGATGGGAGAGAGTGTGAGAGTGAGAATGAGGATGGGGGAGAGAGTGTGAGAGTGAGAGTGAGGATGGGAGAGAGTGTGAGAGTTAGAGTGAGAATGGGAGAGAGAGTGTGAGAGTGAGAATGCAGATGGGAGAGAGTATGAGAGTGACAGTGAGAGTGACAGCGAGGATGGGAGATAGAGTGTGAGAGTGAGAGTGAGGATGAGACAGAGTGTGAGAGTTAGAGTGAGAATGAGAGAGAGAGTGTGAGAGTGAGAATGGGTGAGAGTGTGAGAGTGAGAATGCAGATGGGAGAGAGTATGAGAGTGACAGTGAGAGTGAGCGTGAGGATGGGAGAGAGTGTGCGAGTGAGAGTGCGGATGGGAGATAGAGTGTGAGAGTGACAGTGAGGATGGGAGAGAGAGTGTGAGCGTTAGAGTGAGAGTGAGATTAAGCATGGGAGAGAGAGAATGTGAGAGTGAGAGTGAGGATGGGAGAGAGAGTGTGAGAGTGAGAGTGCGGAAGGGAGAGAGAGTGAGAGTGAGAGTGGGAGTGAGAGTGAGGATGGGAGAGAGAGTGTGAGAGTGAGAGTGAGGATGGGAGAGCGAGTGTGAGAGCGAGAGTGCGGATGGGAGAGAGAGTGAGTGTGAGAGTGAGAGTGAGAATGAGAGACTGTGTGAGAGTGAGAGTGCAGATGGCAGAGAGTGTGAGAGTGAGAGTGAGATTGAGGATGGGAGAGAGAGAGTGAGAGTAAGGATGGTAGAGTGATTGTGAGAGTGAGAGCGCGGATGGGAGAGAGAGTGAGTGTGAGAGTGAGAGTGAGAATGGGAGAGAGTGTGAGAGTGAGGACGAGGATGTGTGAGAGAGTGTGAGAGAGAGAGTGCGAATAGAGGAGAGAGTGTGAGAGTGACAGCGAGGATGGGGGAGTGAGTGTGAGAGTGAGAGTGCAGATGGGAGAGAGAGTGAGTGTGAGAGTGAGAGTGAGAATGGGAGAGAGTGCGAGAGTGAGGATGAGTATGTGTGAGAGAGTGTGAGAGAGACAGTGCGAATGGAAGAGAGAGTGTGAGAGTGACAGCGAGGATGGGAGAGAGAGTGTGAGAGTTAGAGTGCGGATGGGAGAGAGTGTGAGAGTGAGAGTGAGATTGCAGATGGGAGAGTGTGTGAGAGTGAGAGTGAGGATGGGAGAGAGTGTGTGAGAATGAAACTGCGGATGGGAGAGAGTGTGAGTGTGAGAGTGAGTGTGCTGATGGGAGAGAGAGTGTGAGAGTGACAGCGAGGATGGGAGAGAGAGTGTGAGAGTGAGAGTGCGGATGGAAGAGAGAGTGAGAGTGAGACTGCGAGTGAGGATGGGAGAGAAAGTGTGAGAGTGAAAGTGTGGATGGGAGAGAGAGTGTGAGAGTGAGAGTGCGGATGGGAGAGAGAGTGAGTGTGACAGTGAGGATGGGAGAGAGAGTGTGAGAGTTCGAGTGAGAGTGAGAGTAAGGATGGGAGAGAGAGAATGTGAGAGTGAGAGTGATGATGGGAGAGAGAGTGTGAGAGTGAGACTGCGGATGGGAGAGAGAGTTAGATTGGGAGAGAGAGTGAGAATGGGAGAGAAAGTGTGAGAGTGAGAGTGAGGACGTGAGAGCGAGTGTGAGAGCGAGAGTGCGGATGGGAGAGAGAGTGAGTGTGAGAGTGAGAGTGAGAATGGGAGACCGTGTGAGATTGAGAGTGCAGATGGCAGACAGTGTGTGAGTGAGAGTGAGATTGATGATGGGAGAGAAAGAGTGAGAGTAAGGATGGGAGAGTGAGTGTGAGACTGAGTGCGCGGATGGAAGAGAGAGTGAGTGTGAGAGTGAGAGTGAGAATTTGAGAGAGTGTGAGAGTGAGGACGAGGATGGGTGAGAGAGTGTGAGAGAGAGAGAGTGCGAATAGACGAGAGAGTGTGAGACTGACAGCGAGGATGGGAGAGTGAGTGTGAGAGTGAGATTGTGGATGGGAGAGAGTGTGAGAGTGAGAGTGAGAGCGCGGATGGGAGAGAGAGTGAGTGTGAGAGTGAGAGTGAGAATGGGAGCGAGTGTG